>NC_091389.1:9410944-9510944 GCF_038502225.1 Cherax quadricarinatus | reverse complement strand
ACCTCATCTTCTGTATTGTAGATGAATGGTTCACAGAACCGACATGTTGATAAATTAGACACATGTGCAACTCTTGGGTATCTTTATTAAGGAAACGTTTCGCCACACAGTGGCTTCATCAGTCCATACACAGGAGAAGCTTGAAGAACAGGAGGAGAATGAGGTAATCAGTCCCTCAACCTTGGAGTAGGTGCGAATCTCCACGACTACGGTGCTCTTCGCACCTACTGTTAGGTTGAGGGACTGATTACCTCATCTTCTGTACATAGTTCTCCTGTCTTCAAGTTATGTCCAAGAATTTGTATTGATAAAGCCACTGGATGGCGAAACGTCTACAATAAAGATATCCAGATGTTTGTAGGTAAGACACATAGGCAACTTTATTCCGAAACGTTTCGCCTACACAGCAGGCTTCTTCAGTCGAGTACAGAAAGCAGGCAGGAGCAGTAGAGATGTGAAGACTATGTAATCAGTCCACCTTTGAAGTCGTAGATTTGAGGTTGTCAGTCCCTCAGCCTGGAGTTCTGTTCCAAAATCTGGAACTAACTGAAGATCAAGCGACAGTGTTGAGACTTGTATACTGTCGGAAGGAGAGGTGCAGAGTAGTAGTAGTGAGAATGTAGCCACTGAGAGGTGATGTCCCTCCCAGATCAAACATTTCTCACTTGAAAAAGTTGTCCAAGGTGATTTGTGTACCAAGATGCCATGGTGTTGCAGTGTCTGACAGTGATTATAAGAACATAAGAACACTGCAGAAGGCCTACTGGCCCATGCGAGGCAGGTCCAAGTCAGATGGTTTACAGTACTGACAAGTTGTTAGGTAAGACACATATGCAACGGTTAGACATCTTTATTCCGAAACGTTTCGCCTACACAGTAGGCTTCTTCAGTCGAATACAGAAAGTAGGCAGGAGCAGTAGAGATGTGAAGACGATGTAATCAGTCCATCACCCTTGAAGTCGTAGATTTTGAGGTTGTCAGTCCCTCAGCCTGGAGAAGTTCTGTGTACAACTTGTAGAAAGTGTAGCATAAGCTCGTACGTTGGTTTGAGTGCAGCCAGCAGCAACAGCCTGGTTGATGGAAATATAAACACACATGCAGTATAATGTGATCCTTTATTGACTACGTTTCGCCCACACAGTGGGCTTTTTCAAGTCACAAACAGAACCTGGTTGATCAGGCTCTGATCCACCAGGAGGCCTGGTCACAGACCGGGCCGCGGGGGCGTTGACCCCCGGAACTCTCTCCAGGTAAACTCCAGGTAAGCCACTTATTCGGCCATATGCTGCACTTTCTACAAGTGTGATGGACTGAACACATTTTAATTAAGATTCCCATATGTTACATAGATTTAACATAGGATATCCTGACAATATTGTTATCTGACTTGGAGTTTCAGGGGCAGCGATAAGGTGATTTAACCCTTTCAGGGTCCGTCCCGTATATCTACGGCTTTATGTTCAGGGTCCAAACCGTAGATCTACGCCACGAGCTCAGCTCACTCTGATAAACTGTGATTGGTACATTTGGGCCTAGATATGAGAGAATACATCTATGTGGTATGTGTGCACCACATAAAACAGATCCTGCAGCACACTGTGTATAATGAGAGAAAAAAACTTAAATCATGATTTTTCGATTAAAACAGCAACTTTGCAGTGTTTTTTCGTATGTTTTTTATAGTTGTATTTGCGATTTCTTGGTCTCATTTGATAGAATGGAAGACATATTACAGAAATAGAGATGATTTTGATTGGTTTTAGCATTGGAAATGGCTTGAAACTGAGCTCAAAGTAGCGGAAATGTTAAATTTTTGCCGATATTCAAGAGTAAACAAACGACCTCACACGTCTAATACACATCAGCTGGTGGGTCTAATATACATTCACAAATATGGTGATGATATTTATACAATTATTACAGTATTGCATAACAGTAAATCTTATATTTTTTTGGTGTGAATAAAAATTCATTATGTGAATAAAAAATCAAAATGGAATTTATTTGTAAAGCCTCAAAACATAACTAATGAACAGAGGAAACGTTAGTTTAGTGCCAGGAATGCCTACATTGTTTATTCTGGACCCTATTTTGAAATTGGAATATTTTGAACTTTGTGTTAAATTGGCCAAATTAATAATTTCCGATCACTTTATTTTGTAGTTGAAACAGTTGACTTGGCGATTTCTTGTGCTCAATCGATAGAATAGAAGTAATACTAGTGAAATAGCTAAGAATTTGGTTGATTGGAATAATGTAATTGGCCTAAAATGCGAGTCAAAGTCGGCAAAATCGCCGATTCGTAAATGTCGCTGACACATCAAAATTCGCGAGAGCATAATTTCGTCAATTTTCCACCAAATTTCGTACTTTTTGTTTTATTACCTTCACAAAAAGATTCTCTACGATTTCATAAGAAAAAATAACAAATTTTTTTTTTGAAAATACTTGGACACTGGTGCGTGACTCCAGATTTGGGCCTTGGACCCTGAAAGGGTTAAATTGCGTCATTTATTGATAAGTTGAATAAGATTGAGTGAATTTGTTTAGCCTTTAATTAAAGGGGATTTGATAACGCCTTAATATATTTCAGGTGTCAGTCAAACCATACCACGAGCGGGGCTTGAACCCGCGATCAGAGTCATGAAACCCCTGTCCGAAGCGTTAGCCAATGGGCCATCTGGCTACAATAAGATTCATCCAACTAGGTATATTTATACACCATAGGAAGGTTAGCATAGGCCACCACTGTGACCACAAATGCAACTTTTTACAGACGAATCTCCTCTGTTCTATGTGCGGTTTATTTGTGTACTCTTCAAGAAGTGGGTGATGGAACATTAAAATGGTATCAAATACCGACAGGTTGTTAGGTAAGACATATGCAACAGTTAGGTATCTTTATTTCGAAACGTTTCGCCTACACAGTAGGCTTCTTCAGTCGAGTACAGAAAAGTTGATAGAAGCAGAAGAGACTTGAAGACGATGTAATCAGTCCATCACCCTTGAAGTTTTGAGGTGGTCAGTCCCTCAGTCTGGAGAAGCCTACTGTGTAGGCGAAACGTTTCGAAATAAAGATACCTAACTGTTTCATATGTATCTTACCTAACAACCTGTCGGTATTTTATACCATTTTAATGTTCAATCTGTCAGACACTGCAACACAAGGGTACAGACCTGCAATCAACTTCGACAACCTCAACCTGGAGTCGATGTGTTCAGACTGAACACATCGACTCCAGGTTGAGGGACTGATTACCTCATTCTCCTCCTCTCCTTACGCCTTCCTCTTTGTATTGGACTGAAGAAGCCACTGTGTGGCGAAACGTTTCCTGAATAAAGATTCCCATATGCTGCATAAGTGTCTCAATCTTCAACTCCATATTGTTTCAGACTATGGAACAATACTCTTCTCCAGACTGAGGGACTGACCACCTCAAAACTTTAAGGGTGATGGACTGATTACATCGTCTTCAAGTCTCTTCTGCTTCTATCAACTTTCCTGTACTCGACTGAAGAAGCCTACTGTGTAGGCGAAACGTTTCGAAATAAAGATACCTAACATAAGAACATAACGAAGGAACACTGCAGAAGGCCTACTGGCCCATGCGAGGCAGGTCCAAGTCTCCTACCGGCTTAAGCCAATGCACCCAACCTAGTCAGGTCAGGTCACACTGACTTACGGGAGGAACACGGCAACCGACCTGGTAGCACAAGCTATCAGGTCCAACTCACATCCACTCATGTACTTATCCAACCTATTTTTAAAGCTACACAACGTTCTGGCCTCTATAACTGTACTCGGGAGTTTGTTCCACTCATCCACAACTCTATTGCCAAACCAGTACTTTCCTATATCCTTCCTGAATCTGAATTTTTCCAACTTAAAACCATTGCTGCGAGTCCTGTCTAGGCTAGATATTTTCAGCACACTGTTGCATGTGTGTCTTACCTACAATAAGATTCATCCAACTAGGTATATTTATACGCCATAGGAAGGTTAGCATAGGCCACCACTGTGACCACAAATGCAACTTTTTACAGACGACTCTCCTCTCTTCTATGTGCGGTTTATTTGTGTACTCTTCAAGAAGTGGGTGATGCTTGGATACTGACGAAGGGTTTGCCATCCAAGGAGTTTGTGCTACTCTCGCCTTTGTATTCAATCTATTTGTGTATATTGCTTGACCCTTAGGGGACGGGGTTCGATCCCCGGACTAGAAGTTGTGTTCACCTAGCAGTAAGTAGGTAATGTATAGTCAGTCTATTTGGGTTATCTTACCTGGAGAGAGTTTCGGGGGTCAACGCCCCCGCGGCTCGGTCTGAGATCAGGCCTCGTGGCGGATCAGGTCTGATCAACCAGGCTGTTGCTGCTTGGGTTACTTTGAACAGAATATTTGCCGATATTCAGATCGCCCTGGTATTTTTGTTAATACTTTTCTCGACCTTTACAAAGTCCAAGGTGAGGAAGAACCGGCTCGGATATGACGTATGTCTGACGTTATCACCCGGGATATGACGTGTTCATGATGTCAGGGACGCAGTTAGGGGTGACGTCAATCTTTACCTCCGCCCTGACTACCTCTCGGAAACATGGCGTAACATTTTCCTGTTTTCAAAGCTTAACATTTATACCATCGAAGGATTTTGAACATAAGAATGGAGGAACACTGCAGAAGGCCTACTGGCCCATACAAGGCAGGTCCTTATCAAAACCACCACTACCCAAGGCTACCCAAGAATTTACTCCCGTACCCACGACACCAATCAAACCCAGCCCCTCCTCCTCGCATATTTTGTACACAACTTAGCCTCTAATGAACATTAAAATGGTATAAAATACCGACAGGTTGTTAGGTAAGACACATATGCAACAGTTAGGTATCTTTATTATAAAGATACCTAACTGTTGCATATGTGTCTTACTTAGCCTCTAATGTTTCTTTCGGCTTTAAGAACATAAGAATGGAGGAACACTGCAGAAGGCCTACTGGCCCTGGGGAAGTGGAAAAGAATCTTTCCTCCGTAAGCCATGCGTGTCGTATGAGGCGACTAAAATGCCGGGAGCAATGGGCTAGTAACCCCTTCTCCTGTATACAATTACTAAAAAAGAGAAGAAGAAAAACTTTATAAAACTGGGTTGCTTAAATGTGCGTGGATGTAGTGCGGATGACAAGAAACAGATGATTGCTGATGTTATGAATGAAAAGAATTTGGATGTCCTGGCCCTAAGCGAAACAAAGCTGAAGGGGGTAGGAGAGTTTCAGTGGGGGGAAATAAATGGGATTAAATCTGGAGTATCTGAGAGAGTTAGAGCAAAGGAAGGGGTAGCAGTAATGTTAAATGATCAGTTATGGAAGGAGAAAAGAGAATATGAATGTGTAAATTCAAGAATTATGTGGATTAAAGTAAAGGTTGGATGCGAGAAGTGGGTCATAATAAGCGTGTATGCACCTGGAGAAGAGAGGAATGCAGAGGAGAGAGAGAGATTTTGGGAGATGTTAAGTGAATGTATAGGAGCCTTTGAACCAAGTGAGAGAGTAATTGTGGTAGGGGACTTGAATGCTAAAGTAGGAGAAACTTTTAGAGAGGGTGTGGTAGGTAAGTTTGGGGTGCCAGGTGTAAATGATAATGGGAGCCCTTTGATTGAACTTTGTATAGAAAGGGGTTTAGTTATAGGTAATACATATTTTAAGAAAAAGAGGATAAATAAGTATACACGATATGATGTAGGGCGAAATGACAGTAGTTTGTTGGATTATGTATTGGTAGATAAAAGACTGTTGAGTAGACTTCAGGATGTACATGTTTATAGAGGGGCCACAGATATATCAGATCACTTTCTAGTTGTAGCTACACTGAGAGTAAAAGGTAGATGGGATACAAGGAGAATAGAAGCATCAGGGAAGAGAGAGGTGAAGGTTTATAAACTAAAAGAGGAGGCAGTTAGGGTAAGATATAAACAGCTATTGGAGGATAGATGGGCTAATGAGAGCATAGGCAATGGGGTCGAAGAGGTATGGGGTAGGTTTAAAAATGTAGTGTTAGAGTGTTCAGCAGAAGTTTGTGGTTACAGGAAAGTGGGTGCAGGAGGGAAGAGGAGCGATTGGTGGAATGATGATGTAAAGAGAGTAGTAAGGGAGAAAAAGTTAGCATATGAGAAGTTTTTACAAAGTAGAAGTGATGCAAGGAGGGAAGAGTATATGGAGAAAAAGAGAGAAGTTAAGAGAGTGGTGAAGCAATGTAAAAAGAGAGCAAATGAGAGAGTGGGTGAGATGTTATCAACAAATTTTGTTGAAAATAAGAAAAAGTTTTGGAGTGAGATTAACAAGTTAAGAAAGCCTAGAGAACAAATGGATTTGTCAGTTAAAAATAGGAGAGGAGAGTTATTAAATGGAGAGTTAGAGGTATTGGGAAGATGGAAGGAATATTTTGAGGAATTGTTAAATGTTGATGAAGATAGGGAAGCTGTGATTTCGTGTATAGGGCAAGGAGGAATAGCATCTTGTAGGAGTGAGGAAGAGCCAGTTGTGAGTGTGGGGGAAGTTCGTGAGGCAGTAGGTAAAATGAAAGGGGGTAAGGCAGCCGGGATTGATGGGATAAAGATAGAAATGTTAAAAGCAGGTGGGGATATAGTTTTGGAGTGGTTGGTGCAATTATTTAATAAATGTATGGAAGAGGGTAAGGTACCTAGGGATTGGCAGAGAGCATGCATAGTTCCTTTGTATAAAGGCAAAGGGGATAAAAGAGAGTGCAAAAATTATAGGGGGATAAGTCTGTTGAGTGTACCTGGTAAAGTGTATGGTAGAGTTATAATTGAAAGAATTAAGAGTAAGACGGAGAATAGGATAGCAGATGAACAAGGAGGCTTTAGGAAAGGTAGGGGGTGTGTGGACCAGGTGTTTACAGTGAAACATATAAGTGAACAGTATTTAGATAAGGCTAAAGAGGTCTTTGTGGCATTTATGGATTTGGAAAAGGCGTATGACAGGGTGGATAGGGGGGCAATGTGGCAGATGTTGCAAGTGTATGGTGTAGGAGGTAGGTTACTGAAAGCAGTGAAGAGTTTTTACGAGGATAGTGAGGCTCAAGTTAGAGTATGTAGGAAAGAAGGAAATTTTTTCCCAGTAAAAGTAGGCCTTAGACAAGGATGTGTGATGTCACCGTGGTTGTTTAATATATTTATAGATGGGGTTGTAAGAGAAGTAAATGCGAGGGTCTTGGCAAGAGGCGTGGAGTTAAAAGATAAAGAATCACACACAAAGTGGGAGTTGTCACAGCTGCTCTTTGCTGATGACACTGTGCTCTTGGGAGATTCTGAAGAGAAGTTGCAGAGATTGGTGGATGAATTTGGTAGGGTGTGCAAAAGAAGAAAATTAAAGGTGAATACAGGAAAGAGTAAGGTTATGAGGATAACAAAAAGATTAGGTGATGAAAGATTGAATATCAGATTGGAGGGAGAGAGTATGGAGGAGGTGAACGTATTCAGATATTTGGGAGTGGACGTGTCAGCGGATGGGTCTATGAAAGATGAGGTGAATCATAGAATTGATGAGGGAAAAAGAGTGAGTGGTGCACTTAGGAGTCTGTGGAGACAAAGAACTTTGTCCTTGGAGGCAAAGAGGGGAATGTATGAGAGTATAGTTTTACCAACGCTCTTATATGGGTGTGAAGCGTGGGTGATGAATGTTGCAGCGAGGAGAAGGCTGGAGGCAGTGGAGATGTCATGTCTGAGGGCAATGTGTGGTGTGAATATAATGCAGAGAATTCGTAGTTTGGAAGTTAGGAGGAGGTGCGGGATTACCAAAACTGTTGTCCAGAGGGCTGAGGAAGGGTTGTTGAGGTGGTTCGGACATGTAGAGAGAATGGAGCGAAACAGAATGACTTCAAGAGTGTATCAGTCTGTAGTGGAAGGAAGGCGGGGTAGGGGTCGGCCTAGGAAGGGTTGGAGGGAGGGGGTAAAGGAGGTTTTGTGTGCGAGGGGCTTGGACTTCCAGCAGGCATGCGTGAGCGTGTTTGATAGGAGTGAATGGAGACAAATGGTTTTTAATACTTGACGTGCTGTTGGAGTGTGAGCAAAGTAACATTTATGAAGGGATTCAGGGAAACCGGCAGGCCGGACTTGAGTCCTGGAGATGGGAAGTACAGTGCCTGCACTCTGAAGGAGGGGTGTTAATGTTGCAGTTTAAAAACTGTAGTGTAAAGCACCCTTCTGGCAAGACAGTGATGGAGTGAATGATGGTGAAAGTTTTTCTTTTTTGGGCCACCCTGCCTTGGTGGGAATCGGCCGGTGTGATAATAAAAAAAAAAAAAAAAAATAATAGGTACAGCTATAGGCTTGTCGAGATATATTTAGTGTGTGGCAGTGTTACGTGGGTAGTCTTGTCATATACTGTCACAGTGTCATGTGACATGTATAATTCTTGAGATTGTGAGTGTTTGCACACGTGACGTGAGTTTTTTCTGTGTATGAACCAGCTATATTAAACTGGAATTCTCATCCGGCTATATTACGAGTTTTGAAAGTCGTAGTGGTACAATGTTTCGTTGTATATCCCTTTCATTAGGGTAAACCATACCACGGGCGGGGTTCTAACCCCACCTGTGGTATGGTTTATTTACAGCCATTACGATATTTTTTTTTTGTTAGGTAAGACACATATGCAACAGTTAGGTATCTTTATTTCGAAACGTTTCGCCTACACAGTAGGCTTCTTCAGTCGAGTACAGAAGAACATAAGAACATAAGAACGAAGGAACACTGCAGAAGGCCTACTGGCCCATGCGAGGCAGGTCCAAGTCTCCTACCGGCTTAAGCCAATTCACCCAACCTAGACAGGTCAGGTCACATTGACTTAAGGGAGGAACACGGCAACCGACCTGTTAGCACAAGCTATCAGGTCTAACTCACACCCACCCACGATGTAATCAGTCCATCACCCTTAAAGTTTTGAGGTGGTCAGTCCCTCAGTCTGGAGAAGAGCATTGTTCCGTTGTCTGAAACAATATGAAGTTGAAGTGACAGGATGGAGCCTTTATATAGCGCCAGGAGGTGAGACGTAGGTTGCGTTGGGAGGGCAGGTCCCTCTCAAATCCAGCCGTTCTCACTGGTAGAGGTTGTCGAAGTTGATTGTAGGTCTGTACCAAGATACCCTTGTGTTGCAGTGTCTGACAGAATGAACATTAAAATGGTATAAAATACCGACAGATTGTTAGGTAAGACACATATGCAACAGTTAGGTATCTTTATTTCGAAACGTTTCGCCTACACAGTAGGCTTCTTCAGTCGAGTACAGAGAAGTTGATAGAAGCAGAAGATACTTGAAGACGATGTAATCAGTCCATCACCCTTAAAGTTTTGAGGTGGTCAGTCCCTCAGTCTGGAGAAGAGCATTGTTCCGTTGTCTGAAACAATATGAAGTTGAAGTGACAGGATGGAGCTTTATATAGTGCCAGGAGGTGAGACGTAGGTTGCTTTGGGAGGGCAGGTCCCTCTCAAACTCAGCCGTTCTCACTAGTAGAGGTTGTCGAAGTTGATGGTCTGTACCAAGATACCCTTGTGTTGCAGTGTCTGACAGATTGAACATTAAAATGGTATAAAATACCGACAGATATCTGTCGGTATTTTATACCATTTTAATGTTCATTTTTTTTTTTTACCAGTGTCTTTGCTTTTCAACGAGACTTCGATTTTGTATTTTCAGTTGCGCCTGGAAATCATATTAGGCATGTAGCCTCTTTACGAATTTTATAAAAGCCTGATAAAAATACAGTCGAGATGCGCAGTAAAGTCTAATAGATACCAGGAGCGTGGTGATAAAATTATGTATCTAAGTAAATAACTAGTTGATAGATTTGAACCCCATTAACCAGTTTCTGTATGATCTATATGGGCTATGTGCTTGTATTTTTAATATATATATATATATATATATATATATATATATATATATATATATATATATATATATATATATATATATATATATATATATGGTATATATGATATAAAATGGTATAAAATACCGACAGGTTGTTAGGTAAGACACATATGCAACAGTTAGGTACGAATGGTATATAATACCGACAAGATGAGAGTAAGACACATGTGCAACATCTGGGTATCTTTATTGTAGACGTTTCGCCATCCAGTGGCTTTATCAATACAAATTCTTCCAGTTATGTCCTAGAATTTGTATTGATAAAGCCACTGGATGGCGAAACGTCTACAATAAAGATACCCAGATGTTGCACATGTGTCTTACTCTCATGCAACAGTTAGGTATCTTTATTTCGAAACGTTTCGCCTACACAGTAGGCTTCTTCAGTCGAGTACAGAAAAGTTGATAGAAGCAGAAGATACTTGAAGACGATGTAATCAGTCCATCACCCTTAAAGTTTTGAGGTGGTCAGTCCCTCAGTCTGGAGAAAAGCATTGTTCCGTTGTCTGAAACAATAAAGATACCTAACTGTTGCATATGTGTCTTACCTAACAATCTGTCGGTATTTTATACCATTTTAATGTTCATATATATATATATATATATATATATATATATATATATATATATATATATATATATATATATATATATATATATATATCTGAGTATGACAGAATTGTTATCTTGTGTTGTTCTTCAATATGACTCACGAAATCGTAATGACACGATTGCAAACAAACCAAACCACGGGTGGGATTGATCTCGCGGTCAGAGTCTCAAAACTCCAGACCGTCGCGTTAGCCACTGGACCAGCTAGCTAACGCGACGGTCTGGAGTTTTGAGTGTCTCTGACCGCGGGTTCAATCCCGCCCGTGGTATGGTTTGTTTGCAATCGTGTCATTACGATTTCGTGAGTCATATTGACGGCATTGAGGAGACTTGAGCTAGAGTTCGTCACGGCCACGCTAGCTGGAGATTTGTCTGTAAAAGCTTGCATCTGTGGTCACAGTGGTGCCTATGCTAACCTTCCTATGGTGTAGAAATATACCTAGCTGGTCCAGTGGCTAACGCGACGGTCTGGAGCTTTGAGACTCTGACCGAGGGTTCAATCCCACCCGTGGTATGGTTTGTGTTGTTCTTTGTGGTGTCAACTCTAAGCAGCTACTGTTACTCACATCCTTTCACAGAACACTGAAAATTGCTGAAGCCTGGTTTCCCTTCCTTTTACTCCCTCGTAGACGGATTCTAATCACAGTGTTGTGGCTCAGTGCGTAAATAGCGTACTCTGGAGAAAAGTTGACATGAAGGTTTAGAGAACCGACAAGGATGCTACTTTGGCTTGTTATCTGTGTGGAAATTGAGACACTTATGCAGCATATGGGAATCTTTATTCAGGAAACGTTTCGCCACACAGTGGCTTCATCAGTCCAATACAAAGAGGAAGGCGTAAGGAGAGGAGGAGAATGAGGTAATCAGTCCCTCAACCTGGAGTCGATGTGTTCAGTCTTGATGGACTGAACACATCGACTCCAGGTTGAGGGACTGATTACCTCATTCTCCTCCTCTCCTTACGCCTTCCTCTTTGTATTGGACTGATGAAGCCACTGTGTGGCGAAACGTTTCCTGAATAAAGATTCCCATATGCTGCATAAGTGTCTCAATCTTCAACTTGTCGGTTTTTCAAACCATTCATCACAACTGTTATCTGTGTGTTAGTGTGTGTGCATTACGATCTACGTATCACGAATCTTTGTTTCAGACTACGGAACAATGCTTTTCTCCAGACTGAGGGACTGACCACCTCAAAACTTTAAGGGTGATGGACTGATTACATCGTCTTCAAGTATCTTCTGCTTCTATCAACTTTTCTGTACTCGACTGAAGAAGCCTACTGTGTAGGCGAAACGTTTCGAAATAGATACCTAACTGTTGCATGAAAGTTAAGACACATGTGCAACATCTGGATATCTTTATTGTAGTAGACGTTTCGCCATCCAGTGGCTTTATCAATACAGATTCTAGGACATAATAGGAAGACAGTAGAACTATATACAAAAGATGAGGTAATCAGTCCCTCGGCCTTGGAGTTAGTGTTCACAGCATCGTGGTGGAGGAGAGTCTGGAGCAAAGGCAAGAAGACTGGCGCTTTTTATAGGCGTCAGTGAATGGGACGGGCAGCAGACGAGGGCAGTCACTGGTAGGCGGGATTCCCCAGTGGAAGTAGGTCCTTCCCAAAGAGATGGGTTAGTTGCAGCAGCCGTGAAGAAGGTCTTGTAGATGTCCTCTACAATAAAGATATCCAGATGTTGCACATGTGTCTTAACTTTCATATTGTCGGTATTTTATACCTTTCTTGCACAACTTGTCAGACACTGCAACATCATGGAATCTTGGTTCAGAGGACATCTACAAGACCTTCTTCACGGCTGCTGCAACTAACCCATCTCTTTGGGAAGGACCTACTTCCACTGGGGAATCCCGCCTACCAGTGACTGCCCTCGTCTGCTGCCCGTCCCATTCACTGACGCCTATAAAAAGCGCCAGTCTTCTTGCCTTTGCTCCAGACTCTCCTCCACCACGATGCTGTGAACACTAACTCCAAGGCCGAGGGACTGATTACCTCATCTTTTGTATATAGTTCTACTGTCTTCCTATTATGTCCTAGAATCTGTATTGATAAAGCCACTGGATGGCGAAACGTCTACTACAATAAAGATATCCAGATGTTGCACATGTGTCTTAACTTTCATATTGTCGGTATTTTATACCTTTCTTGCCTAACTGTTGCATATGTGTCTTACCTAACAACCTGTCGGTATTTGATACCATTTTAATGTTCAATCAACACGGTACCTAACCTAGGTTAGGTACCGTGTTAATTGCAATATATACACCTTATATTGCAATATACACCTTATGTTGCAATCAACACGGTACCTAACCTAGGTTAGGTACCGTGTTAATTGCAATATAAGTGTATATATCATTTGCACATGTGTCTTTATCAAAAGTTGACGTTTTGGTGACTGGTTCAGCACGGGTCGAAACATTAAGGCGGCCTATTCAGATTGTTGCTTGTGGAAAGAGGAATCTGGAGTTAGTGTCTTCTAGTCTTAAGTGTGGGTTAAGGGCACAAAGCTTTTTTTTATAGGCACAGGTACACGTAAGTCCAATTACACATAGGATTACCCACAAAGTTAGACTTGTTTCCATTGGAGTCGTACCTACGTATTTAGGACATTGGTATAACATGGATGGCATCCGTTTGTTACAATGCTAAATCAGGTTGAACATCAAAATGGTATACGATACCGACAGTTCCATAGTCAGGAACTAGTTCCTGACTATGGAACTGAACTTCTCCAGGCCGAGGGACTGACAACCTCAAATTCTACGACTTTAAGGGTGATGGACTGATTACATCGTCTTCACATCTCTACTGTTCCTGCCTACTTTCTGTATTCGACTGAAGAAGCCTACTGTGTAGGCGAAACGTTTCGGAATAAAGTTGTCTAACTGTTGCATATGTGTCTTACCTAAATCAGGTTGTTAGGTAAGACACATATGCAACAGTTAGGTATTTTTATTTCGAAACGTTTCGCCTACACAGTAGGCTTCTTCAGTCAAGTACAGAAAAGTTAATAGAAACAGAAGATACTTGAAGACGATGTAATCAGTCCATCACCCTTAAAGTTTTGAGGTGGTCAGTCCCTCAGTCTGGAGAAGAGTATTGTTCCATAGTCTGGAACAATATGGAGTTGAAGTGACAGAATGGAGCCTATATACCGCCAGGAGGTGAGATGAACATCAAAATGGTATAAAATACCGACAGGTTGGTAGGTAAGACACAAAGACAACAGTTAGGCAACTTTATTCCGAAACGTTTCGCCTACACAGTAGGCTTCTTCAGTCGAATACAGAAAGTAGGCAGGAACAGTAGAGATGTGAAGACGATGTAATCAGTCCATCACCCTTGAAGTCGTAGAATTTGAGGTTGTCAGTCCCTCAGCCTGGAGAGTTCAGTTCCATAGTCAGGAACTATCTGAAGATCAAGCGACAGTGCGGAGACTTAAATACTGTCGGAAGGAGAGGTGCATAGTAGTAGTAGTAGTAGTAGTGAGAATGTAGCCAGGAGGTGAGATGTAGGCCACTAGTAGAGGTAAGAATGTTGTCGTTGGAAGGTCAGGTCCCTCTCAATCTCACTAGTAGAAGTTGACAAAGTTGATTTTAGGTCTATACCAAGATACCCTTGTGTTGCAGTGTCTGACAGAGTTAACTTTGAAATGGTATAAATTACCGACAGGTTCAATGCTAAATCATTATGACGGACTTACGGAAGCATACACAGATAACCCGCGTATAGGAGAGAAACTTGCACCGACGCTTCGATCCAACTGGACCATTTACAAAGTCACTAACAGATAGTGTGACTTTGTAAATGGTCCAGTGGGATCGAAGCGTCGTTGTAAGCTTTTCTCTTTTGTATGTGGGTTATTTGTGTGTTGTTCCAGTCACGGTATTGTGCTTTTCTTGTTATTTACGGAGGCAGATGTGGGATGTGATGAATGGTTTGAAAAACCGATAAGTTGAAGATTGAGACACTTATGCAGCATATGGGAATCTTTATTCAGGAAACGCCACTGTGTGGCGAAACGTTTCCTGAATAAAGATTCCCATATGCTGCATTAGTGTCTCAATCTTCAGATGTGGTATAGAGTGATTTTTGCAAAGGCGTTGACAAATGCGGTCGTGGGGTGATTACACAAAATGAATGCAATAGGCATAACGGGGAAGGTAGGCATATGAATGTTTAACTTTTTGACAGAATGAACATTAAAATGGTATGAAAAACCGACAGATTGTTAGGTAAGACACATATGCAACAGTTAGGTATCTTTATTTCGAAACGTTTCGCCTACACAGTAGGCTTCTTCAGTCGAGTACAGAAAAGTTGATAGCAGAAGATACTTGAAGACGATGTAATCAGTCCATCACCCTTAAAGTTTTGAGGTGGTCAGTCCCTCAGTCTGGAGAAGAGCATTGTTCCGTTGTCTGAAACAATATGAAGTTGAAGTGACAGAATGGGGCCTTTATATAGTGCCAGGAGGTGAGACGTAGGTTGCTTTGGGAGGGCAGGTCCTTCTCAAACCCAGCCGTTCTCACTAGTAGAGGTTGTCGAAGTGGTCTGTACCAAGATACCCTTGTGTTGCAGTGCCTCCTGGCACTATATAAAGGCCCCATTCTGTCACTTCAACTTCATATTGTTTCAGACAACGGAACAATGCTCTTCTCCAGACTGAGGGACTGACCACCTCAAAACTTTAAGGGTGATGGACTGATTACATCGTCTTCAAGTATCTTCTGCTTCTATCAACCTTTCTGTACTCGACTGAAGAAGCCTACTGTGTAGGCGAAACGTTTCGAAATAAAGATACCTAACTTTTTGACAGAAAATACAGAGCACAATCCAGCATTAGCGAGTTCGAACATCAAAATGGTATACAATACCGACAGGTTGTTAGGTAAGACACACATGCAACAGTTAGACAACTTTATTCCGAAACGTTTCGCCTACACAGTAGGCTTCTTCAGTCGAATACAGAAAGTAGGCAGGAACAGTAGAGATGTGAAGACGATGTAATCAGTCCATCACCCTTAAAGTTCCTGACTATGGAACTGAACTTCTCCAGGCCGAGGGACTGACAACCTCAAATCTACGACTTTAAGGGTGATGGACTGATTACATCGTCGTCACATCTCTACTGTTCCTGCCTACTTTCTGTATTCGACTGAAGAAGCCTACTGTGTAGGCGAAACGTTTCGGAATAAAGTTGTCTAATTGTTGCATATGTGTCTTACCTAACATTAGCGAGTTTAATAACAGTACCCCAAGGTACATTCCCGGGGCCTCTGCTGTTTCTTATCCTCATAGTACTGATAAAAATGCGCCACGCTTTTGTATCAGTGATGGATACCACCAAAGTAAGCATGAATCTCACCTCGGTACGAGATGTGAAGACGATGTAATCAGTCCATCACCCTTGAAGTCGTAGATTTGAGGTTGTCAGTCCCTCAGCCTGGAGAAGTTCTGTTAGTTCCAGACTTCGGAACAGAATTTCTCCAGGCTGAGGGACTGACAACCCCAAAGCTACGACTTCAAGAGTGATGGACTGATTACATCGTCTTCACATCTCTACTGCTCCTGCCTACTTTCTGTATTCGACTGAAGAAGCCTACTGTGTAGGCGAAACGTTTCGGAATAAAGTTGCCTAACTGTTGCCTATGTGTCTTATCTACAGACCGAAAAATGTAGGATGTAAACAGGTTTTTCCAGTGGGCAGTGGAGAACATGACGTTCAGTGGTGGTAAGTTGAAGCTGTTAGGTTAACCAGGCTATGGTGGTTGTGTGCCACCAGCCGCCAACACCAAGTTGGGTTGAACAGGTAATGTACCTTGAAATTGTCCCCTCAGGTGCATATATATATATATATACTCACTGATCGCGGGTTCTAACCCCATCCGTGGTATGGTTTGTTTGCAGTCGTGTCAGTATGATTACGTGAGTCAAGTTGGTTTTATTTTTGATGGACTGGCATCCGGACTGGTGCTTGCTGGAGAGTTCTTGGACATCCGGTTGTGGTGCATGCGTTGGACTGCAGGCGGGGATATTAACAGCTTGATGGATCAAGCCAGCAATTGAAGACCTGGTCTGGGATCGGGCCACGTGGGGCAGTGGCTGACGAAAGAGGCTGCAGGTAAACCAGGCTGTTGCTGGTGATGGCCCTGAGCCAGGCTTGTCTGGGTCACCCCTTGACCAGGCCTCGTGGTAGATCAGGGCCTGATCAACCAGGCTGTTACTGCTGGCCGCACGTAGTTTAGCGTACGAACCACAGCTGGTGAAAGCCCGGACGTAGATCCACGTAACCATCTGGTTGATCCGGCACTTGGGGAGGTATTTATCGAGCTTCGTAGTGTGAGAACTTTGACCTAACAGTAGTGTGCCAGTTGTGATGAATGGTTTGAAAAACCGACAATTTGAAGATTGAGACACTTATGCAGCATATGGGAATCTTTATTCAGGAAACGTTTCGCCACACAGTGGCTTCATCAGTCCACTACAAAGAGGAAGGCGTAAGGAGAGGAGGAGTATGAGGTAATCAGTCCCTCAGCCTGGAGTCGATGTGTTCAGTCCATCAATCTTGTAGAATGTACAGCATAGGGCCGTAGACGTGGCTTATATACTGTAGTGAGGTGACTTGAAGCAGGCGGAGGCGGGATCATAGTGGTACCATCCACTAGTCGAAGTAGGTCTTTGTCCAAAGGTTGAACAAGCGTTGAAGAATTCTTTGTAAGAAGATCCCATGATGCTGCAGTGTCTGACAGTTGTGATGAATGGTTTGAAAAACCGACAATTTGAAGATTGAGACACTTATGCAGCATATGGGAATCTTTATTCAGGAAACGTTTCGCCACACAGTGGCTTCATCAGCCCCAGTGTGCCAGTTGTCGGATACAGTGATGGTGACATTCAAATGGAACGTTGCAGTACAGCTTACTGGAATAGGTGTTTGTGCTTGAGCGTGCGACTCTTCCAGTTCCGGATGGCAGCCATTCTGGAAGTGGTATACAGGAAGAGGACTTGGTGGAAGGGGAATGATGAAATTAAGACACACGTGCAACATCTGGGTATTTTTATTGTAGACGTTTCGCCATCCAGTGGCTGGCGAAACGTCTACAATAAAGATACCCAGATGTTGCACATGTCTTAATTTTATCTTGTCGGTATTATATACCATTCTTGCACAACTTGTTAGACACTGGAAGGGGGATGCTGTCTGTAAATTGACTGTCCCTCCATCTTTGTTTATTCACTGGCAGCTTATTACAATGTAATCTAAGAGATTGAACATTAAAATGGTATAAAATACCGACAAGTTGTTAGGTAAGACACACATGCAACAGTTAGGTATCTTTATTATGAAACGTTTCGCCTACACCTGACCTCTCAACATCTGAGTTCTTACCTCTCCTAGTGGCCTACGTCTCACGTCTTGGCGCTATAAAAAGCTCCATCCTGTCACTTCTTCTCCATATTGTTTCATACTATGGAACAATGCTCTTCTCCAGACTGAGGGACTGACCACCTCAAAACTTTAAGGGTGATGGACTGATTACATCGTCTTCAAGTATCTTCTGCTTCTATCAACTTTTCTGTACTCGACTGAAGAAGCCTACTGTGTAGGCGAAACGTTTCATAATAAAGATACCTAACTGTTGCATATGTGTCTTACCTAACAACAACGTAATCTAAGCTTGTATAAATTTATTTAGGCTCAGGTACACAGTACAATAATCATACATAGTGTAAATTACCCACCACGGTAACCCCCCACACCATTGGGGTCCTTGACAGCTCTATTAGAGAAATAAGTGGCTTTATCTAACTCGTTTTGGTTATCCTAGGCAATTATTAATTGTTACTCTATGACAATTTTTGTAAGTACCTAAATAAATTTACAAGGGTCGGGCGGCCGGAGTAGGAAACTGGAAAGTCGTCAGAGGTCAAGATATAATGGCTTTAGGCTATATGGCGGCACCTGTTGTTGATATTAAGCGGAATGAACATCAAAATGGTATACAATACCGACAGGTTGTTAGGTAAGACATATGCAACAGTTAGACAACTTTATTCCGAAACGTTTCGCCTACACAGTAGGCTTCTTCAGTCGAATACAGAAAGTAGGCAGGAACAGTAGAGATGTGAAGACGATGTAATCAGTCCATCACCCTTAAAGTCGTAGAATTTGAGGTTGTCAGTCCCTCGGCCTGGAGAAGTTCAGTTCCATAGTCAGGAACTGGCTAAGTAAAACGGGTTGACTATGTCAAGAGAGCCACTGAACTGGAGTGATCACTAAGCAGAAGTTGGGAGCTGGAGCTCATTCCTCGCACACATGTAGTTTGCGTTCCGGGGGCGTTGACCCCCGGAACTCTCCAAGTATGTGCGTGTCCATGTGTAGACTAGTAACATCACCTGTTGGTTACTGGTTAAGAGAGATCCTAAGAGGCGAGACACGATCTAGGGTACAGTTAGAACACAGCCCAACACCTCCCCCACTCGTGCCCCAAACACCCACACAGCAACCCACAGTCCCACACCCACGCCCGCCGTTCCACCCTCTTGTCAGGCTGACCCCCAGCCAACCACACCGGCTTGCTATGTTCACCCATCCACACCGGCTTGCTATGTTCACCCATCCACACCAGCTTGCTATGTTCACCCATCCACACCAGTTTGCTATGTTCACCCATCCACACCAGTTTGCTATGTTCACCCATCCACACCAGCTTGCTATGTTCACCCATCCACACCAGTTTGCTGTGTTCACCCATCCACACCGGCTTGCTATGTTCACCCATCCACACCAGCTTGCTGTGTTCACCCATCCACACCAGCTTGCTGTGTTCACCCATCCACACCAGCTTGCTATGTTCACCCATCCACAACAATAGTAAGAAATAAAACACATGGGGATCAGTTAGATATCTTTGTTGAAACGTTTCGTCTAAACAGTAGACTTCTCCAGTCAAATAGAGGCAGCAGGTGTGGTAGGAAAAAGGGTGAGGTGGTCAGTCCCTCAGCCTTGGAGAAATAGCATTTGAGGTGGTCAGTCCCTCAGCCTTCAGATGAGCTCAACTCTGTGGGTGTTAGACTATTGTGGCCCACAATACTAACACCCAGGTACCTACTTACTGCTAGATGGATCGAACCCAGTCGTTCAAAAACTCTAGGTAACTAGTAAACAGTAGTCAAAAGTTCTGCTAAGTATGTATGGGATGGGCCGTCGAATCCCACTACGAGGCGGGAGGTATGTGGTAGTCTTTACTGCTGCCTATTACCTACTTACCTGGAGGGTATTACGGGGATCAACGCCCCTGCGGCCCAGTCCATAACCAGGCCTCGTGGTGGATCAGAATCTGGCAGCACGTAAACAGACGTACGAACCACAGCCCGGCTGGTCAGGTACTGACTTTAGGTGATAAATTAGACACATGTGCAACTCTTGGGTATCTTTATTGAGGAAACGTTTCGCCACACAGTGGCTTCATCAGTCCATACAAAGGAGAATCTTGAAGAACAGGAGGAGAATGAGGTAATCAGTCCCTCAACCTTGAGTCGATGTGGTCAGTCCATCAATCTTGAATAGAATATGGCATACGTGCTGAGAAGGAGCTTATAAACCGTATGGCAGGAGAGGTGCAGCAGTCATAGGTCGTGTAACATTTGTTCAATGTTGAAGTAGGTCGTGCCCAAGAATTAGGCAAGCGAAGAATTCCCAAGTATTAAGATCCCAAGAAGTTGCAGTGTCTGACAGGTTTGTAGATGAATGGTTCAGAGAACCGACATGTTGATAAATTAGACACATGTGGCGAAACGTTTCCTCAATAAAGATACCCAAGAGTTGCACATGTGTCTAATTTATCAACATGTCGGTTCTCTGAACCATTCATCTACAAAACTGACTTTAGGTGCCTGTCCGTCATGTACGTACAATGGAAAATCATGTGCTTGCTCCACCAAAAAACTCATAGTATACCGAGTAGAAAATGTAAAGAAGGGCGAGTATGTCACACCAGGTGGGACACAACGAACACATCTTTGATCCTGTAGCTAAAACTAGGCTCCCCCCGTGTCGGCGCCATCGTGATTCATCATTATACTGGACTAATTCAATGGTAGAAATATCTGTGGTGTTAAATTAGACACATGTGCAACTCTTGGGTATCTTTATTGAGGAAACGTTTCCTCAAAGATACCCAGGAGTTGCACATGTGTCTAATTTAACAACATGTCGGTTCTTTGAACCATTTATCTACGTGATCTGTGGTATTCGTGTGCAGATGGCAGACCAGAGGCCTAGCTTCTCCCTACTAGCCCCGTGAGGGCGGGGAATGTGGCTAGGCCTGGGGACACTTGGTCCCACAGATGAGGGGGTACTTGTACCTCCTCCCATGGGAGACTTAGGTCTCGAGACACTCCCCAGATAGGGAGTCAAGGCCGAGTCACCACTACTTGGAAAAGACCCGGGCAGGGAGAATACCGGCGAATAAAAAAAAAGTGTGCCAGCTATAGTGTTTTATGTATCCCCTCCCCTAGTGCAGATGTAACGCAAGAAAGCGTTAGTCTGGAAGTGGGTACGAAACACATTTGATGGGTGGGTGTGTGGCGTTCCTGGTGGTCCGTGGCTGTTTGTTCTTCCTGGTTCTTGTTGGGTGGGTGGGTGTGTGGCGTTCCTGGTGGTCCGTGGCTGTTTGTTCTTCCTGGTTCTTGTTGGGTGGGTGGGTGTGTGGCGTTCCTGGTGGTCCGTGGCTGTTTGTTCTTCCTGGTTCTTGTTGGGTGGGTGGGTGTGTGGCGTTCCTGGTGGTCCGTGGCTGTTTGTTCTTCCTGGTTCTTGTTGGGTGGGTGGGTGTGTGGCGTTCCTGGTGGTCCGTGGCTGTTTGTTCTTCCTGGTTCTTGTTGGGTGGGTGGGTGGGTGGGTGTGGCGTTCCTGGTGGTCCGTGGCTGTTTGTTCTTCCTGGTTCTTGTTGTGTGTGTGTGGCGTTCCTGGTGGTCCGTGGCTGTTTGTTCTTCCTGGTTCTTGTTGGGTTGGTGGGTGTGTGGCGTTCCTGGTGGTCCGTGGCTGTTTGTTCTTCCTGGTTCTTGTTGGGTGGGTGGGTGTGCGGCGTTCCTGGTGGTCCGTGGCTGTTTGTTCTTCCTGGTTCTTGTTGGGTGGGTGGGTGTGTGTGTGTGGCGTTCCTGGTGGTCCGTGGCTGTTTGTTCTTCCTGGTTCTTGTTGGGTGGGTGGGTGTGTGGCGTTCCTGGTGGTCCGTGGCTGTTTGTTCTTCCTGGTCCTTGTTAGGTGTGCGGGTGCTCCTGGTGTTTCTGGTGGTCCGTGGCTAATCTTCCTGGGTATACATGTAAGGTGTAACTATGATGCTCAACACAGTGATCCTACATAGACAACCCAAGTACCCGTCTTATGGAGGTTTTAATGTGTAAGAATGGTCTATAATACCGACAAAATGAAATAAAGACACATGTGCAACATCTGGGTATCTTTATTGTAGACGTTTCGCCATCCAGTGGCTTTATCAATACAAATTCCAGGACATAACTTAAAGACAGTGGAACTATGTACAGAAGATGAGGTAATCAGTCCCTCAACCTAGCAGTAGGTGCGAAGAGCACCATAGTCGTGGAGATTCTGAAGCAGAAGAAAGGAGCCTGGCGCTTATATAGTAACGTCAGGTGTAGCAGACGAGGGCATATTCACTGGTGGGCGGGATTCCCCAGTGGAAGTAGGTCCTTCCCAAAGAGATGGGTTAGTTGTAGTAGTAGTTGTCGTAGCCGTGAAGGTTATGTACATGTCCTCAGAATCAAGATTCAGGCTCCTTTCTTCTGCTTCAGAATCTCCACGACTATGGTGCTCTTCGCACCTACTCCTAGGTTGAGGGACTGATTACCTCATCTTCTGTACATAGTTCTCCTGTCTTCAAGTTATGTCCTGGAATTTGTATTGATAAAGCCACTGGATGGCGAAACGTCTACTATAAAGATACCCAGAGGTTTTAATGATTGAACGTTCTTTTCGGGCCAGTCCACTAACACCCAGGTACTCTTTTTAAACTGATGAGTGAACAGGGACAGGGACAGCAGGTATTTTATGGAAACACGTCTCTAATCCAGCCGTACCGGAAAAGATTCGAACCCCAGACCTCAGTGTGTGAGGTGAGTGCGCTAGCGATCGAGCTTCGGGACACCCCTTTGCCCCTCTCTTTCTTAAAGTATGTTTGTTTTCATGCCCCTTACACCAGCGTGACCCAACATGTTTTGAAGTACCCCTCCCCCTCTCACGTTTTTTTGGGGAGTGGGGGGAGGGGGGGATGTTTTGACATTGACATGTTTACGTTTGTGAGGTGAGGGTTTTTGAGATACACAAATAACCCGCACATAAAAGAGAGGAGCTTACGACAATGTTTCGGGCCAACTCCAAAGTCACACTAACGAAATGTATGTATGTATAATGGTGGCCAAGACCGGAGTCCTGGTACAGGTTGGAAATAAATGGTATAAAATACCGACACAATGGAAACATACACATATGCAGTATAATGTGATCCTTTATTGACTACGTTTCGCCCACACAGTGGGCTTTTTCAAGTCACAAACAGATCTGTTTGTGTGTTAGGTAAGACATGCAACAGTTAGGTATCTTTATTATGAAACGTTTCGCCTACACAGTAGGCTTCTTCAGTCGAGTACAGAAAAGTTGATAGAAGCAGAAGATACTTGAAGACGATGTAATCAGTCCATCACCCTTAAAGTTTTGAGGTGGTCAGTCCCTCAGTCTGGAGAAGAGCATTGTTTCATATGTGTCTTACCTAACAACCTGTCGGTATTTTATACCATTTTAATGTTCAGATCTGTTTGTGACTTGAAAAAGCCCACTGTGTGGGCGAAACGTAGTCAATAAAGGATCACATTATACTGCATGTGTGTTTGTATCCGTCCTGGTACAGGACTGGTACGATGACCTGTCTCAGGATGCCGAAGGAGAAAGGCTTCTACAATCTGTTCAGTTCATCTCGTGGTATAAACCTTGGTAATAAATACCGACAAGTTGGTTTAGAAAGACATAAGAACATAAGAACGAAGGAACACTGCAGAAGGCCTACTGGCCCATGCGAGGCAGGTCCAAGTCTCCTACCGGCTTAAGCCAATACACCCAACCTAGTCAGGTCAGGTCACATTGACTTAAGGGAGGAACACGGCAACCGACCTGGTAGCACAAGCTATCAGGTCTAACTCACACCCACCCACATCCACTCATGTATTTATCCAACCTATTTTTAAAGCTACACAACGTTCTGGCCTCTATAACGGTACTTGGGAGTTTGTTCCACTCATCCACAACTCTATTACCAAACCAGTAAGCAAACACTATAACATATTTATTAGAAAACGTTTCGGTCCTGGGACCTTGATCACTTCTAACCAGTTCATCTGGTGCATCTCATAAGCGTAAAGTAAAAGGACACAAGTGCAACTAATGTGACATTTATAGTGGCAACGTTTCGCTCTCCAGGAGCTTTATCAAGCCATTGATAAAGCTTGATAAAGCTCCTGGAGAGCGAAACGTTGCCACTATAAATGTCACATTAGTTGCACTTGTGTCCTTTTACTTTACATATTGTCGGTAATTCTACCAACTTTATTACCATCTCATAAGCGACAGCACCGTATGTACTCCTGACTGTGGACACTAGCGAGGGGTATATATAGGCAGGAGGTAGGAATAATTTCTTTATTTAGTACATGTACAAGGTATACAGACCACAGCTGGCATTAATGACGTACTACTATATAGAAAGCTCTTGTTATGCTGAGCATTTCCCGTAAATTAGGTCAGTGTCTCAGGATGCGACCCACACCAGTCCACTAACACCCAGGATGTGACCCACACCAGTCCACTAACACCCAGGATGTGACCCACACCATTCCACTAACACCCAGGATGTGACCCACACCATTCCACTAACACCGAAGATGTGACCCACACCAGTCCACTAACACCGAAGATGTGACCCACACCAGTCCACTAACACCGAAGATGTGACCCACACCAGTCCACTAACACCCAGGATGCCACCCACACCAGTCCACTAACACCCAGGATGTGACCCACACCAGTCCACTAACACCCAGGATGTGACCCACACCAGTCCACTAACACCCAGGATGTGACCCACACCAGTCCACTAACACCCAGGATGTAAGGAAGATGAGTACTGCAAGGGAGGTAGGTGCTCACAGAGGGTGAGAACAAGAACACAGGGGAGGGGATAAATGTAGACTTGTAGCTACCTGGAGGCTATTCCGGGGATCAACGCCCCCGCGGCCCGGTCCACGACCAGGCCTCCCGGTGGATCAGGGCCTGATCAACCAGGCTGTTACTGCTGGCCGCATGTAGTCCAACGTACGAACCACAGCCCGGCTGATCCGGCACTGTGTTTGCTCAAGTTTTTTTTTTTTAATTGTGGATGTTACCAAGGTTTATACCATCATATTACTGTACGTCACAAGGTTTATAAACCAGTAACAGGATAAACCTCTCCACCCTCTCCTACCTAACAAACATCCGCCTCCCTCCCTTCTGTCTCTCATGTGTGTGTGTGGGTGGGTGTACTCGCCTAGTTGTGGTTGCAGGGGTCGAGTCATAGCTCCTGGTCCCGTCTCTTCACTCGTCCCTACTGGGGGACACTCCCTGAACCATGAGCTTTATCATACCTCTGCTTGTGTATGTGTGTGTGGGTGTGTGTGTGTGTGTGTGTGTGTGTGTGTGTGTGTGTGGGTGGGGGTGTGGGTGTGTACTCACCTATTTGTGGTTGCAGGGGTCGAGTCTTAGCTCCTGGCCCCGCCTCTGTGTGTGTGTGTGTGTGTGTGTGTGTGTGTGTGTGTGTGTGTGTGTGTGTGTGTGTGTGTGCGTGCGCGCGTGTGTGTGTGCGCGTGTATGTGTGTGCGTGTATGTGGGTGGGGGTGTGGTTCCCTCACTCGTACACACCAATATAACACTGTAGCTCAGTTGGTAGCGCACTCACTACGCACATCAAGGTCCGTGGTTCAATCCCCGGTACGGGTGGAAACAGCGCCTGTTTCCTTAAGACACCTGCTGTCCCTGTTCACCCAGCAGTAAGTAGACACCTGGGTGTTAGCCACCTTACACCTGCTGTCCCTGTTCACCCAGCAGTAAGTAGACACCTGGGTGTTAGCCACCTTACACCTGCTGTCCCTGTTCACCCAGCAGTAAGTAGACACCTGGGTGTTAGCCACCTTACACCTGCTGTCCCTGTTCACCCAGCAGTAAGTAGACACCTGGGTGTTAGCCACCTTACACCTGCTGTCCCTGTTCACCCAGCAGTAAGTAGACACCTGGGTGTTAGCCACCTTACACCTGCTGTCCCTGTTCACCCAGCAGTGAGTAGACACCTGGGTGTTAGCCACCTTACACCTGCTGTCCCTGTTCACCCAGCAGTGAGTAGACACCTGGGTGTTAGTGACCTTACACCTGCTGTCCCTGTTCACCCAGCAGTAAGTAGACACCTGGGTGTTAGTCACCTTACACCTGTTGTCACTGTTCACCTAGCAGTAAGTAGGTACCTGGGTGTTAGCATATTATTGTGGTGTTATCCCGGAGGATAAAATTAATCTTAGTTCCATTGCTCTACATAACCAGGAACTTTCTATATAGTATGTCATTGGTGTCAGCTATGGTCTGTACACGTTGTATCATGTAGAAATATTGTACCTGTCTGATGAGTCGTATTTCAGAATCAGTAGGTTAGGTTAGGTAAGGTTCGTCAGGAAACAGGAAAAATGTTTCCCGACGCGGGTCTTAATGATCCGCCTTTGGAGATTTTGGTCATCTGACCGAGGCCTTCCGCTGGCTTACCGGTCATGTAGAACCATAAGTAGTTACTTTAGGATCAATGGTAAATAAGAAAGCGTATTTGATCTTAGGTTTTTTTTTTTCAGTTTAATAACACGCAACCTTTGGAACATGATAGCATATGTTAATGTTTGTGTTGTGGAGGCCCCCAACCCCCCCTCCCCCCCACCCTCCCCCACCACCCCCTCCCTCCCCCACCACCCGTCCTCTTCCGTTCAGCTAGGATGTTCTCTGCTGTCTTCTGATTCGTCGGTCGACTGGAGAGCCGCTTCGTTTTGATTGGTGGGGAAGAAATGCGCTGCGCTGTGGTTGGCCGCTGTGTTTCGATTCAAACTTCTGCTTCCCTGAGCCGCCTGTCTGTCCTGTTTGTATTTATTATGCGTTGTTAAATTAACATACGGAATAATTGTTGTTATTCAACTCTAGGAGAAAATACCATGGCACTAAGCCTGAGGCACTGTAGCCCCCAAGCCTAAGGCACTGTAGCCCCCAAGCCTGAGGCACTGTAGCCCCCAAGCCTGAGGCACTGTAGCCCCCAAGCCTGAGGCACTGTAGCCCCCAAGCCTAAGGCACTGTAGCCCCCAAGCCTGAGGCACTGTAGCCCCCAAGCCTGAGGCACTGTAGCTCCAAGCCCGAGGCACTGTAGCTCCAAGCCTGAGGCACTGTAGCTCCAAGCCCGAGGCACTGTAGCCCCAAGCCCGAGGCACTGTAGCCCCCAAGCCCGAGGCACTGTAGCCCCCAAGCCTGAGGCACTGTAGCCCCCAAGCCTGAGGCACTGTAGCCCCCAAGCCTGAGGCACTGTAGCCCCCAAGCCTGAGGCACTGTAGCCCCCAAGCCTGAGGCACTGTCGCCCCCAGGCCTGCGGCACTGTAGCCCCCACGCCTGAGGCACTGTAGCCCCCAAGCCTGAGGCACTGTAGCCCCCAAGCCTGAGGCACTGTAGCCCCCAAGCCTGAGGCACTGTAGCCCCCAAGCCTGAGGCACTGTAGCCCCCAAGCCTGAGGCACTGTAGCCCCCAAGCCTGAGGCACTGTAGCCCCCAAGCCTGAGGCACTGTAGCCCCCAAGCCTGAGGCACTGTAGCCCCCAAGCCTGAGGCACTGTAGCCCCCAAGCCCGAGGCACTGTAGCTCCAAGCCCGAGGCACTGTAGCCCCCAAGCCTGAGGCACTGTAGCCCCAAGTCTGAAGCACTTACAATACCTGCCTGTGACTTGTGACCTGTTTAGTTTTTTCCTACTTCCGGCTCCGCTTCCCCATTTATGGCCTGGTCAACCAGCCTATAGCTGTTGGCGGCCCTCCAACAGCCATCATAGGCCAGTAGGCCTGCCGCAGTGCTAGAATAAGAAAATACATTGACCTATAATCCAGGCATATAACCTTTGGTATTCTTTTTATATAGCCTGGGTTTGTATAAGGGTGTGTACTGAGCGCGCGAGCTTTGTGTGTCGACTGTGACGTCATGACACTAGTCGACACACACTGCCCGCGCTTTTCTGTTGTCGCCTGTTCGCAGCTTAAGTTAATTAATCTTGAAAAATTTGTTAAGGGGGGGGGTGATGTAATCCTTGGCAGTGAATATTGATAAAAGGAAAGGTAATTTGTGGCTAATAGTTCCACGTATTGCTTAATAGTACGGCTTTGGCCCATCAACTGCCCGAAATACTCTGCATAACTCGGCTTTCTGCGTACACAACTCTTCACTCGTTGTACAAACGTATCATACTGAAATATCAAGTTCTCGACCACCTACCAGGTGCTTGTAGACAACTTAATCAATAACACTGTCGTTCAGTGAGATTATTAACCAGAACGTAGTTTTTAATATGGATTGGCTGTTTGTATCTATTTACGAAATGTGATTAGATTTCATATTCTGGATTTCGCAGATGTTGAGATCGGTCTTTCCACATACTTTGACCCTTGTGGTTTAGCGCTTCCTTTTTATTATCCACATTCCTTGAAGGCGTAGGTACAGATGTTTGAACGTGTTAAGTATCTGGAGAGAGTTCCGGGGGTCAACGCCCCCGCGGCCCGGTCTGTGACCAGGCCTCCTTAGGTCAGTGTCCCAGGATGCGACCCACACCAGTCGACTAACACCCAGGTACCCATTTTACTGATGGGGAACATAGACAACAGGTGGAAAGAAACACGTCCAATGTTTCTACTCTGGCTGGGAATCGAACCCAGGCCCTCACCGTGTGAAGCGAGAGCGTTAACCACCAGGCCACCAGAGCCTGGTTGCATGTATTTCTTTCCCCGGTTGTACGAGGTGGCGTGTTTGGGGGGGTGACCTACCCCCTTCCCCCTCCTTAATGTGTGCTGCAGATGAGAGCTCCGTTACTCCACACACACCCAAGGGGAGGTGCTTAGTCACCCTACATTTAGTGGCTGTTACTTGAACTAAATGAAATAGTTTGATGCTTAGACTGACTGTTAATGTTGCGAGGTTAATGCATGTATGTATTCTTAAGCATAGCATAAATCTGCCTTGGAAATAAATGGTATAAAATACCGACACAATGGAAATATAAACACAAATGCAGTATAATGTGATCCTTTATTGACAACGTTTCACCCACTGTGTGGGTGAAACGTTGTCAATAAAGGATCACATTATACTGCATTTGTGTTTATATTTCCAAATCTGCTTTGAGATTATATATGGGGGGCTCTGGTGGCCTGGTGGTTAATGCTCTCGCTTCACACGGTGAGGGCCCGGGTTCGATTCCCAGCCAGAGTAGAAACATTGGACGTGTTTCTTTCCACCTGTTGTCTATGTTCCCCATCAGTAAAATGGGTACCTGGGTGTTAGTCGACTGGTGTGGGTCGCATCCTGGGACACTGACCTAAGGAGGCCTGGTCACAGACCGGGCCGCGGGGGCGTTGACCCCCGGAACTCTCTCCAGGTAACTCCAGGTATGTATATATATATATATATATATATATATATATATATATATATATATATATATATATATATATATATATATATATATATATATATATATATATATATATATATATATTATATATATATATATATATATATATATATATATATATATATATGTATTATTGCTTGCCTGGTCAACCAGGCTGTTGCTGGCCAGCAGCGCTACATATCTGGTACTTGAAAATACTTGTCCAGTTTCCTCTTGAAGACTTCTACACGTGTTCCAGCCGTGTTTCTCATATCTTGTGGTAAAATGTTGAATATTCTGGGACCACGAATGTTGATACATTGTTCCCTTATTGTGCTCACTGCACCTGTGCTTTTTTACTGCGTTAATCTTGCCCTTCCTCCCGGTATGTTATGGCAGTTTGCAGATTTGGGCCAGGACCCTCAAGTACCTTCCAGGTTTATATTATCACGTCTCACCTCCGCTCCAGTGAGTACATATTTAAGACTTTGAGGCGTTCCCAGTTACTTAAATGCTTTATTGGCTCAGTTGTGGCCATAAACGATCCCTGTATTTGTTCCAACTCTGATATTTCTCCTGCCCTGAACGGGGCCGTCAACACAAGCGATTGAAAAAGTGTCGATATTGGCACTATTGAAGAGTCGTGGTCCTCTAACACTTAGTTATGTGTACTCATTGCTCCCCTGCTTGTCATTGGAGGTCTGCCTACCTACCTGGAGGGTCTTCCTGGGATCAACGTTATCGTAAGGGTTCTTGAATGGAGATATCACAGGTTGAAAGTAGACACACTTGTAGGATGGTAGATATATTGTCAGACTGAGATGGGAGATGGAGCCACAGTTACCTAGCCTGTTTACGCCTAGACGGTCTGCCGCTGAGTGAGAGCGGGACAAAGGGATCACTGCCCATGTGTATGCCCATGACGTCACTCCAAGCCAAAGGCCTACGAGGGATCTCGTGTCTAAAGCACATGGAGGATACTAATATGCTATGCTATATAATACAGGGAATACAGGGATCAGCAACTATGCTGACAGCTCGGTCATGTTACGTATGTCGTCCCGACATACACTACTATCTATAGGCTGAACAGGCAGGCGGATCTGGGCTGATTCTATACAATAACAAATTCATATATATCTTAGAACTAATGGATGGTATCATAATGGACATTACATAGAGGGTGTTAACATAATGCATTACAAACTATAAGAACAATTCATTATACAATATGGATGGAATTGATCGATCGATCTGTATTCATGCACTCTACGGATTCTGAGGAAGAATAATTATATACAAAGAAGTGTTTAACAGAAAGGCAGATTCGGTGCACACAAATCTAGACTGTTAATTCTCAGAATACGGAGGGAACGTGAACACGAAAATTTCTGACAAACTGATCAGCTAATAATAAACACACAGTTGACACTTTCATTCATCTCGGACATCTAATTATACAGACTATGTACATTTAAACCCAATTCTGCGAGGGTAAGGTTTACATATGCAGAATGGTTATCATCTCTGGGAGGATCGAATTCCTCTGCAATGGCCAACACATGCCTTGACTGAGAGAGATTTGAAGGAATATCTACAAAAGATACTTGCGGGTTTCTCATTACTTGTCGAGTACGCAAGGAGTAACGACATTCAGGTTGAGTATCTGACTGAGTATCTGAGATAGAGAGTACAGGATCAGGAGGATTGTCAGAATCTGTCACATTAGTCTGGGTAGCAATATCCTCAACATCGCATACTAATTTCATATGATCTAAATGCGATTCTTTGTATTTGCCAGTACTAATTTCTCTAACCTTATACTTATTTCCAGTGATATGTTCAACTACTCGATAAGGTCCGACAAACTTTTGATCAAGCTTTGGCATTGCAGACGTTTTGTTAAAGTTAATCAGCATAACTCTCGAACCTACTTTGATTTTAGATGGCTTTGCTCGAGTGTTTGCGACTCTTGTAAATTCTGCTGTTGATTTATGAAGTGTTTCACGGATTCTTCTAAAAACACTTTGAGCTAAGCTGGTACGAGTTGCTACGAAATCATCAGGGTTGTAATTAGGTTTCGGAGTAGAATATAACAACTCATAGGGTAAACGCTTGTCTACACCATACAATGCATAATGTGGAGTATCACCTATGGAAGCATTGTAAGCAGAATTTATGGCACACTGGACATCTGGTATAACTTCATCCCAAGTTTCACTATTGGGGTTGATAGTGGCTCTCAGAACATCAAGTACTTTCTTATTTGTTCTTTCGGCTAACCCATTGCTGGCAGGATGATGAGGAACAATGGTGGATTTAGAGATCTTGTATAAAGTACACAAATTTTCAAGAACCTCATTACAGAATTCACCTCCATTATCTGTTACTAAGGACTTTGGGGTGGTATGCCTGCAGATAATGCGTTCTTTAAACGCTTTAGCTACTGTCTCTGCAGTCTTATCTGCAATAGGAACTAGCTCACAATATCTGGTGAAATGGTCTACCATAACACACAGATGTTTGTTGCCTTGGAGGGAACATTTAAAATTAGTTAACAAATCAAGGGCAACTCTTTCCCACGGTTCGCTAGTGGTTGGGTACACTTGGATTGGGTTAGGACCATTGACATTTCCTTTATGCTGCATACAGACACTACATTTCTTAACATACTCGGAAATGTCAGTTGCCATACGTGGCCAAAAGTATTTCATTCTGGCTTGTTTCACCGAACGATCCATACCAGGGTGTGCAACACCTGGTGCATCATGAACTAGCTGTAGAGCTACGTTCACTAGTGACTGTGGAATTACTAACTGGTAAACTCTTCTGCTTGGAGTACCCAACTCGGCTGTTCGATACAGTAATTCCTGACTCATTACAAAGTCACTAATGGGTGCTGGTGGCTTTACAGTAAGAATGGGATCTTCCTGGAGAAGGAATCGAATCACACCAGACCACATGGGATCTATTCTTTGTGCAGTTTTGACATCCTCGACAGTAAATGGAGGATCTGCAGTAACTACACTAACGTGTCGCGATAAAGCATCTGCGACTACATTTGACTTGCCAGGTAAATGTTCAAAAGTGGGATTGAACTCTTGGATAGTCAAGGACCATCTGGCTAACCTTCCAGTAGGCTGTTTGTTCTGGAATAAAGGTATCAGTGGCGCATGATCTGTCAAGACATGAACAGGGTACTGGTAAATGATGTCTCGGAAGTGCTTTAAAGACCATACTATTGCTAAAGCTTCTTGCTCCGTTACTGTATAATTACGTTCAGCCTTCGTAAGGACTCGGCTAGCAAATGCAACTGCGTTGTACTTGCTATCAGTCTTCTGAGCTAGTACGGCACCTATGCCAATGGAACTAGCATCAGTTGTCAGATAGAAGGGCTTAGAAAAATCTGGGAATTTCAAAATGGGAGCAGATGTTAGCTTTTCTTTTAGAGTTTGGAATGCTGTTTCTTGACGGAAGGTCCAACTAAAAGGAGCATCTTTCTTAAGCAACTCAGTTAGAGGAGCAGCTATGGAAGAAAAATTAGCAATGAAAGATCTATAAAAACCTGCTAAGCCCACAAAGGATCTTACGGCATCAGCGGTTTTGGGAGTTGGAAAATTTAATACTGCTGTTACTTTACTTTGGTCAGTCGTAACCCCTCTAGGAGTGACTACGTGACCAAGAAACTTAATTTCTGATCTGAAAAATTGGCATTTAGACAGTTTGATCTTTAAATTTGCTTCTTCAAGCTTTCCAAGTACTGTATCAAGTCTTTTCAGATGTGTGTCCACGTCTTCGGACATGACGATTACGTCGTCTAAGTACACCATAAGTGCTTTACCTATCAGACCTCTAAAGATATTGGTCATGAGTCTAGAGAACGTGATAGGAGACGATCGTAATCCAAACGCCATACGGAGGAAATGATAATGACCTGTGGGAGTGGAGAAAGCTGTTAACTCTTGGCTGTCCTCGTGAAGAGGGACTTGCCAAAACCCTTGTAACAAGTCTAGGGTCGAGAAGACTTTGTTATCTCCGATATTGCGTAAAAGGTCACCTAGTACAGGAAGTGGGAAACGATCTGGAATGGTTTTCGCGTTTAACTTCCTAAAGTCAATCACCGGGCGCCAAGTGCCATCCTTCTTAGGCACTAGGATCAAGGGCGCATTCCAGGGTGAATTGCTATGTGCAATAACTCCATCATTGAGCATTTGATTGATCAGTTCCTCTGCGACAGCAACTTGTGAATGAGGCATTCTGTACGCAGGTATGTAAATAGGTCTAGTACCAGGTTCAAGTGGAATACGATGGGACAATAAGTTCGTTATACCCATCTTCTCACCTGGTAAGGCAATAGCTTTACGCCGTTTGTTCAACAGAGTCAACAAACGCTTGACTTCGTCTGGGAAGTCAGTAGGAGCTAAGTCTTTCTCCTCAACTGGTGAAACAGATTGATCCGGAGAAGTGGATGAGGTCTCCCCGGTAGAAATAGCACCGACCCACTGGTCAGGTGACACGTCATCCTGTACTTGAACAGGGTAAGGATAGTGAACTAGGTCAACGAGGTTGGTATTTGCTCTGAGACGAGCACTGTGACCCAAAGTGTTAGCAAGGAGTAAATGGATCTTACTGTCTCTTACAATGTGTAAGGAAGGTTCAACAAATAAACCTTTGACCTTGCAGGAATCACTGTCAACTAGGACGGTATCACCATCTGGAACATTAGGAACAACAACAGACACTCTAGTGAGAGCACTAGCCGCAACAGAGACGTCTTTCTGCAAACGGCATGTGACATCAACAAGAGATGGCATTACTAGTTCCAAGTAATCGTTTTCTGACAAGGCATCCCCTGTGGAGAAACTACTACTCGAACTAGCAGTCATTGCAGGGATAGGCTGTGCACTCAAGGCAGTCTGAGTGTCCTCGGACACTTGAGGCAACGGAACACTATCCTGCAAGTCTGAAGGTATAGGTGGAACACTAATGGGAGTGACAGAATTACTAGTGCCTGACCGCTCGGCTACGTTAATAAGTAATTCACGGATCTATAGGAACTTAATCTGAACTTCACATTTCGCAGCACTTTAACAAATCTCAGATACAAGCTGTGAGAACAAAGACATTGCTCAAGGGCTAGATATTGTCTTTCAGTCAGTAAGGGAATATTGTTACTATGGACTGATTCATATTGACTTTGACTGGAATGATACACTAAGTGAACGTTCAAAAGTGACTGGGACATCTTCTCAGTGAAAATACTGAAGGGCATAAGTCAAGAAAAGTGGAGAGAATGACACAATAAGCTTAAATGGAAAAAAATGCTTAACTATTCTGCATAAGTAATTAAAAATTTACAAGTTACACAGTAAGCAAAGAACTCACACAAGAATAATATGCAACTTAGCAAACACTGAAAATCAAGAGAACTTGTACTTTGCTCAAATCTAATTTGCTCAACTTTTACTTTAAATTGAATAAATGGCACAGTGAGTTGTCTTTACTTTCAACGCAACAAGGAAAATACACAATAAAATAATAAAATGGACTCAATAAACTTGTGCAAAAATTAAAACAAACACACAATTCACTGAAATAAAAATTAAAATGACAGACAGAATAAAATACTATGCACAGAACAGAGCATAAGAAACTGCACTGTAAGAAACTGTATTGCACAACACTGCATAAAATTTTCTGCAAGAAAAACTTTAATAGCAACACAATATTTGCACAAGAATTATTGCAAAATGAGTCTGTGTGCAATAATTAAAATTATAACACACAAGAAAAGAAATATATCAAGGAATGAACACTTTAACTCTTAACTGCACTTAAACAACAAGCAAAAGAACAATTTACTTTAGAAGGAGAACTTAAAAATTGCACTAAGAGTGAATTTGTTCAATAAAATATGAAAAATAATAGGTGCTAAAACACACAACAAAAAGAAATACAACACTTACAGTGATGCAGAGCACAAAACATCAACATAAACTCAGTACTAGAATTTTCTTGCAATGAAACTTGATGTTTTTAAAAAAATTTTGTAAACAGATTTCTTGCTGGAGCTTTAAAAATGGCACTATTGTCTGTGGAAATAAGACAAATTAAACACTGGCTGAATGGAAAAATATGAACACAAGAATGTTCAACACACAGGGAACAAACAAAAATACACAATTGCTAGGAAGAAAAAAAAAATAACAGACAACACTGAGTTGTGATGCAGAATATGAGGTGAAAAATTTACTGAGTTAATTCACTGGAATTCTGAAGTTTAAACACAAGTTCTATACTGCTCATATGTTGCACACACAACAAAGGAAACACTAAGTACTTACTTCAAGTGTATAAAAAGATACACAACACAACAGATATAAAATAATACACGAAAATTAACACTGAATTAAGGAGATTAAAAGAAATTAATAGAATCAGTACATGATAAACACTGAGTCTGATCAAGAGTCACTGAATGTCACTAAGAGGTAAATTCACTGGGAACACAAAAGAAATGTCTCAACACTCGCAAATGTCTCTAAAAAAAAAATATTATAGCTGTAACACTTGAAAAAATGAGATTGATGGATTGTTTTTATCGTCTTGCTGCTGTCCTCTGCACAGATGATCGTAGAATTGCGCTTAAATCGGCGAGAGACAACACATAGGAGGCTTTTAAAGATGGCGCGCCACACTCTAGCTCTTGACCCCCTATGTGGTCCTTAAAATATGGTGCTACAACCCTTAGCAGAGCACCAAAACACTGATGAGGTAGGTGAGTTGTAATGGCCGACTGTAGTTGGGTTTGTGGGTAAAGGCTGAGCGAGGCGTCTGAGACCGGCAATGGTGCGACACACGTGATCGTGAGTGGCTGGGCTTATGGGTTGAACGTCGTAAGCCTCACTGAGAAAACCCACACTGCCGCGAAGATAATTCTAAGCCGGCTGGCTTAGAAGAAACCCACGAAATACTACAACACCACAAGGATGACAAGGAGCACTCAGAATGCTTGGAACTTGAATCACAAGCGATGAAGACTAGTCACGTGGCTTGCCTGAGTACTGGGGTAAGACACCTGGGTTAGTTGCTAGCTGGCTTATCTTAACCCTTCACACAGAATAGCTTGATAACTTCACACGATGAGCACAGCAGGGGTGGAAGCTGGCTTGGCAGGCAAAATAATTGGATGGAGTAGGCTAGGCTGGACTGGACTCGGGTGTTCTGACTCCCCCACCACAGACTGGAAGCTGGCTTATTTTGCAAACTCGGGTCAACCCCTCGGGAGTAATGCAAAAAAAGCAGGAAACACTAATACAAAGAGACTGACCAGTGAATAATGTAGAAGCTGGTAGAGTAGCTGGCTTGAGGTAGCTGGATGGGGTGAACCTCGGTAGGCCTACTGGTAACACGAAATGGCCGTCTTGCTGGTCGACAACTTTATCTCCAGAAATCGCTGTAATCGTCAGAATTACAGGCCCTCCGCTGTCACCATTTATCGTAAGGGTTCTTGAATGGAGATATCACAGGTTGAAAGTAGACACACTTGTAGGATGGTAGATATATTGTCAGACTGAGATGGGAGATGGAGCCACAGTTACCTAGCCTGTTTACGCCTAGACGGTCTGCCGCTGAGTGAGAGCGGGACAAAGGGATCACTGCCCATGTGTATGCCCATGACGTCACTCCAAGCCAAAGGCCTACGAGGGATCTCGTGTCTAAAGCACATGGAGGATACTAATATGCTATGCTATATAATACAGGGAATACAGGGATCAGCAACTATGCTGACAACGTCCCCTCGCGGCCCTGTCCACGACCAGGCCTTCCGGTGGATCAGGGCCTGATCAGCCAGGCTGTTAATGCTTGCTGAACATTTAAGTGGATTTTCTTTAACATCTTTGCTCATTTCTTCAATATTTATCGCCCATTTCTCACTTGCCAGTTGTTTGAGATAATTTTAAAAGGTATATATACCGTTGTATCATTAATACTTCTACAACCCGTGTTGTTACACCCGCCCAGTTATTCCTTTCTTAACCCCCCCCTCTCTCCCTCAGTAAAGTATACCTAGTCACGTCATTATTGATTTTAGTGGTGAGGTTGACCTTGGTACGCGCGTCAACACAATGTTCTTGGCATCATTGTTGGTTGGGGAGGTGGTGGGTGTAACTTGTTCAGGCAGACACTGGGACGCCTCATACTTATTCTGTCAGTAACTTTTGGGGGAAGGATTGGTGGATGAAGGGCGGGTTACCTGTTTAGTCTTGGCCAGTCTCCATACAGGTGTTCCTCGCTTTACGGCGTTTCGTTAATGCAGCCATTGTCATTGTTGGATGGGGAGGTGGTGGGTGTAACTCGTTCAGGCAGACACTGTGACGCCTCATACTTATTCTGTCAGTAACTTTTGGGGGAAGGATTGGTGGATGAAGGGCGGGTTACCTGTTTAGTCTTGGCCAGTCTCCATACAGGTGTTCCTCGCTTTACGGCGTTTCGTTAATGCAGCCATTGTCATTGTTGGATGGGGAGGTGGTGGGTGTAACTCGTTCAGGCAGACACTGTGACGCCTCATACTTATTCTGTCAGTAACTTTTGGGGGAAGGATTGGTGGATGAAGGGCGGGTTACCTGTTTAGTCTTGGCCCCCGTCTCTATACAGGTGAGCCTCGCTTTACGGCGTTTCGTTAATGCAGTCGTTGTCAGTTAAACCCATTCATTTATCCAGACTTCCTACAATAAATATATATCCACTCACTATAAACTAAAGACTAAAGGATTTTAAAGTAATGTGTGTATTGTATATGCATTTATTAGGCCTACCTCTGTTGCTCACTTAATATTATAGCATAAATATGTTATTAGGCTATTTTAGCTGTACAGCAGTAGCACGGAACCTAACCTGCTGTATAAGTGGGGCCTTCCTGTACAGTAGCATGGAACCTAACCTGCTGTATAAGTGGGGCCTTCCTGTACAGTAGCATGGAACCTAACCTGCTGTATAAGTGGGGCCTTCCTGTACAGTAGCATGGAACCTAACCTGCTGTATAAGTGGGGCCTTCCTGTACAGTAGCATGGAACCTAACCTGCTGTATAAGTGGGGCCTTCCTGTACAGTAGCATGGAACCTAACCTGCTGTATAAGTGGGGCCTTCCTGTACAGTAGCATGGAACCTAACCTGCTGTATAAGTGGGGCCTTCCTGTACAGTAGCATGGAACCTAACCTGCTGTATAAGTGGGGCCTTCCTGTACAGTAGCATGGAACCTAACCTGCTGTATAAGTGGGGCCTTCCTGTACAGTAGCATGGAACCTAACCTGCTGTATAAGTGGGGCCTTCCTGTACAGTAGCATGGAACCTAACCTGCTGTATAAGTGGGGCCTTCCTGTACAGTAGCATGGAACCTAACCTGCTGTATAAGCAGGAACTTCCTGTACAGTAGCACGGAACCTAACCTGCTGTATAAGCGGGGCCTTCCTGTACAGCAGTAGCACGGAACCTAACCTGCTGTATAAGCGGGGCCTTCCTGTACAGCAGTAGCACGGAACCTAACCTGCTGTATAAGCGGGGCCTTCCTGTACAGCAGTAGCACGGAACCTAACCTGCTGTGTAAGCAGGGCCTTCCTGTACAGCAGTAGCACGGAACCTAACCTGCTGTATAAGCAGGAACTTCCTGTACAGTAGCATGGAACCTAACCTGCTGTATAAGCAGGAACTTCCTGTACAGTAGCATGGAACCTAACCTGCTGTATAAACAGGAACTTCCTGTACAGCAGTAGCACGGAACCTAACCTGCTGTATAAGCAGGAACTTCCTGTACAGTAGCATGGAACCTAACCTGCTGTATAAGCGGGGCCTTCCTGTACAGCAGTAGCACGGAACCTAACCTGCTGTATAAGCGGGGCCTTCCTGTACTTGGATGTTAGCCGTGTTGTGGGATCCTGGAAAAGAAGATACGAACTGCAAAAGAATAAATAAGAATGTTATGTAGAATTAGACGCGTGTGTAGCACCTGGGTGTCTTGTAGACATCTTGTAGACATCTTGTAGACGGTTCGTCCTCCAGTGGCTTGATCAGTACATTACATGGACATGTAGATAAATGGTTCAGAGAACGGACAAGTTGATGAATTAGACACATGTGCAACATCTGGGTATCTTTAATAAGGAAGTTTTTCGCCACACAGTGACTTCATCAGTCCATACAAAGGAGAATGGTGAAGAACAGGAGTAGTTTGAGGTGATCAGTCCCTCAACCTTGAGTCGATGTGATCAGTCCTTCAATCTTGAATTAATACAGTGTATGAAGACAAATGTATACAACAGTTCTCAGTAATAACCCACATGAGGACTGACACAGGAGGTTGATCTGTGTATTTCGACTCCCTTCTGGGATCCTCGGTGTGGCCCGGTGGCCTGGTGGCTAGTGGCCCGGTGGCTAGTGGCCCGGTGGCCTGGTGGCTAGTGGCCCGGTGGCCTGGTGGCTAGTGGCCCGGTGGCCTGGTGGCTAGTGGCCCGGTGGCCTGGTGGCTAAAGCTCCCGCTTCACACATGGAGGGCCCGGGTTCGATTCCCGGCGGGTGGAAACATTCGACACGTTTCCTTACACCTGTTGTCCTGTTCACCTAGCAGCAAATAGGTACCTGGGTGTTAGTGGACTGGTGTGGGTCGCATCCTGGGGGACAAGATTAAGGACCACAATGGAAATAAGTTAGACAGTCCTCGATGACGCACTGACTTTCTTGGGTTATCCTGGGTGGCTAACCCTCCGGGGTTAAAAATCCCAACGAAATCTTATCTTATCTTATCTTAGCAAGTGAGGATCCCAAAAGGGGGTCGAAATATACAGATAACTCAACCTCCTGTGTTTTTGGGGCCGTGTGGGTTGTTACTGAGTACTGACACAGCAGTCAGTAGAAAATACCGAGTGTTGCACATACCTTTGATGAGTTTAGAGCGTCTCCCTATCGGAGCCTGGCCTTGGGGCAGGCTGGTTGGCGCTTGCCTGGTCAACCAGGCTGTTGCTGCTGGAGGCCTCCTGTCCCCACACATCCATCACAGCCTGGTTGATCTGGCACCTGGTGAAGATACTTGTCCAGTTTCTTGTTGGTATTGAATACCACTAATATACCAGATTCTGGTGACAGTTACCTGGAGGGGGTTTTGGGGGTCAACGCCCCCGCGGCTCGATCTGAGACCAGCCCTCATGGTGGATCAGGGTCTGATCAACCAGGCTGTTACTGCTGGCCTCACGCAAGCTGACGTACGAACCATAGCCCGGTTGGTCAGTATACTGACTTTAGGTGCTGTCCAGTGCCTGCTTGAAGACAACCAGGGGTCTTGAAGACAACCAGGGGTCTTGAAGACAACCAGGGGTCTTGAAGACAACCAGGGGTCTTGAAGACAACCAGGGGTCTTGAAGACAACCAGGGGTCTTGAAGACAACCAGGGGTCTTGAAGATAACCAGGGGTCTTGAAGACAACCAGGGGTCTTGAAGATAACCAGGGGTCTTGAAGACACCCAGGGGCCTTGAAGACAACCAGGGGTCTTGAAGGCAACCAGGGGCCTTGAAGACACCCAGGGGTCTTGAAAACACCCAGGGGTCTTGAAGACACCCAGGGGTCTTGAAGACAACCAGGGGCCTTGAAGACACCCAGGGGTCTTGAAAACACCCAGGGGTCTTGAAGACACCCAGGGGTCTTGAAGACACCCAGGGGTCTTGAAGACACCCAGGGGTCTTGAAGACACCCAGGGGCCTTGAAGACACCCAGGGGTCTTGAAGACACCCAGGGGCCTTGAAGACACCCAGGGGTCTTGAAGACACCCAGGGGCCTTGAAGACAACCAGGGGCCTTGAAGGCAACCAGAGGTCTTGAAGATAACCAGGGGCCTTGAAGGCAACCAGAGGTCTTGAAGACAACCAGGGGTCTTGAAGACACCCAGGGGTCTTGAAGACACCCAGGGGTCTTGAAGACACCCAGGGGTCTTGAAGACACCCAGGGGTCTTGAATCTCAGTAGTAGTAACCAGTGTACCAGTAGTTGACTCACTACCAACCGTCTCTGCCTGAGTCCCTGTCTGTATCATATTGTGCTGACCATAGCAGTATTCAAAGACCCCCTCACATATGGGTACTGTGGGCGGCCAGTCAGTTATACGAGAGACAGCAGAGATATAGGTACGGCTGTAAGGGCGCTCCCCACATTATCCGTAATATACGTACTACCAGCCTACGTGAGTATTACTTTACCTCATCCACGTGTTCGAACTCCCACATGATAAATGGTGACAGCGGTGTGGAGCGTGGGAACTCCCACATGATATTGAAGACACCCAGGGGTCTTGACACCCAGGGGCCTTGAAGGCAACCAGGGGTCTTGAAGACAACCAGGGGTCTTGAAGACAACTAGGGGTCTTTCTTGAAGACAACCAGGGGTCTTGAAGACAACCAGGGGTCTTGAAGACAACCAGGGGTCTTGAAGACAACCAGGGGTCTTTCTTGAAGACAACCAGGGGTCTTTCTTGAAGACAACCAGGGGTCTTTCTTGAAGACAACCAGGGGTCTTTCTTGAAGACAACCAGGGATCTTGACAGCCAGTGGTCTTGAAGACAACCAGGGGTCTATAGGTAATCCCCTTTATGTATGCTGGGAGGCAGTTAGTCTTAGCTTTATGTGGGTTATTCCTAGGTTACTAAACCTTGGGGTTAATGAGAACAAAACGAGATGTCACTACTAGTGACATCTCGCGTGTCGAGTCGAGTGTAACGGGTTGGGGTTATTTAATACCCCGGTGGGTGGGCTTTAAAAAGGGGTTGTCGTGTGTTAGGGGAGGTAGGTGATGGCTAGGGGCGTAACTTGCCCCCTCTCCAACTCAGTTTAGTGTTGGTGACGTAAGAACATAGAGGAGCACTGCAGAAGCCCTACTGGCCCATGCCAGGCAGATCCAAGTCACCTTTCAGCCTAAGCCACTGGCCCAAGCTACTCAGGTCTCAGTCACATCCACTAAAAGGGAAAGAGCTCTGCATCAGACCCATTAGCACAAGCTAGTCGGGTCCAACTCACACCCACTCGTGTATTTATCTAACCTATTTTTAAAACTACACAACGGTTTAGCTTCAGTGACGCTACTCTGGAGTTTCAGGTCACGTGGGAATTGTCATATAAGAACATAAGAATGGAGGAACACTGCAGAAGGCCTACTGGCCCATGCGAGGCAGGTCCTTATCAAAACGACTACTACGACTGATAGTAAACAAACCGAAAATGACTCGAGAAATTGTAATGACACGATTGCAAACAAACTATACCACGGGTGGGGTTAGAACCCGTGGTCAGAGAGTCTCAAAACTCCAGACCGTCGCGTTAGCCACTGGACCAGTGGTTAACGCGACGGTCTGGAGTTTTGAGAGACTGATCGCAGGTTCTAACCCCGCTTGTGGTATTTTTTTTCCTTCAATAACATTTGCGTTAAGAAAAATTTTTGAAAATAGAGGAACCCCGAATCGAACTGCCACACACAGAGGACCTTGTAAATAAGAACATAACGAAGGAACACTGCAACAGGCCTACTGGCCCATGCGAGGCAGGTCCAAGTCTCCTACCAGCTTAAGCCAATGCACCCAACCTAGTCAGGTCAGGTCACATTGTAAAGTAAATGGTTCAAGTCGCACTGAAACGTCGTGGTAAGCTCCTCTCTTCTATGTTATTTGTGTATATAACCCCAATGTTTCACATTTTATATTTAGCCAGATTGGATAAATCGTTGTGTTGCTGACCTATTGTATATACCGTACTTTCCGCCATATAAGGCGCACAAGTGTAGCATAACTAAACCAGCATTTAGAAAGATTTAGAAAGGACATAGGTAAGTACTGGTTTTCTAACAGAGTTGTAGATGCTTGGAACAGTCTTCCCAGTGGGGTGATAGAGGCTAGGACCTTGGGTAGCTTTAAGAAGAGACTGGACAAATATATGAGTGGGAGGGGCTGGGTTTGATTGGTGTCAAGGGGTACGGGAGATATTTCTTGAGTAGCTTTATGTAGATGTCGTTTTGATAAGGACCTGCCTCGTATGGGCTAGTAGGCCTTCTGCAGTGTTCCTACATTCTTATGTTCTTATAAGGGCTAATTGCCTTTTTTTTTTAGGATAAAGAGTAACAGACTATCCTTGACACTGACCTTGAGCATATAAGACGCAGGATGATTTTCCAAGACTTTATGGGGAAAAAGGGGGTGCGCCTTATATGCCGGAAAATACTATAATTAATTACGCAATGGGAACGCAAGTTGAACAGTTACTTATGTGCAAACATCCGGATATCTTTGTTTAATGTTTATGCACCTCAGACCCATCCTGTGGGTCCAGGGACTGTATCTCAACATTACAGAGGTACATAATGGGTCCAGGGACTGTACCACAACATTACATAATGGATAAGAAACATAAGAACATAAGAAAGGAGGAACACTGCTGCAGTGTTCCTCCTTTATGTTCTTATGTTTCTTATATTTTTATAGACGTTTCGCCATCCATTGTCTTCGTCAATAAAGATTCAAGGATATAAAGACTAATTTGTGGAACATCAAGCCTGGTTTAGAAAGACACGTAAGCAAACACTATAACATATTTATTAGAAAACGTTTCGGTCCTGGGACCTTGATCACTTCTAACATACAGAGGTAGAAAGACATTATATATATAGGCGGAGAGTGAGATGTGACGCACGTGACCTGAGGAATGTCATAAGAACATAAGAATGGAGGAACACTGTAGAAGGCCTACTGGCCCATGCGAGGCAGGTCCTTATCAAAACAACCTCTGTCTATGATGAGGACCAGTAGACGATGAAATCATGTGACTCCTGTGTTGTTGGGTTGGTGCTGCTTAAGTATCATGTATGCCAATGTTTTTGAAATTTTGTAGTTTCCAGTGTTGCGTTCTATAGTGTCGGTGACGGTGATTAGTGAGGCTTCTAGGCACCGTCGGCGTCTGAGGTCTGGTTCGGTGAGAACGAGTTGTGCCTCGTTCCAGTTCATCAAATGCCCCGTTGAGTCTCTGTGGAGGACACAGGCGTACTTTACATCGTCTCTGTTAGAGGCATTTCGATGCTCATTCAGGCGGACTGCAAGATCTCTGCCTGTCTCGCCTACATATTTCTTGGGACAGAACCCACAAGCCTGTAGACAGCCTGTACTGTCTGCACAGACAGCCCATGCTGTCTGCCAGCTTAGTTCATATTTCGCGCCACTCAGGTGCCGCCCTCTGTAGCCAGGCCTCTAGGTAGGCACGCCACCCTGCCGGCCCATGCCTCTCCCTCATTCCTAGGCTGACCGACTTGAGAGACACAAGTGCTCCCCCTCCACGGACTGGCTTGCGGTCACTCCCTCACACTGCCCGTTGTGTACTCACTCCTACCCAATTAAAGCCAAACTAGTCCACGGCCGTATCATTGCTACCTACGCTACCTCCATCGGTACTAACCGTTGGCCCATGCGAGGCAGGTCCAAGTCTCCTACCAGCTTAAGCCAGTGCCCTAACCTAGTTAGGTCAGGTCACATTCACATAACACAGGATAGATGGTATAAATGGTGTAAGGTAAATAATTAAACCGTGAGGGGTGACGGGCGGTGTTGTCATAATCTGGTCAGGGATGTGATGAGGAGAGACTGGTTTAACGTAACACTTGACAAGGACCTGCTTCGTATGGGCCAGTAGGCCTTCTGCAGTGTTCCTACATTCTTATGTTCTTAAGACGGACGTAAGTGGTACCGATGTTAGTCGGTAATTTTCCAGGCTGTGTACGAATGGTATATAATACCATCAATTTTCCAGGCTGATAAGTGTAACAGTCTAAACGTTGGTGGTGGGTCTGTACGCTGTACACAGTTTCAAGAGTGGGTATGCCACGAATGTAATTCTGGTAAGAATATGTAAAATCGAGTGCCTTTCATACCGCTTTTTGGAGTTTTTCTACTCGGGAGGTCGACCCTTGGCTAGGCCTCCAGCAGTAGCATCCTGGTTTACCAGGCAAGCATCAGACGAGCCTGGCCCATGGCCGGCTCCTAGAGTAGACAGAGACTTAAAACTATCAAAGGTACGAAATCGTAACAACACGATTGTAAACTAGCCAGGGAACGGGTGGTGGTTGAACTCATGCCAAGTGGCCTGGAGTTCTAGGATTCTCCATGAGTTCAGGCCCTGGAGGAGGTTACCTGGAGGTTATTCCGGGGATCAACGCCCCCGCGGCCCGGTCCACGACCAGGCCTCCCGATGGATCAGGGCCTGATCAACTAGGCTGTTACTGCTGGCCGCACGCAGTCCGACGTACGAGCCACAGCCCGGCTGATCCGGCACTGACTTTAGGTATCTGTCCAGCTCTCTCTTGAAGGCAGCCAGGGGTCTTGAAGGCAGCCAGGGGTCTTGAAGGCAGCCAGGGGTTTATTGGCAATTCCCCTAATGCTTGATGGGAGGCTGTTGAACAGTTTTGGGCCCCGGACACTTACGGTGTTTTCTCTTAGTGTACCAATGGCGCCCCTACTTTTTATTGGCGGCATTTTGCATCGCCTGCCCAGTCTTTTACTTTCATAGGGAGTGATTTCTGTGTGCAGATTTGGGACCATTCCTTCCAAGATTTTCCAAGTGTAGATTATGATATATCCCACCCGTTCCGTGGCTTAGTAAGTTTATTCAAGTATACACAGATAGTTACATAGATTATCATACATAAGAACATAAGAACATAAGAACGAAGGAACACTGCAGAAGGCCTACTGGCCCATGCGAGGCAGGTCCAAGTCCCTACCGGCTTAAGCCAATGCACCCAACCTAGTCAGGTCAGGTCACATTGACTTAAGGGAGGAACACGGCAACCGACCTGTTAGCACAAGCTATCAGGTCCAACTCACACCCACCCACATCTACTCATGTATTTATCCAACCTATTTTTAAAGCTACACAACGTTCTGGCCTCTATAACTGTACTTGGGAGTTTGTTCCACTCATCCACAACTCTATTACCAAACCAGTACTTTCCTATATCCCTCCTGAATCTGAATTTTTCCAACTTAAAACCATTGCTGCGAGTCCTGTCTAGGCTAGATATTTTCAGCACACTATTTACATCCCCTTTATTTATTCCTGTCTTCCACTTATAAACCTCAATCATATCCCCCCTAATTCTACGTCTTTCTAGAGAGTGCAGTTTCAGGGCCCTTAGTCTATCCTCATAGGGAAGGTTTCTGATACATGGGATCATCTTTGTCATCCTCCTTTGTACATTTTCCAGAGAATTTATATCCATTCTGTAATACGGTGACCAAAACTGTGCAGCATAATCTAAATGAGGCCTAACCAAGGATGTATAGAGTTGAAGAACAACCTGAGGACTCCTATTATTTATGCTTCTTGATATGAAGCCAAGGATTCTATTAGCTTTATTGCGAACACTTATGCACTGTTGTCTTGGTTTCAGATTACTGCTAACCAGAACTCCTAAATCTTTTTCGCAATCCGTAATATTAAGATCTACATTATTTAGTTTATATGTGGCATGGTTATTGTCCTGTCCAACATTTAGAACTTTGCATTTGTCTATATTAAACTGCATCTGCCACTTCTCCGACCACTGCATCAGTCTATTCAAATCTTCCTGGAGTGCTCGAATGTCCTCGTCAGAATGAATTCGACGGCCTATTTTGGTGTCATCGGCAAACTTGCCGATGTCGCTCTTTATGCCCTCATCTATGTCGTTTATGTAGATTGTGAACAGCAGGGGGCCCAACACTGACCCCTGTGGAACACCGCTCGTGACGCTTCCCCACTCTGATTTCTCCCCATTTATGCAAACTCTCTGCTGCCTATTTGTCAACCATGCCTCTATCCAGGAAAAAATTTCTCCTCCTATTCCATGTGCTTTAATTTTCCTCAATAGTCTCTGATGTGGGACCCTGTCAAAAGCCTTACTGAAGTCCATATACACAATATCATATTCATTACCATGATCTACCTCCTCAAATACCTTAGTGAAAAAAGTTAATAAATTCGTAAGGCAGGAACGCCCCTTTGTAAAACCATGCTGAGATTCGTTGATTAATTTATGCTTTTCAAGGTGGCTACGAACTGCCTCGGCAATTATTGATTCCATAAATTTTCCCACTATGGAGGTTAGGCTTATTGGTCTATAGTTCGAAGCTAAGGACCTGTCACCTGTTTTGAAAATAGGTATCACATTTGCCATTTTCCACTTATCTGGCACCATGCCAGTTTGTAGTGATATGTTGAAAAGATTAGCCAAAGGTGTGCTAAGCTCCTCTTTACATTCCTTTAGAACCCTTGCATACAGTTCATCAGGGCCTGGGGATTTGTTAGGTTTTAATTTATCTATTTGCCTAAGGACCATGTCACTTGTGACCCTAATAGTGCACAGTTTATTATCGTCCTGTTCTACATAATTTATCATTACTGGAATATCGCTGGTATCCTCCTGTGTAAAAACTGAGAGGAAGTATGTGTTAAAAATTCTACACATTTCCTTATCACTGTCAGTGAGCTGACCCGAGGAACTTTTGAGTGGGCCTATCTTGTCCCTGATCTTACTTCTGTATACCTGAAAGAATCCTTTTGGGTTAGTCTTCGATTCTCTTGCAACTTTAACCTCATAATCTCTATTTGCTTTTCTAATTCCCTTTTTTATTTCTCTCTTTAACTGAATATATCGATTTCTTAATTGCCCCTCTCCTCTTTTGATTTGCCTATATATGCCTCTCTTTTGACCAATCAGATATTTTAATCTATTATTCATCCATTTAGGATCATTTTTGTTTGATCTGATTTCCCTATTTGGAACATAATTTGACTGAGCAGCTAGAACTATGCCCTGGAAAGCATCATATCGGCAACCATCACCACCTACCTGACCCCTAGTCAGGTCATTCCAGTTCAGCCCACCTAAGTAATTTTTCAGTCCTATGAAATCAGCCAAGCGAAAGTCAGGGACGGAGACTTGATTGCCATTATTAGGGGAATTCCATGATATGTTAAAACTGAGTGATTTGTGATCACTCTCCCCAAGCTCATCATTAACCTCAAGATTATTAATTAGTGTTTCCCTACTGGCAAGAACCAAGTCAAGGAGGTTATTTCCCCTAGTTGGCTCTGTCACAAACTGTTTTAAAAAACAATCCTGGATCGTATCAAGAAAGTCACCCGACTCTAAATTTCCTGTCAAATTGCTCCAGTCAATCTGTCTATAGTTGAAATCTCCCATTAGCACAACATTTTCGTATGTAGATGCCTTACGAATTTCGTCCCATAGAAGTTTACTGCACTCCCTATCAAGATTTGGGGCCCTGTAAATCACACCCAAAATTAGTTTTTCTCGGCCCTCGAGAAGCTGTAACCAAACAGATTCAGTGGCTGACGCTTCTAATTTAATATCTTGTCTAACACAACAATTTAAATTGTCTCTGACATACATCGCTACTCCACCACCTTTCCTGTTGACCCTGTCAGTGTGGAATAATTTATAGCCTTGTATGTGACATTCAGAGGGCATCTCTCTATCTTTCAGATTGAGCCAGGTCTCTGTTATAGCAATAATATCTATGTTTCCTGCACTTGCAATTAATCTTAGCTCATCTATCTTATTTCTAACACTCCTGCTATTAGTATAGTAAACCTTAAGGGAGCTAGTCCCTTGCTGCCCTCTGCTGTCCCCCTTTGTTTGCTGACCTGTTCTATTGTCTTTATTTATAACTTCATGCTGAATGCCTTTTATACATTTACTGTTTCCAACCCTAGTGTTGCAACCTGCTTGTTTCCCACACACACCCATACCTCTATCTTCCATCAGTTTAAAATCATAGGCATTTCACCAATGGCCTTCTCAATCGAGTCTGCAAGTGCTACCACCCCTGCCCCAGAGAGATGAACCCCATCCCTTGCATACATATCATGTTTGCCATAAAAGTTGTTCCAGTTGTCAATGAATGGGATTGCATATGTGTAAACAATCTGGGATAACCCAAAAAAAAGTCGGACACAGTGACCTGTTTCCATTGGGTCCCCTTACCATTCTTGACTGATGGTAAACGGCTTACATACAGCCTGTTGTAGTCGGTGATATAGTAGGGCGGGGCTGGCTTGGTACTGGTCACTTGGAGGGGGAGATGCAGCATCAGCATCTCGTGACGTTACCAGGAAAATGTTGCTGCCATTTGCCCTCTCTCTCTCTCTCTCTCTCTCTCTGTCTCTCTCTCTGTCTCTCTCTGTCTCTCTCTCTCTGTCTCTCTCTCTGTCTCTCTGTCTCTCTCTCTCTCTGTCTCTGTCTCTCTCTGTCTCTGTCTCTCTCTGTCTCTCTCTCTCTCTCTCTCTCTCTCTCTCTCTCTCTCTCTCTGTCTCTCTCTCTCTGTCTCTCTCTCTCTCTCTCTCTCTCTCTCTCTCTCTCTCTCTCTCTCTCTCTCTCTCTCTCTCTCTCTCTCTCTCTATCTATCTATCTATCTATCTATCTATCTCTATCTATCTCTCTATCTATCTATCTCTATCTATCTCTCTATCTCTCTATCTCTCTCTCGCTCTCTCTCGCTCTCTCTCTCTTTATAATCTCGGCAGTAAGAATTTGACAGCAAGGAAATGTTTGAAAAACTAGTTAGTTATTTTTTGCTTGCAACAGTTAAACATTGGCTTCATCAGTCCATACGTAGGAGAAACTTGAAGAACAGAAGGAGAATGAGGTAATCAGTCCCTCAGCTGAGGGACTGATTACCTCATTCTCCTTCTGTTCTTCAAGTTTATCCTTTGTATGGATTGATGAAGCCACTGCATGCAACAGTTCCGTATCTTTATTTCGAAACGTTTCGCCTACACAGTAGGCTTGCTCAGTCGAGTACAGAAAAGTTGATAGAAGCAGATATTGAAATTGTACAATTAGTGGTTAGTAGGCGATCTCTTCAGTGAGATGCTCTTTCGTATGGGAGATGTGGCGGTGGGAGGTGAATGTGGGTGATGGGAGATGTGGCGGTGGGAGATGTGGCGGTGGGGGGTGAATGTGGGTGATGGGAGATGTGGCGGTGGGAGGTGAATGTGGGTGATGGGAGATGTGGCAGTGGGAGGTGAATGTGGGAGATGTGGCAGTGGGAGGTGAATGTGGGTGATGGAGATGGGGGTGAATGTGGGTGATGGGAGATGTGGGGGTGTGGGTGATGGGAGATGTGGCGGTGGGAGGTGAATGTGGGTGATGGGAGATGTGGCAGTGGGAGGTGAATGTGGGAGATGTGGCAGTGGGAGGTGAATGTGGGTGATGGGAGATGTGGCGGTGGGGGTGAATGTGGGTGATGGGAGATGTGGCGGTGGGGGTGAATGTGGGTGATGGGAGATGTGGCGGTGGGAGGTGAATGTGGGTGATGGGAGATGTGGCGGTGGGAGGTGAATGTGGGTGATGCACCAGACAAGTGAACATGAAGACATGTTGGAGACATGTTAAGTCTACTGTGTAGACGGGAAGTTGCACATGTCTTATTCTTTAGATTGTCAGTATTTTACACCATCTTCAACTATTTGGGTGGAGAAGGGAATTGTAGTTGTGGCAGGAGAGATGGGAAGGTGGTAACCCGGTGGGAAGAGATACCAGTGAGAGGCAGTGGGTAGAGTCAGTGGGTGTGGGTAGGAGAGAGTGGGTGTGTGGAGGAATGCAGACACGCACATTCAACTCCCCTCCACTAGTAGAAAGATCACCTGTCTGCCTCCAGTTCTGCTGGAATTTGCATGCTAACACGGAATGTGGATATGTGGGTTCGATACAGATAGCAAACATACGGCTGGATTAATTTAGTGTAGTATCAGACACAACCCTCACGTGGAAACTATGACTCGGCCTGGTCACAGACCCGGCCGCCCCCAGGGACTGGTCTCTGACCAGGCCTACTCTGTGATTTATTAATCTTTTCTCATATGCGCTGCTTATTTGTGTATTCTAGTCATGACACTGTGCCTTTCTACTCTTTGTAGATAGTATCACTATTGAAAGGAGAACCCCGCGTGCTTTCGTACACAGATGTAACCCTTATCTTACGAGAATGTCTCGCTTGATCACTTACCTTTTTATAAACTGAGATCATGGCTAAACTTATCGTGAACGTCTTGACTAAGGTACACTAAGGAAAAACACCATAAGTGTCCGGGGCCCAAGACTGTTCAACAGCCTCCCATCAAGCATTAGGGGAATTGCCAATAAACCCCTGGCTGCCTTCAAAACCCCTGGCTGCCTTCAAGAGAGAGCTGGACAGATACATTAAGTCAGTGCCGGATCAGCCGGGCTGTGGCTCGTACGTTGGACTGCGTGCGGCCAGCAGTAACAGCCTAGTTGATCAGACCCTGATCCATCGGGAGGCCTGGTCAGGGACCGGGCCGCGGGGGCGTTGATCCCCGGAATAACCTCCAGGTAAGCTCCTGGAGAGCGAAATGTGGCATTAGCTTCACGTGTCCGCTGTACCCAACATGTCTTTAATTCCACCAACATTATTACAGGTTACTAATGTTGATACGACATTTTAAAAATACCAATACCTACATTGAATTAATAATAATAATATTAGCCTAGTCACTGGTAAGCTTGGATAAATTAGACACATGTGCAACTCTTGGGTATCTTTATTGAGGAAACGTTTCGCCACACAGTGGCTTCATCAGTCCATACATAGGAGAAACTTGAAGAACAGGAGGAGAATGAGGTAATCAGTCCCTCAACCTTGAGTCGATGTGTTCAGTCCATCAATCTTGAATAGAATCCTCCTCCTGTTCTTCAAGATTCTCCTATGTATGGACTGATGAAGCCACTGTGTGGCGAAACGTTTCCTCAATAAAGATACCCAAGAGTTGCACATGTGTCTAATTTATCAACATGTCGGTTCTCTGAACCATCCATCTACGAACTGGTAAGCTTCAAACAGTGCCTGGGGAAAATGGGAGCCACTCGGGTTTGATTCCAGAGGGTAGGTGCATTAAATTCCTTGGGTCAAGAGCCCTTCGACAGCATAAAGCTCCCGGGCCTTCAGCAGCAACAGCCTGATGGACCAGGCTGGCACCAGACGAGCCTGGTCCATAGCCACGATTGTTTGCAATAGTTTCATTACGGTTTCGTGAGCCATGGCCGGGCTCCGGAAATATTTCGGGGGTCAACGCCCCCATGGCCTGATCAACCAGGCTGTTCCTGTTGGTCGCACGTAGTCCAATATACGAACCACAGCCTGGATGATCCGGCACCCACTTTAAGTATCTATCCAGCTCCCTCTTGAAGGCAGCCAGGGGTCTATTGGAAATCCCCCTTGTGCATGGTAGGAGGCTGTTGAACAGTCTAGGGCCCCGGACACTTGTGGCGTCCGGGCTAAGGTATCCTTCCTCCGTTAAAGTTGCCTGTAGGATGTACTTTTAACCACAGTTGCCTGTAGGATGTACTTTTAACCACAGTTGCCTGTAGGATGTACTTTTAACCACAGTTGCCTGTAGGATGTACTTTTAACCACAGTAGCCTGTAGGATGTACTTTTCACAGTTCCTGTAGGATGTACTTTTAACCACAGTTGCCTGTAGGATGTACTTTTAACCACAGTTGCCTGTAGGATGTACTTTTAACCACAGTTGCCTGTAGGATGTACTTTTAACCACAGTTGCCTGTAGGATGTACTTTTAACCACAGTTGCCTGTAGGATGTACTTTTAACCACAGTTGCCTGTAGGATGTACTTTTAACCACAGTTGCCTGTAGGATGTACTTTTAACCACAGTTGCCTGTAGGATGTACTTTTAACCACAGTTGCCTGTAGGATGTACTTTTAACCACAGTTGCCTGTAGGATGTACTTTTAACCACAGTTGCCTGTAGGATGTACTTTTAACCACAGTTGCCTGTAGGATGTACTTTTAACCACAGGTTTGGTAAGTTGGGGGAGGAAGGAGGATAAGTGTTAGTTTAGGAAATACAGTATACTGTCAGGTGAAAAACTTAAGTTTTTAATTGTACTGTAGGATAGAATATATGTAAGTTAGATTGAAGACATTAGGACGTGCTGAGGAATGAGAGGAAGGAGGAGAAGTGTGGAAATAGGTTAGTGGTGGTATGTGAGAGGGAGTAGTGTTGGGAGGTCAAGGTATTTCACATGTGTACATTTCAACTTTCTCCTGGTCTCTGCAATACACACGTGTATATATGTATGGATATATGCACATATATACATACCTGGAGGTTATTCCGGGGATCAACGCCCCCGCGGCCCGGTCCATGACCAGGCCTCCCGATGGATCAGGGCCTGATCAACTAGGCTGTTACTGCTGGCCGCACGCAGTCCAACGTACGAGCCACAGCCCGGCTGATCCGGCACTGACTTTAGGTATCTGTCCAGCTCTCTCTTGAAGGCAGCCATGGGCTTATTGGCAATTCCCCTAATGCTTGATGGGAGGCTGTTGAACAGTTTTGGGCCCCGGACACTTATGGTGTTTTCTCTTAGTGTACCAATGGCGCCCCTACTTTTTATTGGCGGCATTTTGCATCGCCTGCCCAGTCTTTTACTTTCGTAGGGAGTGATTTCTGTGTGCAGATTTGTGACCATTCCTTCCAAGATTTTCCAAGTGTAGATTATGATATATCTCTCCCTCCTGCGTTCCAACGAGTACAAGTCAAGTGCTTCCAAGGGGGGGTTGCAGGTGTAGGTCGTATGTTCCTATTTCTCTCTGTCCCTCTCGTTACACATTTCAAGGGAGATGCTGGTAAAGGGTTCTTGGTCCAAGGAATTAGAGCTGCCCCTGGGATTAGAAAGTTTATTCAGCCACAGGTACACACGAAATACAATTATAATACATGGTTAAATTACTTGCATAACCCCCCCCCCAAAAAAAAAATATATATATATAATATATTATATATATATATTGAATTATCTTAATATTATATACACATTTTGAAGTTAAAATTAAAAATACAGAACATTAGTATATTATTCTCTAGTAAATAATCCCTAGCTGGCTAGGGCAAATCCTGGGTATCTATAATTAGGACATTTGGCCAGTTATTGGCTGTCTTCAGTAGATTAGGGGAATGTGGAAGATAAGGTCATCAGTCCCTCAGTAATGTAGATAAATGTTGAGAGAACAGACAGTTTGATAAATTACATATAATAATAATTAATATATATATTTACATGTACAAGGTATACATGTACAAGGTATACATGTACAAGGTATACATGTACAAGGTATACATGTACAAGGTATACATGTACAAGGTATACATGTACAAGGTATACATGTACAAGGTATACAGGTACAAGGTATACATGTACAAGGTATACATGTACAAGGTATACATGTACAAGGTATACATGTACAAGGTATACATGTACAAGGTATACATGTACAAGGTATACATGTACAAGGTATACATGTACAAGGTATACATGTACAAGGTATACATGTACAAGGTATACAGGTACAAGGTATACAGGTACAAGGTATACAGGTACAAGGTATACAGGTACAAGGTATACATGTACAAGGTATACATGTACAAGGTATACACGTACAAGGTATACACGTACAAGGTATACATGTACAAGGTATACATGTACAAGGTATACACGTACAAGGTATACATGTACAAGGTATACATGTACAAGGTATACACGTACAAGGTATACATGTACAAGGTATACATGTACAAGGTATACAGACCATAGTTCACATCAATGACATACTACTATATAGAAAGTACCTTGTTATGCTGAGCATTTCCTGCAAATTATGTCAGTTTTGTGCCAGGATGTCACCCACACCAGTCCACTAACACCCAGGATGTGACCCACACCAGTCCACTAACACCCAGGATGTGACCCACACCAGTCCACTAACACCCAGGATGTGACCCACACCAGTCCACTAACACCCAGGATGTGACCCACACCAGTCCACTAACACCCAGGATGCCACCCACACCAGTCCACTAACACCCAGGATGTGACCCACACCAGTCCACTAACACCCAGGATGCCACCCACACCAGTCCACTAACACCCAGGATGCCACCCACACCAGTCCACTAACACCCAGGATGTGACCCACACCAGTCCACTAACACCCAGGATGTGACCCACACCAGTCCACTAACACCCAGGATGTGACCCACACCAGTCCACTAACACCCAGGATGTGACCCACACCAGTCCACTAACACCCAGGATGTGACCCACACCAGTCCACTAACACCCAGGATGTGACCCACACCAGTCCACTAACACCCAGGATGTGACCCACACCAGTCCACTAACACCCAGGATGCCACCCACACCAGTCCACTAACACCCAGGATGCGACCCACACCAGTCCACTAACACCCAGGATGCGACCCACACCAGTCCACTAACACCCAGGATGTGACCCACACCAGTCCACTAACACCCAGGATGTGACCCACACCAGTCCACTAACACCCAGGATGTGACCCACACCAGTCCACTAACACCCAGGATGTGACCCACACCAGTCCACTAACACCCAGGATGTGACCCACACCAGTCCACTAACACCCAGGATGTGACCCACACCAGTCCACTAACACCCAGGATGTGACCCACACCAGTCCACTAACACCCAGGATGTGACCCACACCAGTCCACTAACACCCAGGATGTGACCCACACCAGTCCAGTAACACCCAGGATGTGACCCACACCAGTCCAGTAACACCCAGGATGTGACCCACACCAGTCCACTAACACCCAGGATGTGACCCACACCAGTCCACTAACACCCAGGATGTGACCCACACCAGTCCACTAACACCCAGGATGCCACCCACACCAGTTCACTAACACCAGGATGTGACCCACACCAGTCCACTAACACCCAGGATGCCACCCACACCAGTCCACTAACACCCAGGATGCGACCCACACCAGTCCACTAACACCCAGGATGCGACCCACACCAGTCCACTAACACCCAGGATGCGACCCACACCAGTCCACTAACACCCAGGATGTGACCCACACCAGTCCACTAACACCCAGGATGTGACCCACACCAGTCCACTAACACCCAGGATGTGACCCACACCAGTCCACTAACACCCAGGATGCCACCCACACCAGTCCACTAACACCCAGGATGCGACCCACACCAGTCCACTAACACCCAGGATGTGACCCACACCAGTCCACTAACACCCAGGATGCCACCCACACCAGTCCACTAACACCCAGGATGCCACCCACACCAGTCCACTAACACCCAGGATGCCACCCACACCAGTCCACTAACACCCAGGATGCCACCCACACCAGTCCACTAGCACCCAGGATGCCACCCACACAAGTCCACTAACACCCAGGATGTAACCCACACCAGTCCACTAACACCCAGGATGTGACACACACCAGTCCACTAACACCCAGGATGTGACCCACACCAGTCCACTAACACCCAGGATGTGACCCACACCAGTCCACTAACACCCAGGATGTGACCCACACCAGTCCACTAACACCCAGGATGCCACCCACACCAGTCCACTAACACCCAGGATGCCACCCACACCAGTCCACTAACACCCAGGATGTAACCCACACCAGTCCACTAACACCCTGGATGTGACCCACACCAGTCCACTAACACCCAGGATGCCACCCACACCAGTCCACTAACACCCAGGATGCCACCCACACCAGTCCACTAACACCCAGGATGCCACCCACACCAGTCCACTAACACCCAGGATGCCACCCACACCAGTCCACTAACACCCAGGATGCGACCCACACCAGTCCACTAACACCCAGGATGTGACCCACACCAGTCCACTAACACCCAGGATGCCACCCACACCAGTCCACTAACACCCAGGATGCGACCCACACCAGTCCACTAACACCCAGGATGCGACCCACACCAGTCCACTAACACCCAGGATGCCACCCACACCAGTCCACTAACACCCAGGATGCGACCCACACCAGTCCACTAACACCCAGGATGCCACCCACACCAGTCCACTAACACCCAGGATGCCACCCACACCAGTCCACTAACACCCAGGATGTGACCCACACCAGTCCACTAACACCCAGGATGTGACCCACACTAGTCCACTAACACCCAGGATGCCACCCACACCAGTCCACTAACACCCAGGATGTGACCCACACCAGTCCACTAACACCCAGGATGCCACCCACACCAGTCCACTAACACCCAGGATGCCACCCACACCAGTCCACTAACACCCAGGATGCCACCCACACCAGTCCACTAACACCCAGGATGCCACCCACACCAGTCCACTAACACCCAGGATGCCACCCACACCAGTCCACTAACACCCAGGATGCCACCCACACCAGTCCACTAACACCCAGGATGCCACCTACACCAGTCCACTAACACCCAGGATGCCACCCACACCAGTCCACTAGCACCCAGGATGCCACCCACACCAGTCCACTAACACCCAGGATGCCACCCACACCAGTCCACTAACACCCAGGATGCCACCCACACCAGTCCACTAACACCCAGGATGCCACCCACACCAGTCCACTAACACCCAGGATGCCACCTACACCAGTCCACTAACACCCAGGATGCCACCCACACCAGTCCACTAACACCCAGGATGCCACCCACACAAGTCCACTAACACCCAGGATGTGACCCACACCAGTCCACTAACACCCAGGATGCCACCCACACAAGTCCACTAACACCCAGGTACCTATTTTATACTGATGGGTGAACAGGGACAGTATGTATCTTAGGGAAACACGTCCCTGATATTTTCCAACCGTGCCGGGGATTCGAACTCCAGACCTCGGTGTGTGAGCCGAGTGCGCTAATGATTGTGCTACGGGACACCGACATGTGCAACACTTTGGAATCTTGCCAGTTTTGCCACACTGGCCTCATCAGTCCTATAGAAAGAATGTTGAAGATCAATTTGAGGTAGTGTCTAGTTTATCAGTCCCTAAGTCTTGATGCCATTGGTGTTCAGTTCCTGTTGCCTTAGTTCAGAGGTACATATGGGTACTTGTACCCCCTTAGTGCAGCGTCAAGATTTTGGGGTATTGCTTAGGTGAGGTGGAGTCGAGCTATATCGGTAAATCCCTTTGGTCCTTCTTAGGGGGGAGACATGACTGTTCTGATGTACCCACCTTGTGTTGAGAACTTCAGGAAATAACTCTCCCTTCTTAAGTCTCCTCACTTCTTTCAATTTTCCCTATCTTGTGTGGAGGATAGGCTAAATTGTTAATAATTCCCTGGTATAAAATTCAGCACAGCTGTATGCAACCCGGAGTTAAAGTTAGTGGAATGTTTGACGATATCCTCGTGGCCCTACTACAGTCTACCATCTTAGGTTGACGTGTTTCATTACCTCGTGGTAAAAATTGAGAAACTTATGCAACACATGGGAATCTTCAATAAAGATTCTCATGTGTTGCATAAGTGTCTCAGTTCTTCAACTTGTCGCTTTTCAAAACCATTCATCACACCTCGTGGTAAAGAAACCACGGGCGGAGATGTAACCCGCGATCAGAGAGTCGCGGGTTCTATCTCCACTCGTCGTATGGTTTGTTTGCAATCGTTTTTTTTTTATTAACACACTGGCCGATTCCCACCAAGGCAGGGTGGCCCGAAAAAGAAAAACTTTCACCATCATTCACTCCATCACTGTCTTGCCAGAAGGGTGCTTTACACTACAGTTTTTAAACTGCAACATTAACACTCCTCCTTCGTGTCATTACGATTTCGTGAGTCATGTTACCACATGGTAAGTTAGTTTATTCAGGTATACACAAATACAGTTACATAGATTATCATACATGGCATGTGTAGAAAATCTAGGATAACCCAAAAAAGTCAGTGACTTGTTTCCATTGGTGAAATATAACCGGTAGAAATATACTAGTTACCCTTTGAAAGTTTAGACACGTACATCTGGGTATCTTTATTGTAGACGTTTCGCCCTCCAGTGGCTTTATCAATACAGATTCTAGGACATAATTAGAAGACAGTAGAACAACAAAAGCTGAGTTAATTAGTCCCTCAGCCTTGGAGTTGGTGTTCACAGCATCGTGGTGGAGGAGAATCTGGATCAGAGGCAAGAAGACTGGCGGTTATATAGGCGTCAGTGGATAAGGACGTGTAGCAGACGAGGGCATAGTCAGTGGTAGGCGGGATTCCCCAGTGGAAGTAGGTCCTACCCAAAGGGTTGAACCCAGTTACTCTTTGTTCACACTGTATCTTGCTCGTAAATTCGTAACTATTTGTGTATACTTGGATTAAGATGAGTGGAACAAACTCCCAAGTACAGTTATTGAGGCTAAAACGTTGTGTAGTTTAAAAAATAGGTTAGATAAATACATGAGTGGGTGTGGGTGGGTGTGAGTTGGACCTGACTAGCTTGTGCTGCTAGGCCAGTTGCCGTGTTCCTTCCTTAAGTGAATGTGACCTGCCCTGACTAGGTAGATGTCGTTTTGATAAGGACCTGCCTCGTATGGGCCAGTAGGCCTTCTGCAGTGTTCCTACATTCTTATGTTCTTATTGGCTTAAGCCGGTAGGAGGCTTGGACCTGCCTCGCATGGACCAGTAGGCCTGCTGCAGTGTTCCTTCTTATGTTCTCAAGATGCATCTTCCTCGACCAGTGTTCCCTACACCCTGGCCGCCTTGTCTGGGGTAGGGAGGGTCAACTAAGGGGTTGTAAGGAATGGGTCTTCTGGTACCTGCCATACCCCCCCCCCCCCTCTCATTTTTCTCCATATTTCCTGTTTTACGAGTGTTGGGATGTGGTGGTGGTTCATAAGAATGAAGGAACACTGCAGGAAGATATATAAGTCTACCGTGGCTGGAAGATATACAAGTCTACCGTGGCTGGAAGATATACAAGTCTACCATGGCTGGAAGATATACAAGTCTACCATGGCTGGAAGATATACAAGTCTACCATGGCTGGAAGATATACAAGTCTAACATGGCTGGAAGATATACAAGTCTAACATGGCTGGAAGATATACAAGTCTAACATGGCTGGAAGATATACAAGTCTACCATGGCTGGAAGATATACAAGTCTACCATGGCTGGAAGATATACAAGTCTACCATGGCTGGAAGATATACAAGTCTACCATGGCTGGAAGATATACAAGTCTACCGTGGCTGGAAGATATGTAAGTTTACCATGGCTGGAAGATATATAAGTCTACCGTGGCTGGAAGATATACAAGTCTACCATGGCTGGAAGATATACAAGTCTACCGTGGCTGGAAGATATACAAGTCTACCGTGGCTGGAAGATATACAAGTCTACCGTGGCTGGAAGATATACAAGTCTAACATGGCTGGAAGATATACAAGTCTACCATGGCTGGAAGATATACAAGTCTACCATGGCTGGAAGATATACAAGTCTACCATGGCTGGAAGATATACAAGTCTACCATGGCTGGAAGATATACAAGTCTACCATGGCTGGAAGATATACAAGTCTACCATGGCTGGAAGATATACAAGTCTAACATGGCTGGAAGATATACAAGTCTAACATGGCTGGAAGATATACAAGTCTACCATGGCTGGAAGATATACAAGTCTACCATGGCTGGAAGATATACAAGTCTACCATGGCTGGAAGATATACAAGTCTACCATGGCTGGAAGATATACAAGTCTACCATGGCTGGAAGATATACAAGTCTACCATGGCTGGAAGATATACAAGTCTACCATGGCTGGAAGATATACAAGTCTACCATGGCTGGAAGATATACAAGTCTACCATGGCTGGAAGATATACAAGTCTAACATGGCTGGAAGATATACAAGTCTACCATGGCTGGAAGATATACAAGTCTACCATGGCTGGAAGATATACAAGTCTACCATGGCTGGAAGATATACAAGTCTACCATGGCTGGAAGATATACAAGTCTACCGTGGCTGGAAGATATGTAAGTTTACCATGGCTGGAAGATATATAAGTCTACCGTGGCTGGAAGATATACAAGTCTACCATGGCTGGAAGATATACAAGTCTACCGTGGCTGGAAGATATACAAGTCTACCGTGGCTGGAAGATATACAAGTCTACCGTGGCTGGAAGATATACAAGTCTAACATGGCTGGAAGATATACAAGTCTAACATGGCTGGAAGATATACAAGTCTACCATGGCTGGAAGATATACAAGTCTACCATGGCTGGAAGATATACAAGTCTACCATGGCTGGAAGATATACAAGTCTACCATGGCTGGAAGATATACAAGTCTACCATGGCTGGAAGATATACAAGTCTACCATGGCTGGAAGATATACAAGTCTAACATGGCTGGAAGATATACAAGTCTAACATGGCTGGAAGATATACAAGTCTACCATGGCTGGAAGATATACAAGTCTACCATGGCTGGAAGATATACAAGTCTACCATGGCTGGAAGATATACAAGTCTACCATGGCTGGAAGATATACAAGTCTAACATGGCTAGAAGATATACAAGTCTACCATGGCTGGAAGATATACAAGTCTACCATGGCTGGAAGATATACAAGTCTACCATGGCTGGAAGATATACAAGTCTACCATGGCTGGAAGATATACAAGTCTACCATGGCTGGAAGATATACAAGTCTACCGTGGCTGGAAGATATGTAAGTTTACCATGGCTGGAAGATATATAAGTCTACCGTGGCTGGAAGATATACAAGTCTACCATGGCTGGAAGATATACAAGTCTACCATGGCTGGAAGATATACAAGTCTACCGTGGCTGGAAGATATACAAGTCTACCGTGGCTGGAAGATATACAAGTCTACCGTGGCTGGAAGATATACAAGTCTACCGTGGCTGGAAGATATACAAGTCTACCATGGCTGGAAGATATACAAGTCTACCATGGCTGGAAGATATACAAGTCTACCGTGGCTGGAAGATATACAAGTCTACCGTGGCTGGAAGATATACAAGTCTACCATGGCTGGAAGATATACAAGTCTACCATGGCTGGAAGATATACAAGTCTACCATGGCTGGAAGATATACAAGTCTACCATGGCTGGAAGATATACAAGTCTACCATGGCTGGAAGATATACAAGTCTACCATGGCTGGAAGATATACAAGTCTACCATGGCTGGAAGATATACAAGTCTACCATGGCTGGAAGATATACAAGTCTACCATGGCTGGAAGATATACAAGTCTACCGTGGCTGGAAGATATACAAAGTGGCTGGAAGATATACAAGTCTACCGTGGCTGGAAGATATACAAGTCTACCGTGGCTGGAAGATATACAAGTCTACCATGGCTGGAAGATATACAAGTCTACCGTGGCTGGAAGATATACAAGTCTACCGTGGCTGGAAGATATACAAGTCTACCATGGCTGGAAGATATACAAGTCTACCATGGCTGGAAGATATACAAGTCTACCATGGCTGGAAGATATACAAGTCTACCATGGCTGGAAGATATACAAGTCTACCGTGGCTGGAAGATATACAAGTCTACCATGGCTGGAAGATATACAAGTCTACCATGGCTGGAAGATATATAAGTCTACAAGTCTACCGTGGCTGGAAGATATACAAGTCTACCATGGCTGGAAGATATACAAGTCTAACATGGCTGGAAGATATACAAGTCTACCATGGCTGGAAGATATACAAGTCTACCATGGCTGGAAGATATACAAGTCTACCATGGCTGGAAGATATACAAGTCTACCATGGCTGGAAGATATACAAGTCTACCATGGCTGGAAGATATACAAGTCTACCATGGCTGGAAGATATACAAGTCTACCATGGCTGGAAGATATACAAGTCTACCATGGCTGGAAGATATACAAGTCTACCATGGCTGGAAGATATACAAGTCTACCATGGCTGGAAGATATACAAGTCTACCATGGCTGGAAGATATACAAGTCTACCATGGCTGGAAGATATACAAGTCTACCATGGCTGGAAGATATACAAGTCTACCATGGCTGGAAGATATACAAGTCTACCATGGCTGGAAGATATACAAGTCTACCATGGCTGGAAGATATACAAGTCTACCATGGCTGGAAGATATACAAGTCTACCATGGCTGGAAGATATACAAGTCTACCATGGCTGGAAGATATACAAGTCTACCATGGCTGGAAGATATACAAGTCTACCATGGCTGGAAGATATACAAGTCTACCATGGCTGGAAGATATACAAGTCTACCATGGCTGGAAGATATACAAGTCTACCATGGCTGGAAGATATACAAGTCTACCATGGCTGGAAGATATACAAGTCTACCATGGCTGGAAGATATACAAGTCTACCATGGCTGGAAGATATACAAGTCTACCATGGCTGGAAGATATACAAGTCTACCATGGCTGGAAGATATACAAGTCTACCATGGCTGGAAGATATACAAGTCTACCATGGCTGGAAGATATATACAAGTCTACCATGGCTGGAAGATATACAAGTCTACCGTGGCTGGAAGATATACAAGTCTACCATGGCTGGAAGATATACAAGTCTACCATGGCTGGAAGATATACAAGTCTACCATGGCTGGAAGATATACAAGTCTACCATGGCTGGAAGATATACAAGTCTACCATGGCTGGAAGATATACAAGTCTACCATGGCTGGAAGATATACAAGTCTACCATGGCTGGAAGATATACAAGTCTACCATGGCTGGAAGATATACAAGTCTACCATGGCTGGAAGATATACAAGTCTACCATGGCTGGAAGATATACAAGTCTACCATGGCTGGAAGATATACAAGTCTACCATGGCTGGAAGATATACAAGTCTACCATGGCTGGAAGATATACAAGTCTACCATGGCTGGAAGATATACAAGTCTACCATGGCTGGAAGATATACAAGTCTACCATGGCTGGAAGATATACAAGTCTACCGTGGCTGGAAGATATACAAGTCTACCATGGCTGGAAGATATACAAGTCTACCATGGCTGGAAGATATACAAGTCTACCATGGCTGGAAGATATACAAGTCTACCATGGCTGGAAGATATACAAGTCTACCGTGGCTGGAAGATATACAAGTCTACCATGGCTGGAAGATATACAAGTCTACCGTGGCTGGAAGATATACAAGTCTACCATGGCTGGAAGATATACAAGTCTACCATGGCTGGAAGATATACAAGTCTACCATGGCTGGAAGATATACAAGTCTACCGTGGCTGGAAGATATACAAGTCTACCATGGCTGGAAGATATACAAGTCTACCATGGCTGGAAGATATACAAGTCTACCATGGCTGGAAGATATACAAGTCTACCATGGCTGAAAGATATACAAGTCTACCATGGTAATGCGTATTACCTGGAGTTTACCTGGGGAGAGTTCGGGGGGTCAACGCCCATGTGGCCCGGTCTGTGACCAGGCCTCATGGTAGATCAGGGCCTGATCAACCAGGCTTTTACTGCTGACTGCACGCAATCCAACGTAGGAACCAGGAAGCGTTAAAGCTTCATGGTCAATATTGGTGTGACTGACTCATTTGGTGATGTCAAAGGCCACAGTATTTGTCAGTTATTATTTTACTCTTCTATGGCTGTTATCATTGAACAATACTCTTCTCCAGACTGAGGGACTGACCACCTCAAAACTTTAAGGGTGATGGACTGATTACATCGTCTTCAAGTATCTTCTGCTTCTATCAACTTTTCTGTACTTGACTGAAGAAGCCTACTGTGTAGGCGAAACGTTTCGAAATAGACACCTAACTGTTGCATATGTGTCTTACCTAACAAAAAGTAGGGGCACTACTTGTACACTAAGAGACAACACAATAAGTGTCCTGGGCCCAAGACTGTTCAACAGCCTCCCACCAGCCATAAGGGGAATTACCAATAGACCCCTGGTAGTCGTCAAGAGGGAGCTGGACAGATACCTAAAGTCACTGCCAGATCTGCTGGGCTGTGATTTGTATGTTGGAGTATGTGCGGCCAGCAGTAACAGCCTTGTTGATCAGGCCCTGATCCACCAGGAGGCCTGGTCATGGACTGGGCCACAGGGGTGTTGATCCCCGGAATGCCCTCCAGGTAGGCCGCTTGGTGGATCAGGGCCTGATCAATCAGGGTTTTACTGTTGCACGCACATAATCCAATGTACGAAGCACAGCCCGACTGATCCAGCACTGACTTAAGGTATCTGTCCAGCTCCCTCTTGAAGACAACCAGGGATCTATTGGTAATTCCTCTTATGGCTGGTGGGAGGCTGTTGAACAGTCTTGGGCCCAGGACACATAGTGTTCTCTTAGTGTATCAGTGGGGGTACGTTGCATCGCCTGCCAAGTCTTTTGCTTTCATAGGGAATGATTTCTGTGTGCAGATTAGGGACCAATCCCTCCAGGATCTTCCAGGTGTAACTGGAGGCCTTCCAGCTGGTGGAGGACCCTGGGCTGCAGGCCCTAGGCCCCGTGCTTTAATTCGACCCTGAATTTTTGGTGTTGGAACATTTAAGCATTATTGTGTTTGCAGATTAGAAAATATGAATACAACCTCAGATTAACAGGTAATATAGATACACATGTTGAGGGCTGAAGTTCTTGTTATTGTTAAAAAACACTTCTCTCCAGTGAACATTAAAATGGTATAAAATACCGACAGGTTGTTAGGTAAGACACACATGCAACAGTTAGGTATCTTTATTTCGAAACGTTTCGCCTACACAGTAGGCTTCGAAATAAAGATACCTAACTGTTGCATATGTGTCTCACTTCTCTTCAGGTTTGGAAGTCGGGACAAACTAAGCACACGCTGAAGCACACGTTGAGTAGCTTTAAAAGTAAACAAGTAGCATGGCAGCGGCTCCGTAATTGGTAAATTTAGTGGGAGACAGGGATTGCTGTGAGGAGGGGATGTGCCATAGGGAAACCAGTGCCAAATAAAGAAATGTGTACCTACATGTATATTGATGGAAGTGTTTTGCACTGTTAGGCCAGACAAGAAAATTCACTGATTTTATGTATTGTATTTAGGACTGCTTATGTGATTGTCATCCTTCGTACATGTGTTCCATGTCGTAATTTTGGTATTCTGTTCATCTTTTTATATTTTAATGTAAGTTATATTAAGAGAATATTAAAATAATGTATGTTGTGTTGCAACAGGTTGTTACGGAAGGAACGTGATCTGTCAGCAGCAGAGAAGGCGCTAGCCAACGCTGAGAGTCAGGTGGCAGATCTCACAGCCAAGCTCAACAGCTCGGAATCTGAAAGAAAAAAACTCGTCAATGAAATCAGAGTGAGTTGTTCCCTATCAGACAAATTGTGAATTTGTTGATTTTATTTATGTTAAAGTGGTTTTGTATAACCCCTTGTGGATTTAGTGCTTAGTTTTGATTAATAATAATAATTTTGCTTCTACCAAGGCAAGCAAATGTTTTTATTTGATGTGCTGTAGATTGTGAGATTACTGTTTAAATAATGGGCAAAAAGTTAAGACTTCACAGATTGTTTGTTATAACAAGATGTGTTAAAGTATTCTAATATTTACAAGTTATATTGAGCAATATAGAGTGCATTGTTGGGGTATTGAGTACAGTATTGCATGGTGCTCCTTTGTAATTGAAACTACCCATGATTACACACACCCTTAACAGTGGTACCTTCTTGAGAGCATTGGTGGTTTTGGCAAGTAATAAAACCCTTGTAAATACACCTACCATCCGACTTACGACCGTGTTCGGTTCCGAGAAACCGTTCGTAAATCGAGCAGGTCGTAAGTCGGATGGTAGGTGTAGTCTAAGATTGCAGAAAGGTTTTACATAAGTGATCACAATTCTCCTTTAATACACAAACGACCCACGCATAGAAAGAAGCTGACGGCATTTCAGTTCGACATAAATTCTTTCTTTTCTGCAGTAATCAGGTAATATAGTTTACATATTAGGCAAACTATGTCAGTTTGCGTGCGACTAGCAGTAACAGCCTGGTTGATCAGACCCTGATCCATCATGAGGCCTGGTCTCAGTCCAGGCCGCAGGGGTGTTGACCCCTGAAACCCTCTCCAAGTATACCAGTAGTTTTTAAATGTCGTTATAAGCTTTTCTCCTATGTGAGGATTGTATATTGTTCTGGTCACGGTGTTGACTATACGTATATTTTTTTTTTTTTTTAATATTAACTGGATATCTTGCTACTCCTACTAACACTTTGGTCACACTTCACAGACACGCACATGCATATATATATATACATACATCTAGGTTTTTCTCCTTTTTCTAAATAGCTCTTGTTCTTTTTTATTTCTTCTATTGTCCATGGGGAAGTGGAAAAGAATCTTTCCTCCGTAAGCCATGCGTGTCGTATGAGGCGACTAAAATGCCGGGAGCAATGGGCTAGTAACCCCTTCTCCTGTATACAATTACTAAAAAAGAGAAGAAGAAAAACTTTATAAAACTGGGTTGCTTAAATGTGCGTGGATGTAGTGCGGATGACAAGAAACAGATGATTGCTGATGTTATGAATGAAAAGAAGTTGGATGTCCTGGCCCTAAGCGAAACAAAGCTGAAGGGGGTAGGAGAGTTTCAGTGGGGGGAAATAAATGGGATTAAATCTGGAGTATCTGAGAGAGTTAGAGCAAAGGAAGGGGTAGCAGTAATGTTAAATGATCAGTTATGGAAGGAGAAAAGAGAATATGAATGTGTAAATTCAAGAATTATGTGGATTAAAGTAAAGGTTGGATGCGAGAAGTGGGTCATAATAAGCGTGTATGCACCTGGAGAAGAGAGGAATGCAGAGGAGAGAGAGAGATTTTGGGAGATGTTAAGTGAATGTATAGGAGCCTTTGAACCAAGTGAGAGAGTAATTGTGGTAGGGGACTTGAATGCTAAAGTAGGAGAAACTTTTAGAGAGGGTGTGGTAGGTAAGTTTGGGGTGCCAGGTGTAAATGATAATGGGAGCCCTTTGATTGAACTTTGTATAGAAAGGGGTTTAGTTATAGGTAATACATATTTTAAGAAAAAGAGGATAAATAAGTATACACGATATGATGTAGGGCGAAATGACAGTAGTTTGTTGGATTATGTATTGGTAGATAAAAGACTGTTGAGTAGACTTCAGGATGTACATGTTTATAGAGGGGCCACAGATATATCAGATCACTTTCTAGTTGTAGCTACACTGAGAGTAAAAGGTAGATGGGATACAAGGAGAATAGAAGCATCAGGGAAGAGAGAGGTGAAGGTTTATAAACTAAAAGAGGAGGCAGTTAGGGTAAGATATAAACAGCTATTGGAGGATAGATGGGCTAATGAGAGCATAGGCAATGGGGTCGAAGAGGTATGGGGTAGGTTTAAAAATGTAGTGTTAGAGTGTTCAGCAGAAGTTTGTGGTTACAGGAAAGTGGGTGCAGGAGGGAAGAGGAGCGATTGGTGGAATGATGATGTAAAGAGAGTAGTAAGGGAGAAAAAGTTAGCATATGAGAAGTTTTTACAAAGTAGAAGTGATGCAAGGAGGGAAGAGTATATGGAGAAAAAGAGAGAGGTTAAGAGAGTGGTGAAGCAATGTAAAAAGAGAGCAAATGAGAGAGTGGGTGAGATGTTATCAACAAATTTTGTTGAAAATAAGAAAAAGTTTTGGAGTGAGATTAACAAGTTAAGAAAGCCTAGAGAACAAATGGATTTGTCAGTTAAAAATAGGAGAGGAGAGTTATTAAATGGAGAGTTAGAGGTATTGGGAAGATGGAAGGAATATTTTGAGGAATTGTTAAATGTTGATGAAGATAGGGAAGCTGTGATTTCGTGTATAGGGCAAGGAGGAATAACATCTTGTAGGAGTGAGGAAGAGCCAGTTGTGAGTGTGGGGGAAGTTCGTGAGGCAGTAGGTAAAATGAAAGGGGGTAAGGCAGCCGGGATTGATGGGATAAAGATAGAAATGTTAAAAGCAGGTGGGGATATAGTTTTGGAGTGGTTGGTGCAATTGTTTAATAAATGTATGGAAGAGGGTAAGGTACCTAGGGATTGGCAGAGAGCATGCATAGTTCCTTTGTATAAAGGCAAAGGGGATAAAAGAGAGTGCAAAAATTATAGGGGGATAAGTCTGTTGAGTGTACCTGGTAAAGTGTATGGTAGAGTTATAATTGAAAGAATTAAGAGTAAGACGGAGAATAGGATAGCAGATGAACAAGGAGGCTTTAGGAAAGGTAGGGGGTGTGTGGACCAGGTGTTTACAGTGAAACATATAAGTGAACAGTATTTAGATAAGGCTAAAGAGGTCTTTGTGGCATTTATGGATTTGGAAAAGGCGTATGACAGGGTGGATAGGGGGGCAATGTGGCAGATGTTGCAAGTGTATGGTGTAGGAGGTAGGTTACTGAAAGCAGTGAAGAGTTTTTACGAGGATAGTGAGGCTCAAGTTAGAGTATGTAGGAAAGAGGGAAATTTTTTCCCAGTAAAAGTAGGCCTTAGACAAGGATGTGTGATGTCACCGTGGTTGTTTAATATATTTATAGATGGGGTTGTAAGAGAAGTAAATGCGAGGGTCTTGGCAAGAGGCGTGGAGTTAAAAGATAAAGAATCACACACAAAGTGGGAGTTGTCACAGCTGCTCTTTGCTGATGACACTGTGCTCTTGGGAGATTCTGAAGAGAAGTTGCAGAGATTGGTGGATGAATTTGGTAGGGTGTGCAAAAGAAGAAAATTAAAGGTGAATACAGGAAAGAGTAAGGTTATGAGGATAACAAAAAGATTAGGTGATGAAAGATTGAATATCAGATTGGAGGGAGAGAGTATGGAGGAGGTGAACGTATTCAGATATTTGGGAGTGGACGTGTCAGCGGATGGGTCTATGAAAGATGAGGTGAATCATAGAATTGATGAGGGAAAAAGAGTGAGTGGTGCACTTAGGAGTCTGTGGAGACAAAGAACTTTGTCCTTGGAGGCAAAGAGGGGAATGTATGAGAGTATAGTTTTACCAACGCTCTTATATGGGTGTGAAGCGTGGGTGATGAATGTTGCAGCGAGGAGAAGGCTGGAGGCAGTGGAGATGTCATGTCTGAGGGCAATGTGTGGTGTGAATATAATGCAGAGAATTCGTAGTTTGGAAGTTAGGAGGAGGTGCGGGATTACCAAAACTGTTGTCCAGAGGGCTGAGGAAGGGTTGTTGAGGTGGTTCGGACATGTAGAGAGAATGGAGCGAAACAGAATGACTTCAAGAGTGTATCAGTCTGTAGTGGAAGGAAGGCGGGGTAGGGGTCGGCCTAGGAAGGGTTGGAGGGAGGGGGTAAAGGAGGTTTTGTGTGCGAGGGGCTTGGACTTCCAGCAGGCATGCTTGAGCGTGTTTGATAGGAGTGAATGGAGACAAATGGTTTTTAATACTTGACGTGCTGTTGGAGTGTGAGCAAAGTAACATTTATGAAGGGATTCAGGGAAACCGGCAGGCCGGACTTGAGTCCTGGAGATGGGAAGTACAGTGCCTGCACTCTGAAGGAGGGGTGTTAATGTTGCAGTTTAAAAACTGTAGTGTAAAGCACCCTTCTGGCAAGACAGTGATGGAGTGAATGATGGTGAAAGTTTTTCTTTTTCGGGCCACCCTGCCTTGGTGGGAATCGGCCGGTGTGATAATAAAAAAATATAATAAATAAAATTAACTGGAAGTATAAGAATTTTAGCTGCACTTTTAATTCAGTGGGACCTTTCTAAATGAGGCATTTAACAAGTTTTCTGAAAAAAAAGGCCTAAAATACAGTAATAAAGTATAAGAGAAATGCCTACCTGGGTGTCAGCTGAACATTAAGACTCTTGATAACTGCTTTGTCACTGGGCAACAGCCGTGTATGTTGCTGGAACTTGATCTCTTGGTAGCCCACCATTCATATTTTGCTATTTGTGTTGCATGCACACTTGCAATTACTTTCTCAGGCTTGATAGCTGGATGATTGTTATTGCCTAGTGTTGTTCAGTTGGCTTGCTGTGTTGAAATTGAGATACTCTGGGGGTTCTTGCACAGGTAAGCTTGTGGTTTGTGGAAAGAAGGGGATACCTGAGTAGGTTTTGAGGAGTAAGTTGCTAAGCAAGTTGGTATAAGTTTCAACCACTGGTGACGGCTGGTGCTGAGCGAGTAAGTGTGTGATGTACCAGTACGTGGTCAGCTCTGGGATGGTGAGGTACGGAAAAAAAGGCTCGGGAGCTTCAACGATGGTGGCACGGCAGTGTGAAGGGGAACTTGATCAGGTTTGTGTTAGGTACTGTTGGTGGGGAGAGGATTGACCTGGAGGTTGATGAATGTTGTTTTTGTTAAGAGGTTCAAGAAACTTGTGATTTTTACCAAGTTACTTTATTTAAACGAGTTCATTTGGCAGCACGGCAGTATTGTTTGTTTATAGGTAAATTACACAATACACACACAACAAGCACATAGGAGAGAGAAACTTACAGCAACATTTCGGCCCCACTTGGACCTTTATTTATATATTATTCCGTTCACGGTATTGTGCCTATTTGTTTTTTAAAGGTAAATTTATTTAAAGTCGCAAACTATTTAGGAATTTAAAAAAAATGGAATTTTTTTACATGACGTATGTTAGGCCCATCGTGTGTGGGGGCACCAGCAGAAATTTGGAAAGACCCTGGGAGAGGCTGACAGAAATCAACTCAGTGATTTAGGCCTAGAGAAGTCATGGCTAACAACTTATTTAGGAAGTGATAGGGCAGAACAGGGATAGACTGAATTACAAGAACCAAGGATGTGGGTTAAGCTGATAAGAATGAACCGTAGGGATGTTCGGAGGTGCAGTGCCCAAAGGATGCTTTCAGGGGTCAGTGCCCCTTTGGTTCAGTCCCAGACCAGTCCTGGTGAATCAAGATCTGAGCAACCAGGCTCTTATTGCTGGCCACGTGCAGTCCATACTTTGAGGCCATTATTAAGCAAAGTTAAGGGTTATATTGACATGGCAGTATAGAGCTGTGGTTAATCTAATAACTAATATACATGAATGTTTTTTCTCTAGGAGTTACGTGATGAGGTTGCTAGATTGAGCAGGCAACTTGCCGAGGCCAAACAGCAGCTTGAGAGCGAGACGTTGATGCGAGTCGACTTGGAGAACAGATGCCAGTCATTGAAGGAGGAGCTACAGTTCAAACAACAGGTTGATTGATGAAGATTTACGTTTGAAACATTGAAAAAAGTACCGAGTGCAAATGTAATGTTAATAAATAATCTTTGGATTTACAAGTGCTCCTCGACTGAGTAAATAAGTACTGTCACTGAATAACTAAAATAATTAGTGTAACTAAATACCAGTATTTAAAAGTAAATATTTGAATGCATGTTTATCCTATCAATAAATGTACAGTACAGAAAATAGTTTGACAGTTTTATCGCACCATTGTAAAATCAAAATATCGTAAGTCGAGCCATCATAAAGTGAGGAGCATGTATATATTGTTTTTTCTCCTTTCCTTAGTCTCTTCCTCTTTAATTTTCTTACAGCTTGGAAGAATAAGATGAAAGGTGTATGAGAAAACCTACATTGTCATTACAGGTGTTTGAGAAGGAGGTAACAGAGACCAAGAACAGGAAGCACGTGGAGCTCTCTGAGATAGATGGGCGTCTCCAAGGAGAGTACGAGGCGAAACTCCACGAAGCCCTGAAGGAACTGCGAGACCAGTATGAAGAACAGTTGAAGAACAACCGTAGCGAGGTTGAATACCTCTACGAGACAAAGGTACGTTGATTAGTACCTTTGTCTCATTGACTAGTACCTTTGTCTTCATGCCAAAAGTGCTCGATTTTTTCTCGATTTGTTTAGAATTTTTAATGCTAGGGAGGTCTACTTGAAATAAGTTTCCATGTATAACTCCAGACTAACGTGTTAGCCACTGGACCAGCTGGCCCAGTGGCTAACTCATCGATCTGGAGTTTTACGACTAACCGCAAGTTCATGCCCCACCCGTGGTATTGTTTCTTTCCATGTATACTCTGAGGACAAATGTTAAAATATTGTGTAATCATTCAGATTGGAATTTGTTGCTGATATTGGGGAACATGTAAAATAATAAGCATTGCAGTGAATACGAGGCTTATCACAATTCTATTTCAAACCCCCTCTAATGTTAAGTTGCTGCCATTGTTGTCATATACAGTGGACCCTCGAATTTAGTCCTGCCTTTTCTGTATGCAAAACTATTTTTATTATTTATAAAATGTATGTTTTGTTAATATTTCCCATAGGAAATAATGTAAATCCAATTAAACCATTCCAGACACACAAAAATATTAACAAACAATACATTTTATAGATAATAAAAATAGTTTTGCATACAGAAAAGGCACGACTAAATTCGAGGGTCCACTGTAATTGTATTTTGGTGCAAATGTGTGAATTTCATTTAAAATTTTTTATTAAAAATGTATATTTGTAGCTTGATTTTAAGCCTTTACACAAATATTCATTACAAAATCATAAATTCTGATACAGTACCTAAAATAAAAAAAAAAATTCTATTTTGTTTATGATAGAGGAAAAACTTTTACAGAATTGTAAATTTTGATACATAACCAAGAATAGACAAAAAATTGTATTACGTATTCGCAGATTGAGGAACTTAACAGGCGAGACCAGCGGGTGACTGAAGGCTCTGATGCTCTCACTGGATCATTACGTGACTGCAAGAGAAAGGTGCAGGAGCTGCAGTCCCGGCTCACTTATCTGGAGAGCACAAACCACACATTGGAGGTACGGTAATGTTTGACACTGAATGTCGAACAAACCAAACATTGGTATTAAGGTAATGTTTAATGTATGAATGGATTTTTTTAATGTGCCAGCCATATCCCACCGAGGTAGGGTAACCGAGAAGGGGCTATAAGCCCTCTTGTTTCCTGCACCAGTGGTAATTCTAGATGGTACAGCTGGCTCAATGGACAACATTGTCAAAGTAATTCCATCAATAAAATTTCAACCTGGATAAATTGTAGGTATGTAATACTGTAATAATATAGCTAGATTCACTAATTTTGAAAGTTGAACCCTTGTTTCGTGGATCTTATTTCATTCCATAGTTAATGAGGTTTTGTGGGCGAGGAGCTTGGACTTCCAGCAGGCGTGCGTGAGCATGTTAGTGAAAGGAGACAAATGGTTTTTGGGACCTGATGAGCTGTTGTGGTATGAGCAGGGTAATATTTCGTGAAGGGATTCAGGGAAACCGGTTAGCCAGACTTGAGTAATGGAAATGGGGAATACAGTACCTGCACTTTAAAAGAGGGGTTTGGGACATTGGCAGTTAGGAGGGACATACAAACTGTCGTATCTGATGATGTATGAGTGATGGTGAAAGTGTTGAATGACGAAAGTTTTTTCTTTATTTTTGGGTCACCCTGTCTCGGTGGGAAACGGCCAGTGTGTTAAAAAAAAGTGTGTGTAGTCAAAACTTAATGTATGAATGTTTTTTTTTTTTTTCATGGATGGGATTACATTTTGAAATTAAGTTTATACTGAGATATTGTTTGGTATTTTCTTTTATTGGGAAATATTATTTTTAGCAGCCTAGATATTGTTTACTATTGCTTTTCTTATTGGAAAATATTTTAACACTGGCCATCTCCGGCTGTAACAGCAACGAGTGACGGATCTGGAGGCTCAGCTGGAGTCCGAGAGGGACGCCCATGCAGCAGAAATTATGTTGCTGAAGGACGAGATCACTCGCCTGCAGAACGAGATGGCCCTGCAGCTTCAGGAGTACCAGGATCTTATGGATATCAAGGTGGCTCTTGATATGGAGATTGCAGCCTACAGAAAGCTTCTCGAAGCTGAAGAAGCGAGGTGAGTGCTAGTTTCATAAATCTAATAGCATTCTGTTTAAAGTAAGTTGATAATTAAGATACTTGGGCAACATTTGGGAATTCTTATTCTGGAAACATTTTTCCACCCAGTGACTTCTTCAGTCCAGTACAGTGGAACCTTTTTGTTTGAGCTTAATTGGTTCCTAGGTGGTGTTCGAACTGTGAAAAGATCAATGTCCTAAACAGTATTTCTCAGCCTCACTCACTGGAGGATATTGAAATTACTCTTCCAGAAGTCTGTTTGAGAGTTAGGCTAGTGTCAGAGGTCACTTCAGAGCACTTTTCAAACAGTTTTCATGTTTTTTTTTTTTTTACAACCGAGTTGTAAACAAGTCAACAGTTTTCATGTAGTTTTTTTTTTTTACAACCGAGTTGTAAACAAGTCAACAGTTTTCATGTAGTTTTTTTTTTTTACAACCGAGTTGTAAACAAGTCAACAGTTTTCATGTAGTTTTTTTTTTTTACAACCGAGTTGTAAACAAGTCGGTGTGTTCGGACTATAGAAAGACATTCAAAGACAGGGTCAGTTTTTTCTGAACAAAATTGTTCGGGTTCCAGTTTGTTCAAGGTCCATTACATTCAAACACCAGGGTTCCATTGTACTTTCTGTACTGGACTTAAGACTCCATTGGCTGGTGAAATATTTCTATACACATTGTATAGTAGTGCATTCATTTAAAAGAAACTGATAGTGAACTTACATGAGGATATAAGAGGGGGGGGGGGCAGAGAGAGGGGGAGGAGGGCCCTGCCCACAGGATGCAGCAGAGTGAAATTCCTCACTGTAATTTTAAAGTTAGTGGTGCATCATTATTAACCCGTAAACGGTCCAGACGTATATATACGTTTTTTCAACATTTGAAAGTATGTAAAAAAGTAGATTTTTTTTTTTTTACATTTGAAAATATGTAAAAAAACTTAGATCAACTTTTTTTTTTTTTTTTGTTATATTTGAAAATATGTAAAATAAAAAGTAGATCTACTTTTGTAGCACTACACATGTGAACGTAGATCTGCTTGGACCGTTTACGGGTTAAAGTTAATGGTGCATCAATATTGATGCATTAAGTCAATCATTAGTGATGGAATGTCTCATGATCTTTCAGTACTTCTGTAGGTCATGTGATATTTGCAAAGTTGATCCCACATTAACTTTTTTTTTTTTTTTTTTTTTTTTTTTTGTATATTGTGTATGATTTCAACTTTGCATCCTTGTTATACTTCTTTGCTATCTCCAAAGGAGGTGCCTTCTTGCTTGTAAAAAGCTCTTCATCCAAGGAATTTAAGCTATTCTCTCCTTCCATGGACCAAACCTGATTACCTGCCTTTTCCCACGTTGTATGATGCTTTGGCGTTTAAGTTTACCCCTCGCCTGTGAAGATAATGTTGTGTGTCGTCAGATTGAATATCTCAACTAGCCGAGTCATAGCAAGTTCTTCAGGGAGAGACACTCCAATAAGACGTACTCCAATCAAGGCATTGAAACGCAAGAGAACAGTCTTGGAAGAAGACTCCATGAGAAAGTCGGCATTCCAGTCAACTGCCCGGTCAGTCGGTGACATCGAAATTGTCGAAGATTGTCCTGACGGGAAGTATGTCAAGCTGCAAAATAAGAGTGAAAAGGTAAATAATTACCAGAGTTTGTAGATGATAGGCTTTGAAGGTGGTAGACTCTTGAGCAGGTTCTTTCTCTTTATACCTTTGTGAACTAGGTCTGTTGTGTGGGGTGCTGGCAGCAACAGCAACCTTGTTGACTGGGCAGTCATTGATGAAGCCCAGCCTTAGGAGGTTAAGTTATAACAAAAAAAGGCACAATACCGTGACTGGAACGATACACAAATAACCCGCAGCTTGCATTTACAAAGTGTGACTTTGTAAATGGTCCAAGTCAGACCGAAACGTAGTTGTAGCTCCTCTCTTCTATGTGCGGGTTATTATTGAGGTTAAGTTATGTTAGGTCTCTAAGTTTGGTTAGGCTAAGTGAGATTTCCATTTTTTTTTTTTTTTCAAAATTGTAAATTTCTGTATCACTGTCAATATTAAAAAAAATTTATCTATGATTCTGTAGAAAAATTCTTTGGAAAAGTTTAATTTTTAAGGGAATTTGGCCTGTGTGGCCAGGCTCTGATAGAGTAACTTGAAACCATTCACAGGTATGTGCAGTATTCACTTTTGAACCCACATTTCCCCTTGGCTTGTGTTAAACTTTATGTATATTTAGAGAGACTGGAAAGATAAATCTGTAGTTGAAGGAAGGCGGGATGGGTCGGCCTAGGGGAGGTTGGAGGGAGGAGGTAAAGGGTGTTTTTTTTGTGGGAGGGGCTTGGACTTCCAGCAAGCATGCACAATACCGTGACTGGAACAATACACAAATAACCCGTACATAAGAGAGACTTTGGACAACGTTTTAGTCCAACTTATACCATTAACCACATGGGTTATTTGTGTATTAATAAAGGCTCTTTGATTCAAGAAATGGAGTTTCCCCTCTCTGCATCAAACCTGATGACCTTCCATTTTTCCCAGAGTTTAGTGCTTTCCCATAACTAGTTAAGTAAGAATGAATATAATTGTATTTTTTCCTACTTACATTATCCTTAAATCAATTTTAATATATGTATATATCGAATCCTTTCTTTACTTGACAGTTGTAACCTTTTCAAAATGTTCGGTAGGATTTCTCCATCGGAGGATTCCAGATCATTCGTTCTGCTGGCGAGGCTGAAACCACATACAAGTTCCACTCCAAATCCAAGATTCCTGCCAACTCCACCATCACCATCTGGTCATGTAACACAGACGCCACACATGAACCTCCTCTCTCAATAGTCATGAAGAATCAAAAGTGGGCTGTTGCCGACAGCATGACCACACGGCTACTAAGCACTAGTGAGGTAGGATCATCTGTCATACACTCAAGTCTCCAGCCTCTACTCTGTTCATTATATTGGGTAGGCTCTAAAGGCAAAAAGGATGCTGTGGCTCACTCAGGCTGGCTCTTGGAGCAGCCTGAGTCCTAGGGCATGATTGAGATTTACCCCATTGATCAGTGACATTATCACATGATTCCTGTGTGATTTGTGACCTATGGAAATTTTGAAAGCTGGCCTGATAGTCTCTGACAGGCTTTCAAGAAAGTTATAGATTAACTTATTGGAGAGATAGGAGGGAAGGATATGGGAGGTGAGGAAAGAGATTGTGAAGATTTTAAATAAAAATGTTGCTTGTTGATAGTTTAAATAACCATTTTCTTGATGTAATTCATAGCCATTTTTCTTCCATGGTTGCTCTTAATGCTTTTACAACTAGTAAACAACACCTTGCAGGAAATGGCAGTTCGTGAAACCAAGCGGCAGTTGGAGTCATATTCGAAGACCATGGAGCGAGAGCTGGGATCTCATCCAGACCCCAAGGTATAGTGATATTGTTGTTGTGGCTCTTACAAAGAATGCTTTGCTTGTTGCTGTAAACATCGAATTGCATGGGTTAGCTGTTCTGTAAGAGTTTTTGATGCTAAGCTCAAGCTATTGGTCCTACATCTTTTCAACAGACTGGTGTGTAATTTGTTGAGTCTACTTGTGTGATCATTTCTAATTTTGAACTTTAATTTTAGGTTGAAAAAGTTTGAGAGACCCATTTTAGTTAGTTTGTGAGAGACCCATATGAGTTAAATCACTGATATTGCTTCATAGCTTTTCCATTTACAGAACACTTGGCTCTCTGTATTGCTCATTTTTCTTGGTTTAGGTACCAGTCTGGATGTATTCCTTTACACTTTCTCCAGTTTTCCTTCATGATTTGCTAGTGTTAAACACCAGCACTGCATGTTTAAGTATAGGTTGCACATGAGATTGTATAAGCACTGATGCATACGGGTTTAGCACCTATTTTTTTAATATAATAAACTTGTGTAGGAAATGGGAAGTACAATGCCTGCACTCTAAAGGAGGGGTTTGGGATGTTGGCAGTTTGGAGGGATATATTGTATTTTTATACGTATATACTTCTAAGCTGTTGTATTCTGGGCACCTCTGCAAAAATAGTGATTGTTTGAGTGAGGTGAAACTGTTGAATGATGATGAAAGTATTTTTTGGGGGGGATTTTCTTTCTCTTTGGGTCACCCTGCCTCAGTGGGAGACGGCCAACTTGTTCAAAAAAAAAAAAAAAAAAAAATGTGTAGGTTCCTAAAGCCATATTTGTATTAGGTAGTTTATACTGTGCTGCTGATGTTTTTCTGTTAATTCCTCAAAATCATTCGTTTGATACGAGTATTTGCATCAGAAGTTTGAAGTCGGGATGGAACGATAACCACAGTTTTGACTGATACTGTTACTAATACCTTGGCACTTTTCTAGTTTGAGGCTATATAGAAAGATTGGTTATTTTGATGAGGAATAGGTAAACACACCAGTGCACTGGCCTAGAGTTTTAGGATTCACGTGTCATGGGTTCAGACCTCACCCATTCCATGGTTTATGAGGAATGGGGTTATGGTGAGGGTACATTTAGGATAGTGTAGATGGAGGTGAACATTACAAGCTCTACTCAAGTTGTCTTATTCTACCCAAATGGGTGATTAACAGATTTTTATTATTTCAGAACACTTTTTATTGGGGCAACATTAAATTCTTAAGGACTTTATTAAATCAGGCATAATTTGATCAAAATTCTACATGGCTAAATATTGTCCCAGTTAGAGCCTGCTCTGCAGTGCATGTCTTACCCTCACTACTGTTGGCACTATGCCTTTAGGATACAAAAGGAGTACAAATTCTGGTATGTAGGTGCTCCTTGACTTAAAATGGTTCAGCTTGAGATATTTCAAATTTACGATGGTGTGCCCCTCAAGGAAGGTTCCTTGATGTTGGTGAGGGGCTCTTGATTTAGGGAATTGGATCTGTGCTCCAGTTCCCCGAATTAAGCCTGAATGCCTTCCACATCCCCCCCCCAGGCGCTGTATAATCCTCCGGGTTTAGCGCTTCCCCCTTGATTATAATAATACGATGGTGTGGCATCAATTACTTTGCAGGTGAAACTTAAGATATTTACCCAACTTAAAAGCAGCAAGGCCCTAACTGGCGTCCATTTATGTATTTACTTCTCAATGCCAGTATTTAGTTAGAGTAATTTGTTACCTGTATTGTAGTAGGTTCGCTGATCTTGTCCCGGCCCGGGTCTTTTCCAGGTAGAGACCCAGTGACTGCAGTTTGTCATCCTGTCTCGGTGCGAAACAGCCAAAGTGTTAAAAAAAAAAATATTTATGTACTTAGTGACTAGTTCTTTATCATATCTTCGTCTTAAAATATTTTCGCAAGTTGAGGAGCACCTGTATACACTTTCCTCATTGAGTTGCTGTCATATAGGATTGCTATCTCCTGTCTTAAATAGCATAGATTTTCTTGCAGTGACACAAGTCTTTATTGCATGCCATTAAATGTACACCCATTTTTATATCTTCTGATTATTTTTCACCTGTTGCTCTTAATGTGTCAAAATAATTATTGTTCGGTTCTTATTATTCAGTTTTGAAATAAAAAAAGGTTGGTATTTGTGTGATTTAACATTGCGTTGAATTGTCGTCTGACCGGTGATGTTTTCATCGAGATCTTTGTTTTCTCTTCTTTTCCTTGTTCATTTTGAGGTACAGTACAATGTTAGTGTTGTTGCACAAATAACCTGCACATAGGAGAGAGAGAGAGAAGGTTATGGCGACATTTTGGTCTGTCTTGGACTGGCTCGCTCACTCTTCTGTCAATTGTTGTAACCACAAACAAGTGGTATTTAATCATAAGAACATAAAGGAGGATCACTGTAGCAGGCCTGTTGGCCCATACTAGGCAGGTCCTTTACAATCCATCCCACTAACAGAACATTTGCCCAACCCAATTTTCAATGCTACCCAAGAAATAAGCTCTGATGTGCAAGTCCTACTCAAATCCAACCCCTCCCACTCACGTACTTATAAGAACATAAGAAAGGAGGAACACTGCAGCAGGCCCATTGGCCCATACTAGGCAGGTCCTTTACAATTCATCCCACTAACAAAACATTTGAGGAAATGGTATAATGATACCGACAAGATGTGGAAAAAGACATTATGTACAGTTCAGGACATTTATTAAAGGAAACGTTTTGCCACGAGTGGCTTCTTCAGTCCTAATGGGAAGGGACACAACTGACAGTAACAACACTGCGGCTAGCTTGATGATCGAACCTATGTTTTAGCCTGCCTCATGGCGAGCAAAAATTCACGATGTATGGTCTACTGGTTTAGAGCGACGTGAATTTTTACTTTCCATGAGGCGGGGCTAAAACAACACAGGTTCAATCCTCCGGCTGGCTGCAGTGTTATTTTATGCCATTGTGACTTGTGAGTGGTCCAAGACCAAAATGTCATCATAAGCTCTTCTCTCTCTCATGTGCGGGTTGTGTGTGTCCTGGTTCAGTCACGGTATTGTATCTTATTGCTCTTAATTAGTCTTGTTATCTTTATTCCAAGAGGAAACACCTTATTAAACTATTCTACCACACTTGACAAATCAGTTTTGACACACTTCTTGCTTTCATGATTTTCAAGAGCAGAATATACTGTCTTGGTTCATTTTATTATTTTGACTTTAAACTCGTTAATAATATTAGATTATATATAATTGAGATAGGCATTAGTTCTTGTAATGTAATGCAGTTGTGCCCCTAGTGCCCTCTACCACCAGTTGTGCCCCTAGTGCCCTCTACCACCGGTCCTTCCCTTTTTTCCCATTTCTCATGCCCTTTTTTTCTAATTTCTTGCCCTCATTCTCACTTCTTACACTAGGTCATGCCAAGAATAATTATTACACTAGATGCTCCTCACTTTACAATGGTTCAACTTACCATATTTTGACTTTCGAATGTGATGGCAGTGCACATTATGCACTGTACAGTCTTCCACATTATAGATACGATAAAATTTTATTCTTTTATTTTTTAATGCTGAGATTTACAGTAATTATTTGTATGTTTATTCATTGACAACAGTTATTTACTTATTTTTCATACATTTATATTCAAGTTAGGATATTTTTATCTTCTGATGGGTTCGTCGGAACGTAACTCTGTTGTAAGTCGAGGAGCACACGTAAAATTTATTCCTCTTAATCTCCTACATTTTTTTTTTTTTTTGAGATAATGCAGGATGAAAGTTCTTTAGACGTGATAACTGGGAAGCAAGTGTAGGACAAAGAATATTGCATGTGCATGATTTAGACTTGTTGTGTTTGAGAGTCATTGCATGTGACTTGCTTAATATAACTTGATTAATGAATGTACAGTGGAACCTCAAATATCGAACTTTCTTCAGTCCAGAAGGCTGTTCGAGTGCCTTTACCGAATGAATTTATTCCCATCAGGAATAATGTAAATTAGATTAGTCCATTTCAGACCCTCAAAAGTACGCTTATAAAAGCACTTACAAAAATACACTTACATAGTTGGTTGTGTTGGAAGCAGTTCGATTTTTGAGGTTCCACTGTAATTGGCAATATGCTAACAGATGGGTAATAACGACACTGTAAGTCAAGCTTTGTTTGGCAACTGGTAGGTTTATTACCTGATGAGGTAGATATGTGCAACAATTGGGTATGTTCATTTTATACAGTATTTTATGGGACATTTAACCATTAACAGGTTGTAAAAGTTTGCATTATGTATACATCTATTAAACTTTGTGAAGCTAATACTGTCTTGAAAGAGCCATTGTTATTTAAGTTACCTTTGTAAACTATTATTGTTTGATTTTTAATTTGTAGATGAATGGTTCAGAGAACCGACATGTTGATAAATTAGACACATGTGCAACTCTTGGGTATCTTTATTGAGGAAACGTTTCGCCACACAGTGGCTTCATCAGTCCATACGTAGGAGAAACTTGAAGAACAGGAGGAGAATGAGGTAATCAGTCCCTCAACCTTGAGTCGATGTGTTCAGTCCATCAATCTTGAATAGAATCCTCTTCCTGTTCTTCATGTTTCTCCTACGTATGGACTGATGAAGCCACTGTGTGGCGAAACGTTTCCTCAATAAAGATACCCAAGAGTTGCACATGTCTAATTTATCATTGATTTTTAATTACTTCTGCTACAGAAATGTGCAAGAACTTACCACCAGAAACCACAAACTTAACACACTAATAGTGTGTGTAGCTTCTTAGAGCAAGGAAGTGTACACATCTTGGGGGAGTGGGGCTCAATCCTGAAGCCAGGAGATAATATAAACACCTATCTTCTGAGCATACCATAGCAGGCATCAGTCGAGAGGCACAAGTGGTTCCAGGTTGTTAAGTAGGGATGTGGAGGGACGCTGCAACTGTCGTGTCTGAAGATTGAGACACTTGTGCAACATATGGGAATTTTTATTCAGGAAATGTTTCGCCACACAGTGGATTCATCAGTCCAATACAAAGCAGAAAGATGTAAGGAGAGGAGGAGTTTGAGGTAACCAGTCCCTCAGCCTGGAGTCGATGTGTTCAGTCCATCAATCTTGTAGAATGTATTGGACTGATGAAGCCACTGTGTGGTGAAACATTTCCTGAATAAAGATTCCCATATGCTGCATAAGTGTCTCAATCTTCAACTTGTCGGTTTTTCAAACCATCATCACAACTGTCGTGTCTGCACGCCTCTGGCAAGACAGTGATAGCTTGAATGATGGTGTTTCTTTTTGGGGTCACCCTGCCCCGTTGAGAGACAGCGAGCTTGTTAAAAAAATATAAAATAATCGAATGAGGGTTAATTGTTTCTTTATTTGAACCACTCTGTGAAGACTTGTGCAATCGGTAGAAGCACAGAAGTGCTTTTAAAAATTATATATTTTCAAGTTTAGATGTCTGTTTCTGAGAAATAAGATTATAAAAATTATGCTTCTGTAGACAAAATTTTCAGTATATTGTCCCAGTTATACCTGAGGTAACTGGAATGTTACTGGCTTTTTTCTCTGGCCTTGCATGGCCCATAATGTATTGTGTGCTATTGTATGCTCAGGTATTTTTGCCTTCCAGTTATTAATTTTAAGTGGCTAGGAAAATTAAATAAAGTATAATAAATTTTGACTTTGCAGCTTCATGTTAATTTTGTTTCTTTGATGATAAATAATTTTACAGAGTATATTTTGTTATTGACTTTTTTTGGCATTCTGTGTAACAGTTTGAGCTTTCAACCCATATATTTTCCTGTATAAATTTCAGATTGATCTAAAACAACTGATGAAATATGTAATAATGTGAATTCTTAGTGTGTTTAATACTCTGACATCAAACATCAATAGGGAGGCCCGAATGTCTTGTGATAGGCATCTCCAATAGGCACTTTTGAGAAACTGGTTTGCACGTATAGAACCGAGTTTGTTAGGTAAACATACACATGCAACTAATGCATCATTTTATTGTGCCAATATTTTGTTACCCAGGAGCTTTATCAAGCCTCGACAAGGCTCCTGCAGAGTGAAACGTTGCCAAAATAAAAATGTCTCGTTAGTATGTTTTACCTAACATATTGTCGGTAATTCCACAAACATTATTGCACAACCTAGTTTAGATACTTGCCTGTTTTCTTTGTGTTTGGTTACTTATTTTGATATTTTTAAAAGTGCACTTCCTTTCTAGTAGTTTCTATGGTGCACTTCCTTACTAGTTAGCCACGAACACAGGCGTACTGCCTTTGTAATGAAGAAAAGACAGGCGCAGAGCAAGCTTTTATTGTGACAGTTTTGCGGTATGTTGAATTTTGTAACATCACTGGTGCGATAAAGCCCAACGTACATCGGTTTTATCTTCAATGCCAACTGTCATCCACCGAGGTATGCTCCCCTCTCTCCCAAAAAATGCATTCAGTCATGTATTCAGTTTCTACCTTGCCAGAAGGGTGATAACATCGCAGTTCAGATGTCACTCTTGAGCTGTTGCCACCTGATCTTCTCTTGAGAGTGCCGGCACTGTAATTCCCAACTCCAGGACTCTAGTCGGGCTCGCTGGAGAGCAAAATGTTGTCACAAAGCTAGCTCTGCCTCTGATTGTTCTTCACTAGATAACCTTCATCTTGAATCTTAAGCAGTTTAAACACTTGCCTTTTAACCCTTAAACTGTCCAAATGTAGATCTACGTTCACATGCAGGGGGGGGGAGGGCTAAAACATAGATCTATGTTTTTTTTACATGCTTTCAAGTGGGGAAAATCAAGGCCGGAGCACTACGCATGTGAACGTAGATCTACGTTTGGACGGTTTAAGGCTTAACATTCCCTTTTTACCCTCACTTGCACCTTTTCCTTGTCTTATTGATCTATTTTGCTTGACTTTTCTTTAATTCACAAAATGATTTTTGCAACGGTTAATTTTTTTCTATTATTATTTACAATAGATTATGAACTGTTTAAACATATCTTAAATTGTCCACTGTTCCTTCATTATGTATTGCTTATTTGATTTTAACATGCAATGTTTATATGCATTTGACTCGGATATTCACGTACATTAGAGAAAATTGCATCAAATCACAGTTTCTTTCACTTTCTCTCAACTTTTCAAGTTGACAGTGGACTGCATTGAGGTTTTTTAATCACATGGCTAAAGGAAGCTGATTTACACCTGTCAGCCACATTGGACATGATACTGGGTGAACTTGGTTAACCGAGTAATGAATTGTGGAATGGATGGGGGATTGAAACCATGGCAAGCAAGTCCTACAACTCGCTTGATTTGTTTGCAATCATATTACAATTTCATGAGTCCTGAGTGACGAACTAATGAATTACATGGGAAACGTCGCCCTACGCCAGTAAGGACATGCTAGCTTACAAGAGCCTTGATACACACCAACAATTTGAGGCTGGGTAAAAAGTGCCCGTGTCAAGTACCTGAAGCAGACATTGAATGCAGTATTCTACCTACAAGAGACTTTATCAAGACTATTGTAGGAGAAATGTAATATTTAATGAAAGGTCTGTTTGCTGTGTGCATCTTTAAGCATTTGTTAGCACTGCCTCACTACAGCTATTTGAAGCTACACAGTGTTCTCATAATTGTAAATATTCCAGAGTCAAGTGCCCACCATTTTTTTTTTTTTATTGGCTGTTTCCCCCACCAAGGCAGTGACCCCAGAAAAAAAAGGAACTCTGCAATCATCACTCATTCCATCACTGTCTTGCCAGAAGCATGTCATTGCCACAGCTAAAAACTGAAAAATATCCCCACCCCTCCAGAGTGCAGGCACTGTATATCCCACCTCCAGGACTCTAAGTTCGACTAACTGGTTTATGCCTCAAAAATAATTAACCGAACCATCTGCCAACTGGTGTGAAGGTTTGACTTCCCATATATTATTCATTTTGTTAATTTTTGTTTTTTTGCATACATTTACATCCTGCCTCGGTGGGAGATGACCGACTTGTTGAAAAAAAAAAAAAAAATTTACATCCTTGCATATTTATGGAAAAGTAATGATTCAGTAGGTCACTCATACAGTGCCTGGAGAATGAGAAGTAATCAGGTTTGATTTGAGGAAAGGGAAAGTAATGCCAGATCCTTGGATCAAGAGCCATTCCTAGCACCACATTTGACGGGATTGTTTTTGGCTTGACTTGTGCTTTACAGCAGAAATCCTTCATTTTTGTCTTTCAAAATACTTTGCAACACCTGCAGAATGTTAGGTTTGACTTAACGCGTTGCTTATGCCTACATGCAACAGCACACACAAGCAGTGATCGTAAAGGGGTAGAGAGACGAGAGAAGTCTTGCAATATGTGTGGTTATCAGTGCATCTTCACGTTTAGTATAAATAACAAAAAAAAGGCACAATACCGTGACTGGAACGATACACAAATAACCCAGGTCGGACCGAAACAACGTCGTAAGCTTCTCTCTTTTATGTGCGGGTTATTTGTGCACGTTTAGTATAGTTAACAAGCAACCCGTGACATCACGTGCAAAACCTCAATACATAATGAGTAATAGCTTTGTATAAATTTCAGTACTGTACATATGTGAAATGTGCTTCATATAAATTTCACATTTTACCTTATTACGTTCGCACTTGTTTGGGATACATGTGTTATACTCGTAGTGTTTCTGGAGACTACAGGCGTGTTGCTCCAAGGATAACTGTGTGATGTAGTAGAGCTCAAATGGAGTTTACTTTAATTCCACTGCATCTTTGTGAAGAGGGGTGAATGATAGCTCATTATTTTGCATTCGTCAATAATTTGTTAATTTACTATACTGCACTGCATGTGAGCTGCATGACTAGTTGCAACTGGTTTTTTTTTTTTCTTGGTTTATGTTCATTTCATGCAGTATTGTGCTTGGTCAGGGCATTTACTAGCATAAATTCACGTTCCTGATCACTGGTCTGTGTTTGTATACATTGGTTGTTGTAGGTACTGGTTTATTGTAGTACGTTGAGCATGCTATTGTTTTTCCGGCTTAATTGTAGATTTCAGTACTGTATGCTAAATTTTTATTTTGAATGTAGCTTAGCTTGAAAAAACTGTTTGATTTGATTGATGTCATGTGCTTTCCAGCTTTTATGATAAAATAATTGCATAAAAAATTTATTTTTCTTGATAGGATTGTGTTCCGTTTTGCTTTTAAAAAATTGTGTACATTACAATAACGATCATGACTCACGAAATCGTAATGACACGATTGCAAATAAACCATACCATAGGCGGGATTTGAACCCGCGATCAGAGAGTCTCAAAACTCCAGACCGTCGTGTTAGCCACTGGACCAGCTAACGCGACGGTCTGGAGTTTTGAGACTCTGACCGCGGGTTCAAATCCCGCCCGTGGTATGGTTTCAATAACGATCATTTTCATACACTTCAAGTCTTGTGGATAGCCGTTAACATTGTTTATGCTCTGTAAATTATGCACCCACTTGCATTTTCTTGGTAAGAGCTTCGTGCCCTTTCAGGTTTTGTTTTCCATCTTGATCTTTTTTGTAACAGAGATACCCCATCAGGGCAGGTGACCGAACATTCGCCGTCACTCATTTCCCTGCTATCTTTCTGAAAGTGCATCACGATGCAGTTATCTTGCTAACTTATCACACCCCCCACCTCTCCAGAATTCAAGTATGACAAATATGCTTCCCTACATCCCTTCGTGGATGTTGCTATATTCAGGTCTTCTACATGTCAAATATAGAAACACCAGTGTGTGTTGGATGCTCAAGTGCCTACCACCCAAAACCACCACTACACCTAATAATTCTTGTTAAGTAAAAGGACACAAGTGCAACTAATGTGGCATTTTATTGTGGCAATGTTTTGCTCTCCAGGAGCTTTATCAAGCTTTATCAATGGCTTGATAAAGCTTCTGGAGAGTGAAACGTTGCCACAATAAAATGTCACATTAGTTGCACTCATTTTACTTAGCATATTGTCAATAATTCTACCAACACTAAAAATTCTTCCTTGTATCTATACACATTACATCCAGTCCAGGTGTATATACCCTCTAGACTAACTTACCTTGCTCCATGCTTTATAATTGACCAAGCTGCCATCATCCCTCCTTATTCTGTGAATTATTCCTTTCATACCACCTTACTGTCCATTGATGATCTTAGTGCCTTAACAACCTCCACACTGCACTGTTGATCTCTCCACCTCCACACTGCACCATTGATCTATTTTTTTTTTTACTAATAGCTTCATTTTGTTTGTAAAATTGAAATTTAATTCACACCGCTATTTTAATTCCCCTCCCACAAGTTTACATCATGTACCAAACACACCAGTGTATTTGGTGTCCGCCACACTGACTCGTCTTCGACAGTTTTTGCACTTGCCAATTTTCTCTTAATAGATTCTCTCTTGAGACTGCCATTGCTTTGTTGGGTTTATTGTAGTTGCATATACATGTTATATATGGGCCATTGATTCAAATCCAAGTCATTAATTTTTGTTGTAATTATTATTAGTGGTGTTAAGTTACCCCTAAAAGGAAACTTGTTGTAAATAGTTTATCTCCTAATATTTCCTTAATGGCAATCTTTAAAAGGGTGAAATGTGTATAACAGTATTTTCAGTTTGATAATGTGGGCCCCTCCTTCCCTCTCCCTTCATTACTAAGCCAGGTGAGACTTTATTGCTCAGTAAAGACTAGCCTTGCTAAGTAATGTAAAGTTCATTGACAGTTTGAATGTCATTTCATTACTGACTTGGCTAGATGTATCAGTAACTCCCCTGTCCACTGTACTGAGAGCAGCTGTCAGGTTGGGCCCATTTTACTTTCACCTCAGGTTGGTCATCTGAAAATGCTCACTGTCATTCACATAACATTGGGCTCTCCCTCTTTGATGAGTCAGGCCAAATAAGTCAGCGTGTCCTCGAAGACCTCATTTTTCTCTTCCCTCTGCAGGAAGAGGAGGAGGTATCGCGACTATACACTGGTTGCACCCTCGCTTAAACCACCTACCTACCACCTAAGAGCTCCTCCTGCATTCGTAAGTAGCGTTAGGAAGTACACCCATGTCCCAACTCTCAGATTTCATGCCATGAGATCAGATGCATTTTCATTTTAAAACACATACTTGGTTTTTACCTGTGTGAATATCAAGGTAATGACTAGGGAGATAGTGTGATCTGACAGCTGCTTTTAGGTCATTTGTGGTAGTGAGGGGGGGAGGAAGGGGGGGGGGTCGATTTGTTGCCGTAGAAAGTAGAATTCACGTAATTTTTGTTTCTGTTGCAGAGAAGCGCCCAGGGAACCTCTCCAGAGAAATGCAGTGTGATGTGAAGGGTGGGGGGGGCACCCCACTACCTGAACCCCCAACCCACACAATGTTACGTACAAAAGACCTCCATCCCTCTGAGCTGCACACCTTACACTAGGTACATTCTCTCATCCTGGCAGTATTCAAAATGCCTCTAGATTAAAATTCAGGATGTGAACGAGATGCTTCACTAAAGACATTTCTTACTAATTTTTATTTTGATGCTGATTTTTTCTTGTAATAAAAAAAGTATATTATTTTGTAGACAGATTGAGTTTTAATAGTAAATGGAGATATATAACTTTGGAACTAGATTTTATTGAAGAGCACACAGGTGTAGAGTGAAATTTGAATAAGGCTATTTGTTTTTATTATGGATTCCTAGTTACATAAAGTCACGTGCCGCTTCAGAAGTGCGATGAGGTCGTAACTGCTTTTATCAATTTATTTGTCGTAAAGGATAATTTAGATTCAACTTCATTGGACAACTCTGAGCTTCCCTCAGGTTAGTGGATGATCAACCATTTTAAAAGCGGAAGAAGTTAGCAAATGTGGCAGGTCATTGAGCTGAGCATTTATGTATAAACCCTGGGAAATTGTTAGGTGGTTATTGTCTTAAAACAGAATTGGAAGTAGCTTCAAAGGAGGTTTCATTCTTTAGGACAAAGAAAAATACGCTAATGTTTTGGTAGGTAAGTATTATGTTCATCTTTGGTTTTCCTTGAGGAACTGAATGCTTTTTAATAGTTTTTGATCCTATTTTAGACTTATTTTGGTTGCTTATTAAACCAAATTAATGTGGTGGGTCTGTCCGACTATTTTTTCTTTGTTCGCTTGTCATGGTATACAGAATAAATAAAATTTTATGTAAGATTTAACAGCAAGTTTGCAAAGCTTACTAAAGAACTATGGATAAGGAGGGAGTTTTCCTAACATAAGTGTGACCTGGTTAATGTGTCTGATTTTCATTACCCGAATAAGTTATCCCAAAATAGCAACAGCATTAACATTGGCATAAATAGTACATAGATACAAAAATATTAAGTGATTAGTTTAGTGCAAGAAGCCACTCAGACAGCATTCCACCATACCCTAAAAATGGGTACTTCTCTGAAGGGTTGTACTTGTAGCTTAAAGTGAATCCATTATTTGTTAGTCTATTTTAAACCTCGGTATTGATGCGAATGGGATGATACAAGCACGTGTGTGTGTGTGAACCGTCGTGGCGGAATAAACAGATTTGGTATGTAAAGTTTAAGAGTTGAATCATTCACATGTGCCAATTGAAGTGATTTAAGTCAGAGAGATGGAAGTCTGAGAGATGTGTGCTATTCTCTGCAAGTGTTCACTGCCATTATTTTGCTAATCATAAGTAAGAGCTGCTGTTGTAGCCCAACTTTTAAGGATACTTTTAGGAGTTTTTTCTGGAAATGTTGACTTGTATCTGTATTACCTTTTAATTTGGATCATTTTTAGAGGTTAATTGTGAATATTTTTTTATTGAAAAAGTCTTATTTTTAAAAATCGGTTTCATTTGTAAGAGGAATTTCATCTGGTGACAGTTATTTGATAATTGAAGGTGCATGTAAATGATACCAAGTTCAACCTTTCTTAATAATTACTCCAAATACCAGTAAGATAATTTAATTTAGGGAATTATAGCTACTAAACCCTGTATTTTATTACAAAAGCAAAATTTATCATTATGCCACAGTTACAGGGAGACTATTTGGTACCATAATGGAGGGTAAGAGATAGTTTACCTACGTTGGATTAAGCTTGTGTCATAAACATCACATTGCAAACTAGAATTTTCCGCTCACCAATGATGCCACATTTGGAACCGGTTAACAACACAAAAACACTCACCCACTATTTTGTGTACTGGTGCCATTGTTTTTTCTTAAATTAAATATTTTTTTTTTTTTTTTTTTTTTTTCTGAAAGAGGAGGTCCTTACTTTTGGTAACAAAATTTTCCTATGTAGTGCTTTAATGTCAATAGGTTGAAAGCAAAAAAACAAAAAAACAAAAGGGCATCTTGCCACTAAAGTTTGTCAGGTCATTTAGAATTAGTGACAAAAAACTTGTATCATTTATTGTAAGGTGGCCATTTTGATCCTAAAAACAAATTTATTTACTTGATTGGGCTTTGTAGCAACCAAAATGGTTCTAGTAGTGTGCCTTCAGTTAAGAGATTCTATGAAGACAAATTTCTAATGTTAAACTGTCTTAAGAGTATGGATTTACTTTAATAAAACTTAATAGAGTACAGTGCCTGTCTATATCCTACCTGAAAGAGGTACTGTTGAAGTACGCTTAAAAGTTCTCATTAACAGATTTCGACAATCTGGCAAAAATTGGAAGGCGTGGCACACCCCATCCCACAGTGCCGTGTTGACCCATATGGGTTTAGCACTTGGTTATGGTTATAATAGTGACAAATGGAAGTATCAGACAAAAGTGTGTAATTCTGCACCTTGTCTGTAGCAAGTGTGGCTGTTTTCTGAAGTATCACACTAAGCCTGATGACTTGTCCAGTATGGACCAGTGGCCATGTCCAGTCTTTTCATTGTTCCCTGAGCCACAGGCCACCAGTGCCAGTTTGTGCTCACTCATGCATACACTAGCCATTGTCTTGAACTTCCCTGGATTTAAAGCATTCTGCATGACAAGATAAGTTCCTTGATGCTGGTGGGGCTCCTGATCTAGGGAATTTGATGTGTGATCCACTTGCTTGAATGCCTTCTATGTTCTTAAACCCCCTTCCTCTCCACAGGCACTATAATCCCAATGGATTTAATGCTCCCTCCTGATACTTCTAAAGCAAGTGGTGGAGCCGAGAGGAAATGTAGATAAATGGTTCAGAGAACCAACATGATGAATTAGACACGTGTAATTATTATTATTATAATCAAGGGGAAGCGCTAAACCCGTAGGATTATGCAGCTGACACGTGTAATACTTGGATATCTTTACTATGGAAATGTTTCAGCAGCCAGTGGCTTCTCTGTATTGGACTGAGGACGGCATTGGTGGCTTAGGCGCTGGCCTGGATTATTATTATTATTATAAAGGTGGAAGCGCTAAACCCATAGGATTATACAGCGCCTGTTGGGGGGGGGGGATGGAAGGTATTCAGGGTTAATTCAGGAAACTGGAGCACAGATCCAGTTTCCTAGATCAAGAGCCCCTCACCAGCATCAAGGAACCTTCCTTGAGGGGAGCGCTGGCCTGGAGTTTTTGGACTCTCTCACCATCAGTTCAATCCCTGCCCGTGGTATGGTTTGAAAGGTCACCTTTGGTAAAAGCTGGTGAGCTAAAAAAAAAACTCATGGATATCAAATAATTTAACTGGGGAAAATAAAAATAGAAAGCAAATCTTATTCAGAAGTATATACATTATTCCATAAATTATACTGATATACTACCAGGAAATTATATACATTGTGTGTGTTTTAGAATGTGAATGATAGTATATATACAATACTGCGAAAGGAATGTTAAATACAGTGGACCCCCGCTTAACGATCACCTCCAAATGCGACCAATTATGTAAGTGTATTTATGTAAGTGCGTTTGTACGTGTATGTTTGGGGGTCTGAAATGGACTAATCTACTTCACAATATTCCTTATGGGAAAAAATTCGGTCAGTACTGGCACCTGAACATACTTCTGGAGTGAAATAATATCGTTAACCGGGGGTCCACTGTATTCCTTATGGGAAAAAATTCGGTCAGTACTGGCACCTGAACATACTACTGGAATTAAAAAAGTTCGTTAACCGGGGGTCCACTGTATATTTTAGACTTCAAAACCAGTTTCATTCCAAGGTCTCCTGGACAAAGATAGCAATACATTCTCCATCCATGCCTGTAACAAACTGCCCTCCATCATGAGTGTTGTTTAAATCTCCCTGAGCCAGTATTATAGTACCTGGTGGCAACCGTCCCTCTGTCAGTTCTGGACTGATGAGTGTGGATGCTGGATCTCCCACCACCGATCTATCCACCGCAGTGGCGGAGTCACCCTCGCCAACCAGCGAATCTGGATTTGTGGTGACAGCCAGAGAGTTTTGATCTGTGTGGATGCCCAGTGATGCTGCATTTGTGCCAGCACTTAACTGTGCCCCGTCCTCGTTGCACATACTGTGACTCAGGCCAACAATGGTACTACTGTCGCTTACCATGTTTCCTCCCATGGCTAAGTTAATACCAACATTGTTCTCGGAGAAGTTACCACTGTTACCAATGATGTCTGATTCTTCAGGGGCCTTTTTCTCATGTTTTTTAAGATGGATCTTAAGTGTGACCAACTGGATGAACTTCTTAGGACACAGCTGGAAAAAAAAAATATTTTTGTAAACATACAGAATTTTTTTTTTTTTTTTTTTTTTTTAACAAGTTGGCCGTCTCCCACCGAGGCAGGGTGACCCAAAAAAGAAAGAAAATCCCCAAAAAGAAAATACTTTCATCATCATTCAACACTTTCACCACACTCGCACATTATCACTGTTTTTGCAGAGGTGCTCAGAATACAGTAAGGTTGGTAGACAGCAACCACCCAGGGAAGTACTACCGTCCTGCCAGATGACTGTGAAACAAAAACCTGTAATTGTTTTGCATGATGGTAGGATTGCTGGTTTCTTTTTCTGTCTCATAAACACGCTAAGATAACAGGGATATCTTGCTACTCCTACTTACACTTTGGTCACACTTCACAGACACGCACATGCATATATATATATACATACATCTAGGTTTTTCTCCTTTTTCTAAATAGCTCTTGTTCTTTTTTATTTCTTCTATTGTCCATGGGGAAGTGGAAAAGAATCTTTCCTCCGTAAGCCATGCGTGTCGTATGAGGCGACTAAAATGCCGGGAGCAATGGGCTAGTAACCCCTTCTCCTGTATACAATTACTAAAAAAGAGAAGAAGAAAAACTTTATAAAACTGGGTTGCTTAAATGTGCGTGGATGTAGTGCGGATGACAAGAAACAGATGATTGCTGATGTTATGAATGAAAAGAAGTTGGATGTCCTGGCCCTAAGCGAAACAAAGCTGAAGGGGGTAGGAGAGTTTCAGTGGGGGGAAATAAATGGGATTAAATCTGGAGTATCTGAGAGAGTTAGAGCAAAGGAAGGGGTAGCAGTAATGTTAAATGATCAGTTATGGAAGGAGAAAAGAGAATATGAATGTGTAAATTCAAGAATTATGTGGATTAAAGTAAAGGTTGGATGTGAGAAGTGGGTCATAATAAGCGTGTATGCACCTGGAGAAGAGAGGAATGCAGAGGAGATAGAGAGATTTTGGGAGATGTTAAGTGAATGTATAGGAGCCTTTGAACCAAGTGAGAGAGTAATTGTGGTAGGGGACTTGAATGCTAAAGTAGGAGAAACTTTTAGAGAGGGTGTGGTAGGTAAGTTTGGGGTGCCAGGTGTAAATGATAATGGGAGCCCTTTGATTGAACTTTGTATAGAAAGGGGTTTAGTTATAGGTAATACATATTTTAAGAAAAAGAGGATAAATAAGTATACACGATATGATGTAGGGCGAAATGACAGTAGTTTGTTGGATTATATATTGGTAGATAAAAGACTGTTGAGTAGACTTCAGGATGTACATGTTTATAGAGGGGCCACAGATATATCAGATCACTTTCTAGTTGTAGCTACACTGAGAGTAAAAGGTAGATGGGATACAAGGAGAATAGAAGCATCAGGGAAGAGAGAGGTGAAGGTTTATAAACTAAAAGAGGAGGCAGTTAGGGTAAGATATAAACAGCTATTGGAGGATAGATGGGCTAATGAGAGCATAGGCAATGGGGTCGAAGAGGTATGGGGTAGGTTTAAAAATGTAGTGTTAGAGTGTTCAGCAGAAGTTTGTGGTTACAGGAAAGTGGGTGCAGGAGGGAAGAGGAGCGATTGGTGGAATGATGATGTAAAGAGAGTAGTAAGGGAGAAAAAGTTAGCATATGAGAAGTTTTTACAAAGTAGAAGTGATGCAAGGAGGGAAGAGTATATGGAGAAAAAGAGAGAAGTTAAGAGAGTGGTGAAGCAATGTAAAAAGAGAGCAAATGAGAGAGTGGGTGAGATGTTATCAACAAATTTTGTTGAAAATAAGAAAAAGTTTTGGAGTGAGATTAACAAGTTAAGAAAGCCTAGAGAACAAATGGATTTGTCAGTTAAAAATAGGAGAGGAGAGTTATTAAATGGAGAGTTAGAGGTATTGGGAAGATGGAAGGAATATTTTGAGGAATTGTTAAATGTTGATGAAGATAGGGAAGCTGTGATTTCGTGTATAGGGCAAGGAGGAATAACATCTTGTAGGAGTGAGGAAGAGCCAGTTGTGAGTGTGGGGGAAGTTCGTGAGGCAGTAGGTAAAATGAAAGGGGGTAAGGCAGCCGGGATTGATGGGATAAAGATAGAAATGTTAAAAGCAGGTGGGGATATAGTTTTGGAGTGGTTGGTGCAATTATTTAATAAATGTATGGAAGAGGGTAAGGTACCTAGGGATTGGCAGAGAGCATGCATAGTTCCTTTGTATAAAGGCAAAGGGGATAAAAGAGAGTGCAAAAATTATAGGGGGATAAGTCTGTTGAGTGTACCTGGTAAAGTGTATGGTAGAGTTATAATTGAAAGAATTAAGAGTAAGACGGAGAATAGGATAGCAGATGAACAAGGAGGCTTTAGGAAAGGTAGGGGGTGTGTGGACCAGGTGTTTACAGTGAAACATATAAGTGAACAGTATTTAGATAAGGCTAAAGAGGTCTTTGTGGCATTTATGGATTTGGAAAAGGCGTATGACAGGGTGGATAGGGGGGCAATGTGGCAGATGTTGCAAGTGTATGGTGTAGGAGGTAGGTTACTGAAAGCAGTGAAGAGTTTTTACGAGGATAGTGAGGCTCAAGTTAGAGTATGTAGGAAAGAGGGAAATTTTTTCCCAGTAAAAGTAGGCCTTAGACAAGGATGTGTAATGTCACCGTGGTTGTTTAATATATTTATAGATGGGGTTGTAAGAGAAGTAAATGCGAGGGTCTTGGCAAGAGGCGTGGAGTTAAAAGATAAAGAATCACACACAAAGTGGGAGTTGTCACAGCTGCTCTTTGCTGATGACACTGTGCTCTTGGGAGATTCTGAAGAGAAGTTGCAGAGATTGGTGGATGAATTTGGTAGGGTGTGCAAAAGAAGAAAATTAAAGGTGAATACAGGAAAGAGTAAGGTTATGAGGATAACAAAAAGATTAGGTGATGAAAGATTGAATATCAGATTGGAGGGAGAGAGTATGGAGGAGGTGAACGTATTCAGATATTTGGGAGTGGACGTGTCAGCGGATGGGTCTATGAAAGATGAGGTGAATCATAGAATTGATGAGGGAAAAAGAGTGAGTGGTGCACTTAGGAGTCTGTGGAGACAAAGAACTTTGTCCTTGGAGGCAAAGAGGGGAATGTATGAGAGTATAGTTTTACCAACGCTCTTATATGGGTGTGAAGCGTGGGTGATGAATGTTGCAGCGAGGAGAAGGCTGGAGGCAGTGGAGATGTCATGTCTGAGGGCAATGTGTGGTGTGAATATAATGCAGAGAATTCGTAGTTTGGAAGTTAGGAGGAGGTGCGGGATTACCAAAACTGTTGTCCAGAGGGCTGAGGAAGGGTTGTTGAGGTGGTTCGGACATGTAGAGAGAATGGAGCGAAACAGAATGACTTCAAGAGTGTATCAGTCTGTAGTGGAAGGAAGGCGGGGTAGGGGTCGGCCTAGGAAGGGTTGGAGGGAGGGGGTAAAGGAGGTTTTGTGTGCGAGGGGCTTGGACTTCCAGCAGGCATGCGTGAGCGTGTTTGATAGGAGTGAATGGAGACAAATGGTTTTTAATACTTGACGTGCTGTTGGAGTGTGAGCAAAGTAACATTTATGAAGGGATTCAGGGAAACCGGCAGGCCGGACTTGAGTCCTGGAGATGGGAAGTACAGTGCCTGCACTCTGAAGGAGGGGTGTTAATGTTGCAGTTTAAAAACTGTAGTGTAAAGCACCCTTCTGGCAAGACAGTGATGGAGTGAATGATGGTGAAAGTTTTTCTTTTTCGGGCCACCCTGCCTTGGTGGGAATCGGCCGGTGTGATAATAAAATAAAATAAAAGAATACAGTAATACAGAAATACAGTACAGTATAAAGAATTGAAAAGCCCATATAATTCACAGCATTTTGGGCGAACTTGTGCTAGTCTTAGAATGAAATAGTCTCTCCTCACTTAGCAATTTATACTCATTTACTGATGACTGACCAGTATGTATACCTAAATACGTAATGTGTATTAGAGCTCATTTCCTCTATTCTGTTTATTACAATATACAATACACTACTGTATAAATATTTAAAAAATATATCAGAAATGTTATAATGTGCAGCCAATAGTAACAGCTTGGATGATCAGGTCTTGATCCACCATGAGGCCTGGTCACAGGCCAGGCTGTGGGGGGGGCATTGACCCCTGAAACCCTCTCCAGGTATACTCCAGGTGACATTAAAACAATATTAAAGATGGTTGACACAAACCCTCCACCATTATAGTATGCTCCTCACTTAGTGACAAATTCATTTACAGAAGTACAGTCTTAGGAACCGCTCCGTCATTAAGTGAGGAGAGGCTGTACCTCCTCCAAGACTGAGGGAATGAACACATCAATTCCAGGCTGAGGGACTGATCACCTCAAACTCCTCATTTTCCACTGTTCTTCACATTGGATGGAAGAAGCCAAAGGCTAGTGAAACATTTCCACAATAACTATTCCGAAATGTTATGTTATGTTCAGATATTACTCACCGGACATTTGTGAGGTCTTTCTCCAGTGTGAACTCTCTCGTGTCGATGAAGATGAGAGATGTGGGAGAACTCACGACCACAAGCAAAACACATGTATGGCTGTTCCTTCTTATGAACCCTGGAATATAATAATTTGTTCTAACTGATTTAAGTACCGCCCATTTTCCCAGACACTATGCTTGGTTAATGGGGTTTAAAATATCTGCTACTTAAGGGTCATTAGGACTGGTTGGTTAATGAGGTTTAAAGTCTATTTACTTCACGAGGGTTGTTAAGGCTGCACGTCACCTGTACACCACCAGTCAAGAATACTTTAAATACCTAAAAGTGTATATATACTGAGATATACACCTATCAGTGTATATACACCGAGATATACACACACCTCAATGTGTATATCGTATGAAGTACAATAACTAGTGACTTATTCATGTAAGACTGCCTATATATCTTACCGGACAATAAAGATTTTTATTTATTACTAACCAGACAAACTTTATTGCCCTACTTAATAATTTTATTTATTAATATGTTCGAAATTATCTCTGTTTTTAAAAAAAAAATTTTGTTTTCCATCAAAGGTATATTAAAGCTATGGATCATATAACATGAAAGAATATTTGTGGGTAAAACAAGACTGAATTTTTTTTAAATTCATGTTAAGCACTAAACCCATGTGGGTTATGAACAAGACTGAAAGACTAGAAAGGTGGGACTGACCTCATGTGGTATTTATAGTCGCTCTTACTGAAGAAGTCTTTGCCGCAGAGATTACATGCGTAAGGTCTATGTCTTACGTGGTCTCTCTTGTGATGCTGTTTCAGCGATGCTTGATACTTGTACGTCTGAAATATCATTATACATTCATGAGGAAAGCACTAAATGCATAGGGGCGAGTGCCTGGGTAGGTTAGGCTTGTCAGGGAACAGGACAAGTGTTGGGTAAGGTTTCTCAGGAAACAGGATAAGTGTTTCCTGATGCGTGTATTAGACGCACGATGACCCACAGCTGGAGCTTTTGGCCACCTGACCGAGGCCTTCCACTGGCTTACCCCTCAAGGGAGGTTCCTTGATGCTGGTGAGAGGCTCTTTAATGTAGGGAATTAGATCTTTGCTCTCGTTCCATGAACTGAGCTAGAGTACTTTCCATCTCCCCACCCCCCCCCACAGGAGCTGTATAATCCTACAGGTTTAGTGCTTACCCCTTTATCATAATAAAAAATCACTTCTTAACACTCCACCCCT
>NC_091389.1:8820368-9110844 GCF_038502225.1 Cherax quadricarinatus | reverse complement strand
CGCTCTAATTCATTCTAAACAGAGCTTTAATGCTCTCTAATTCACGAAACCTCATTTGATGGCTCAAAATATAAGTATCTTCTAAAGTTCAAAATCTAATGCATTTTGAACCTTTCTGGACAACATTTTGAACCTTAATAGAGAACATTCTAAATCTCCTTAACAGCATTTGAAAATGTCTTGTGAAACCAGTTCAACCTGTCGAAATCTAATGCATTTTGAACCTTCCCTGACAGCATTTGAAGCGGATTTAGAGGAGGACGAATCCCATCACAAAATTCACGAGGAATACAAAACTCTGGTTGACTTCATGTTGGGATCTTATATGGAAGACATGGGAATCAACCCAGAGCAGTTTGAGGAGGCTTGTGGCAAGGCTGCCATCAACACCCCCTTCCACCAGGTACCAGCAGCTGTAGTTCTTGTGTTTTGTAGTGTGGTTGTATGTTACCCCCTTCCACCAGGTACCAGCAGCTGTAGTTCTTGTGTTTTGTAGTGTGGTTGTATGTTGCCACCTTCCACCAGGTACCAGGAGCTGTAGTTCTTGTGTTTTGTAGTGTGGTTGTATGTTACCCCCTTCCACCAGGTACCAGCAGCTGTAGTTCTTGTGTTTTGTAGTGTGGTTGTATGTTGCCACCTTCCACCAGGTACCAGCAGCTGTAGTTCTTGTGTTTTGTAGTGTGGTTGTATGTTGCCACCTTCCACCAGGTACCAGCAGCTGTAGTTCTTGTGTCTGGTAGTGTGGTTGTATGTTACCCCCTTCCACCAGGTACCAGCAGCTGTAGTTCTTGTGTCTGGTAGTGTGGTTGTATGTTACCCCCTTCCACCAGGTACCAGGAGCTGTAGTTCTTGTGTCTGGTAGTGTGGTTGTATGTTACCCCCTTCCACCAGGTACCAGGAGCTGTAGTTCTTGTGTCTGGTAGTGTGGTTGTATGTTACCACCTTCCACCAGGTACCAGCAGCTGTAGTTCTTGTGTTTTGTAGTGTGGTTGTATGTTGCCACCTTCCACCAGGTACCAGCAGCTGTAGTTCTTGTGTTTTGTAGTGTGGTTGTAGGTTGCCACCTTCCACCAGGTACCAGCAGCTGTAGTTCTTGTGTCTGGTAGTGTGGTTGTATGTTACCCCCTTCCACCAGGTACCAGCAGCTGTAGTTCTTGTGTCTGGTAGTGTGGTTGTATGTTACCCCCTTCCACCAGGTACCAGCAGCTGTAGTTCTTGTGTCTGGTAGTGTGGTTGTATGTTACCCCCTTCCACCAGGTACCAGGAGCTGTAGTTCTTGTGTCTGGTAGTGTGGTTGTATGTTACCACCTTCCACCAGGTACCAGGAGCTGTAGTTCTTGTGTCTGGTAGTGTGGTTGTATGTTACCACCTTCCACCAGGTACCAGCAGCTGTAGTTCTTGTGTCTGGTAGTGTGGTTGTATGTTACCCCCTTCCACCAGGTACCAGGAGCTGTAGTTCTTGTGTTTTGTAGTGTGGTTGTATGTTACCCCCTTCCACCAGGTACCAGGAGCTGTAGTTCTTGTGTTTTGTAGTGTGGTTGTATGTTGCCACCTTCCACCAGGTACCAGCAGCTGTAGTTCTTGTGTTTTGTAGTGTGGTTGTATGTTGCCACCTTCCACCAGGTACCAGGAGCTGTAGTTCTTGTGTTTTGTAGTGTGGTTGTATGTTACCCCCTTCCACCAGGTACCAGCAGCTGTAGTTCTTGTGTTTTGTAGTGTGGTTGTATGTTACCACCTTCCACCAGGTACCAGCAGCTGTAGTTCTTGTGTTTTGTAGTGTGGTTGTATGTTACCACCTTCCACCAGGTACCAGGAGCTGTAGTTCTTGTGTTTTGTAGTGTGGTTGTATGTTGCCACCTTCCACCAGGTACCAGCAGCTGTAGTTCTTGTGTTTTGTAGTGTGGTTGTATGTTACCACCTTCCACCAGGTACCAGGAGCTGTAGTTCTTGTGTTTTGTAGTGTGGTTGTATGTTACCACCTTCTACCAGGTACCAGGAGCTGTAGTTCTTGTGTTTTGTAGTGTGGTTGTATGTTGCCACCTTCCACCAGGTACCAGGAGCTGTAGTTCTTGTGTTTTGTAGTGTGGTTGTATGTTGCCACCTTCCACCAGGTACCAGGAGCTGTAGTTCTTGTGTTTTGTAGTGTGGTTGTATGTTACCACCTTCTACCAGGTACCAGGAGCTGTAGTTCTTGTGTTTTGTAGTGTGGTTGTATGTTGCCACCTTCCACCAGGTACCAGGAGCTGTAGTTCTTGTGTTTTGTAGTGTGGTTGTATGTTACCCCCTTCCACCAGGTACCAGGAGCTGTAGTTCTTGTGTTTTGTAGTGTGGTTGTATGTTGCCACCTTCCACCAGGTACCAGGAGCTGTAGTTCATGTGTCTGGTAGTGTGGTTGTATATTACTACCTTCCACCAGGTACCAGGAGCTGTAGTTCTTGTGTCTGGTAGTGTGGTTGTATGTTACCTCCTTCCACCAGGTACCAGGAGCTGTAGTTCTTGTGTCTGGTAGTGTGGTTGTATGTTACCACCTTCCACCAGGTACCAGGAGCTGTAGTTCTTGTGTCTGGTAGTGTGGTTGGTATGTTACCACCTTCCACCAGGTACCAGGAGCTGTAGTTCTTGTGTCTGGTAGTGTGGTTGTATGTTACCACCTTCCACCAGGTACCAGGAGCTGTAGTTCATGTGTCTGGTAGTGTGGTTGTATGTTACCACCTTCCACCAGGTACCAGGAGCTGTAGTTCTTGTGTCTGGTAGTGTGGTTGTATGTTACCACCTTCCACCAGGTACCAGGAGCTGTAGTTCTTGTGTCTGGTAGTGTGGTTGGTATGTTACCACCTTCCACCAGGTACCAGGAGCTGTAGTTCTTGTGTCTGGTAGTGTGGTTGTATGTTACCACCTTCCACCAGGTACCAGGAGCTGTAGTTCTTGTGTCTGGTAGTGTGGTTGTATGTTACCTCCTTCCACCAGGTACCAGGAGCTGTAGTTCTTGTGTCTGGTAGTGTGGTTGCATGTTACCACCTTCCACCAGGTACCAGGAGCTGTAGTTCTTGTGTTTTGTAGTGTGGTTGTATGTTGCCACCTTCCACCAGGTACCAGGAGCTGTAGTTCTTGTGTCTGGTAGTGTGGTTGTATGTTACCCCCTTCCACCAGGTACCAGGAGCTGTAGTTCTTGTGTTTTGTAGTGTGGTTGTATGTTACCACCTTCCGCCAGGTACCAGGAGCTGTAGTTCTTGTGTTTTGTAGTGTGGTTGTATGTTACCACCTTCCACCAGGTACCAGGAGCTGTAGTTCTTGTGTCTGGTAGTGTGGTTGTATGTTACCACCTTCCACCAGGTACCAGGAGCTGTAGTTCTTGTGTCTGGTAGTGTGGTTGTATGTTACCTCCTTCCACCAGGTACCAGGAGCTGTAGTTCTTGTGTCTGGTAGTGTGGTTGTATGTTACCACCTTCCACCAGGTACCAGGAGCTGTAGTTCTTGTGTTTTGTAGTGTGGTTGTATGTTACCACCTTCCACCAGGTACCAGGAGCTGTAGTTCTTGTGTCTGGTAGTGTGGTTGTATGTTACCACCTTCCACCAGGTACCAGGAGCTGTAGTTCTTGTACCTGGTAGTGTGGTTGTATGTTACCACCTTCCACCAGGTACCAGGAGCTGTAGTTCTTGTGTCTGGTAGTGTGGTTGTATGTTACTCCCTTCCACCAGGTACCAGGAGCTGTAGTTCTTGTGTCTGGTAGTGTGGTTGTATGTTACTCCCTTCCACCAGGTACCAGGAGCTGTAGTTCTTGTGTCTGGTAGTGTGGTTGTATGTTACCCCCTTCCACCAGGTACCAGGAGCTGTAGTTCTTGTGTCTGGTAGTGTGGTTGTATGTTACCCCTTCCACCAGGTACCAGGAGCTGTAGTTCTTGTGTCTGGTAGTGTGGTTGTATGTTACCACCTTCCACCAGGTACCAGGAGCTGTAGTTCTTGTGTCTGGTAGTGTGGTTGTATGTTACCACCTTCCACCAGGTACCAGGAGCTGTAGTTCATGTGTCTGGTAGTGTGGTTGTATGTTACCCCCTTCCACCAGGTACCAGGAGCTGTAGTTCTTGTGTCTGGTAGTGTGGTTGTATGTTACAATCTTCCACCAGGTACCAGGAGCTGTAGTTCTTGTACCTGGTAGTGTGGTTGTATGTTACCACCTTCCACCAGGTACCAGGAGCTGTAGTTCTTGTACCTGGTAGTGTGGTTGTATGTTACCACCTTCCACCAGGTACCAGGAGCTGTAGTTCTTGTGTCTGGTAGTGTGGTTGTATGTTACTCCCTTCCACCAGGTACCAGGAGCTGTAGTTCTTGTGTCTGGTAGTGTGGTTGTATGTTACTCCCTTCCACCAGGTACCAGGAGCTGTAGTTCTTGTGTCTGGTAGTGTGGTTGTATGTTACCCCCTTCCACCAGGTACCAGGAGCTGTAGTTCTTGTGTCTGGTAGTGTGGTTGTATGTTACCCCTTCCACCAGGTACCAGGAGCTGTAGTTCTTGTGTCTGGTAGTGTGGTTGTATGTTACCACCTTCCACCAGGTACCAGGAGCTGTAGTTCTTGTGTCTGGTAGTGTGGTTGTATGTTACCACCTTCCACCAGGTACCAGGAGCTGTAGTTCATGTGTCTGGTAGTGTGGTTGGTATGTTACCACCTTCCACCAGGTACCAGGAGCTGTAGTTCATGTGTCTGGTAGTGTGGTTGTATGTTACCACCTTCCACCAGGTACCAGGAGCTGTAGTTCTTGTGTCTAGTAGTGTGGTTGTATGTTACCCCCTTCCACCAGGTACCAGGAGCTGTAGTTCTTGTGTCTGGTAGTGTGGTTGTATGTTACAATCTTCCACCAGGTACCAGGAGCTGTAGTTCTTGTGTCTGGTAGTGTGGTTGTATGTTACCATCTTCCACCAGGTACCAGGAGCTGTAGTTCATGTGTCTGGTAGTGTGGTTGGTATGTTACCACCTTCCACCAGGTACCAGGAGCTGTAGTTCTTGTGTCTGGTAGTGTGGTTGTATGTTACCCCTTCCACCAGGTACCAGGAGCTGTAGTTCTTGTGTCTGGTAGTGTGGTTGTATGTTACCCCTTCCACCAGGTACCAGGAGCTGTAGTTCTTGTGTCTGGTAGTGTGGTTGTATGTTACCACCTTCCACCAGGTACCAGGAGCTGTAGTTCTTGTGTCTGGTAGTGTGGTTGTATGTTACCACCTTCCACCAGGTACCAGGAGCTGTAGTTCATGTGTCTGGTAGTGTGGTTGTATGTTTGCTGGTGCTGGTGTAGTTAATATTATTACTAGTTATATCAGTAGCAGTGCCACCCCTAATCACCATTACCCTGCTACCAACCATTACCCTGCTACCAACCATTACCCTGCTACCCACCATTACCCTGCTACCCACCATTACCCTGCTACCCACTATTACCCTGCTAACCACCATCCCTCACACTTCTTGCAGACGCTGTTTGAACAAGTCTGGGCAGCAGACGACTTCGAGATTTTTAAGAGAATGATGATTCAGAAGAACATTGAATTGCAATTGCAAGCTTTGGAGATCCTACAACAACGCTACGGTATTATCCCAGAATCCTTCACTCCCTGTGATGGCCTACCTCAGGGCGAGCAGGAGATCCTAGAGCAGGTCATCAGGTAGGTCGTGGCTTAAGCAGGTCCTGGTTGAAGCAGGTTAGACCTGGTTAAGCAGGTTGACCTGGGAAGCGGGTGGTTTAAGGGGCCAACTTTGTGTTATTGTTCTGTATTGTTTCAGGTGAGAATTGTGTAGTGGTGTATTGTGTGATTTGTGGAGGGAAGATTAAGCCACTCTCAGGAAGGTCGTGGCTTAAGCAGGTCCTGGTTGAAGCAGGTTAGACCTGGTTAAGCAGGTTCACCTGGGAAGCGGGTCGTTTAAGGGGCCGACTTCGCTGTGTTGATATTTTGTATTGCTTAAAAACAGATTTGTTTAGTGGTGTATTGTGTGGTGATTTGTGGGAAGAGAATCAAGCCACCATCAGGTAGGTCAAGGCTTGGCTTAAGCAGGTCCTGGGTTAGGCAAGTTAGACCTGGTTGACCTGGTCATGGGGGTGTCCAGGGGGACAGGATCGTGAAGTTGATTACTGTGGGTGATGATTTGTGGGAGGAGGATAAACCCACCATCACTCATGGCTTAGAATAACCCACACTGGCTTATTTCTTCATTTTAACCCATTTTGATTATTATTATTAAAAATTAGCCGGTATTCTCCCGGCCCGGGCCTTGTCCAACTGGTGGCCCGGCCTTGGCTCCCTCTTTAGGGAGTGTCTGAGACCTAAGTCTCCCATGGAAGGAGGCACAAGTACCTCCTCATCTTTGGGACCAACTGTCCCCAGGCCTAGCTTCAGGGACCAACTGTCCCCAGGCCTAGCTTCTGGGACCAACTGTCCCCAGGCCTAGCTTCTGGGACCAACTTTCCCCAGGCCTAGCTTCTGGTACCAACTGTCCCCAGGCCTAGCTTCTGGGACCAACTTTCCCCAGGCCTAGCTTCTGGGACCAACTGTCCCCAGGCCTAGCTTCTGGGACCAACTGTCCCCAGGCCTAGCTTCTGGGACCAACTGTCCCCAGGCCTAGCTTCTGGGACCAACTGTCCCCAGGCCTAGCTTCTGGGACCAACTGTCCCCAGGCCTAGCTTCTGGGACCAACTGTCCCCAGGCCTAGTCACAAGCTAGGCCTCTCTGGTCGATGCCCAGTCAATAAATCACGTTCTACTACCCTATATTTCCTCAATACTGAACTCCAAGAATATTATGTAAATTTCTTGGAATAATTAATAAAAACTCAAAATTTTACAACGACACATAAACAGTTTTTTAAAACGATTTTTTTGGTATATAAAAATTACGTTTTAATTAAATTTTAAATGTAAAAACCATCAAAAATATAATTTATTTAGCATATAATTAATTTTGTTAGGTGGGGGGGGGGACATGTGGATGAATTTCGAGAAAAAATAATTGAAATCTCTATAGATTTTGTTGCATTTCAATTAATAAAAAATAATGTGTAGGGGTAACTACAATAATATGATGTAGCAGTAATTATATTATGATGGTGTAGGAGTAACTATTATATATATATATATATATATATATATATATATATATATATATATATATATATATATATATATATATATATATATATATATATATATATATATATATATATAGGTGGAAGTGACAGTAACTGGTTAAAAGAAGGGTAACTATTGTAGATTTACTGAAGGAAGGGTAACTATTGTAGATTTACTGAAGGAAGGGTAACTATTGTAGATTTACTGAAGGAAGGGTAACTATTGTAGATTTACTGAAGGAAGGGTAACTATTGTAGATTTACTGAAGGAAGGGTAACTATTGTAGATTTACTGAAGGAAGGGTAACTATTGTAGATTTACTGAAGGAAGGGTAACTATTGTAGATTTACTGAAGGAAGGGTAACTATTGTAGATTTACTGAAGGAAGGGTAACTATTGTAGATTTACTGAAGGAAGGGTAACTATTGTAGATTTACTGAAGGAAGGGTAACTATTGTAGATTTACTGAAGGAAGGGTAACTATTGAAGATTTACTGAAGGAAGGGTAACTAATGTAGATTTACTGAAGGAAGGGTAACTATTGTAGATTTACTGAAGGAAGGGTAACTATTGTAGATTTACTGAAGGAAGGGTAACTATTGTAGATTTACTGAAGGAAGGGTAACTATTGTAGATTTACTGAAGGAAGGGTAACTATTGTAGATTTACTGAAGGAAGGGTAACTATTGTAGATTTACTGAAGGAAGGGTAACTATTGTATATTTACTAGGAATGAAGAATGGTAACTATTATATATTTACTGAAGATGAGGGGAAACTATTCAGTATTTACAAGAGGGGTAACTATTGATTTTTTTACTGCAGACAAGGGGTAACTACAGAATATTTACTAACGATGAATAGGGTAACTATTAAATAGTTACTAAAGAAGGGTAACTATTAAATAGTTACTAAAGAAGGGTAACTATTAAATAGTTACTAAAGAAGGGTAACTATTAAATAGTTACTAAAGAAGGGTAACTATTAAATAGTTACTAAAGAAGGGTAACTATTAATTAGTTACTAAAGAAGGGTAACTATTAATTAGTTACTAAAGAAGGGTAACTATTAATTAGTTACTAAAGAAGGGTAACTATTAATTAGTTACTAAAGAAGGGTAACTATTAATTAGTTACTAAAGAAGGGTAACTATTAATTAGTTACTAAAGAAGGGTAACTATTAATTAGTTACTAAAGAAGGGTAACTATTAATTAGTTACTAAAGAAGGATAACTATTAATTAGTTACTAAAGAAGGGTAACTATTAATTAGTTACTAAAGAAGGGTAACTATTAAATAGTTACCAAAGAAGGGTAGCTATTAAATAGTTACTAAAGAAGGATAACTATTAATTAGTTACCAAAGAAGGGTAACTATTAAATAGTTACTAGAGCAGGGTAACTATTAAATAGTTACTAAACAAGGGTAACTATTAAATAGTACTAAAGAAGGGTAACTATTACATAGTTACTAAACACGAGAAGTAACTACTGAATATTACCGATGATGAAGAAGGGTAACTCCTGAATATTTACCGGCAATAAGGGGAAACTACTGCTCATTTACCGGGGAAAACTGTGGTAAAGGGTAACTCTGGCAATGTTTGTTCACTCTGTCACACCTGCATGTTAGTGTTCGTGTGTTTGCGTGTTCGTGTGTTTGCGTGTTTGCACTGTGTCTCTCACTGTCTCTCTCTTTCCATGGTGTGGACACAAGCACCACCGACATGACAAAGGAAGAGCAACATGTCTTGGAGGAAATTAAGAAGTAAGTCACCCCTCAAAATACTCACGGCTTCACCTCTCTCTCTCTCTCTCTACAGATAATTTTATGCAAATTCTTTAATTTGGGGTAAAAAATACCTTTGTTCTTTTATTATTCTTTTATTGTAATATTTTAGTGGATTTTTCAGAGGACTTTTTATTGTATAAATCTTGTAGTTATGTGGTTAATGGGGTTTAAAGTCTATCTACTACACCAGGGTCATTAAGACTGGTTGGTTGGTTAATGGGGTTTAAAGTCTATCTACTACACCAGGGTCATTAAGACTGGTTGGTTGGTTAATGGGGTTTAAAGTCTATCTACTACACCAGGGTCATTAAGACTGGTTGGTTGGTTAATGGGGTTTAAAGTCTATCTACTACACCAGGGTCATTAAGACTGGTTGGTTGGTTAATGGGGTTTAAAGTCTATCTACTACACCAGGGTCATTAAGACTGGTTGGTTGGTTAATGGGGTTTAAAGTCTATCTACTACACCAGGGTCATTAAGACTGGTTGGTTGGTTAATGGGGTTTAAAGTCTATCTACTACACCAGGGTCATTAAGACTGGTTGGTTGGTTAATGGGGTTTAAAGTCTATCTACTACACCAGGGTCATTAAGACTGGTTGGTTGGTTAATGGAGTTTAAAGTCTATCTACTACACCAGGGTCATTAAGGCTGGTTGGTTGGTTAATGGGGTTTAAAGTCTATCTACTACACCAGGGTCATTAAGACTGGTTGGTTGGTTAATGGGGTTTAAAGTCTATCTACTACACCAGGGTCATTAAGACTGGTTGGTTGGTTAATGGGGTTTAAAGTCTATCTACTACACCAGGGTCATTAAGACTGGTTGGTTGGTTAATGGGGTTTAAAGTCTATCTACTACACCAGGGTCATTAAGACTGGTTGGTTGGTTAATGGGGTTTAAAGTCTATCTACTACACCAGGGTCATTAAGACTGGTTGGTTGGTTAATGGGGTTTAAAGTCTATCTACTACACCAGGGTCATTAAGGCTGGTTGGTTGGTTAATGGGGTTTAAAGTCTATCTACTACACCAGGGTCATTAACACTGGTTGGTTGGTTAATGGGGTTTAAAGTCTATCTACTACACCAGGGTCATTAAGACTGGTTGGTTGGTTAATGGGGTTTAAAGTCTATCTACTACACCAGGGTCATTAAGACTGGTTGGTTGGTTAATGGGGTTTAAAGTCTATCTACTACACCAGGGTCATTAAGACTGGTTGGTTAATGGGGTTTAAAGTCTATCTACTACACCTGGGTCATTAAGACTGGTTGGTTGGTTAATGGGGTTTAAAGTCTATCTACTACAGTAGGGTCATTAAGACTGGTTGGTTGGTTAATGGGGTTTAAAGTCTATCTACTACACCAGGGTCATTAAGACTGGTTGGTTGGTTAATGGGGTTTAAAGTCTATCTACTACACCAGGGTCATTAAGACTGGTTGGTTGGTTAATGGGGTTTAAAGTCTATCTACTACACCAGGGTCATTAAGACTGGTTGGTTGGTTAATGGGGTTTAAAGTCTATCTACTATACCAGGGTCATTAAGACTGGTTGGTTGGTTAATGGGGTATAAAATCTATCTACTACACCAGGGTCATTAAGACTGGTTGGTTGGTTAATGGGGTATAAAGTCTATCTACTACACCAGGGTCATTAAGACTGGTTGTTTGGTTAATGGGGTTTAAAGTCTATCTACTACACCAGGGTCATTAAGACTGGTTGGTTGGTTAATGGGGTTTAAAGTCTATCTACTACACCAGGGTCATTAAGACGGGTTGGTTGGTTAATGGGGTTTAAAGTCTATCTACTACACCAGGGTCATTAAGACTGGTTGGTTGGTTAATGGGGTTTAAAGTCTATCTACTACACCAGGGTCATTAAGACTGGTTGGTTAATGGGGTTTAAAGTCTATCTACTACACCTGGGTCATTAAGACTGGTTGGTTAATGGGGTTTAAAGTCTATCTACTACACCAGGGTCATTAAGACTGGTTGGTTAATGGGGTTTAAAGTCTATCTACTACACCAGGGTCATTAAGACTGGTTGGTTAATGGGGTTTAAAGTCTATCTACTACACCTGGGTCATTAAGACTGGTTGGTTGGTTAATGGGGTTTAAAGTCTATCTACTACAGTAGGTTCATTAAGACTGGTTGGTTGGTTAATGGGGTTTAAAGTCTATCTACTACACCAGGGTCATTAAGACTGGTTGGTTGGTTAATAGGGTTTAAAGTCTATCTACTACACCAGGGTCATTAAGACTGGTTGGTTGGTTAATGGGGTTTAAAGTCTATCTACTACACCAGGGTCATTAAGACTGGTTGGTTGGTTAATGGGGTTTAAAGTCTATCTACTACACCAGGGTCATTAAGACTGGTTGGTTGGTTAATGGGGTTTAAAGTCTATCTACTACACCAGGGTCATTAAGACTGGTTGGTTGGTTAATGGGGTTTAAAGTCTATCTACTACACCAGGGTCATTAAGACTGGTTGGTTGGTTAATGGGGTTTAAAGTCTATCTACTACACCAGGGTCATTAAGACTGGTTGGTTGGTTAATGGGGTTTAAAGTCTATCTACTACACCAGGGTCATTAAGACTGGTTGGTTGGTTAATGGGGTTTAAAGTCTGTCTACTACACCAGGGTCATTAAGACTGGTTGGTTGGTTAATGGGGTTTAAAGTCTATCTACTACACTAGGGTCATTAAGATTGGTTGGTTGGTTAATGGGGTTTAAAGTCTATCTACTACACCAGGGTCATTAAGACTGGTTGGGTGGTTAATGGGGTTTAAAGTCTATCTACTACACTAAGGTCATTAAGACTGGTTGGGTGGTTAATGGGGTTTAAAGTCTATCTACTACACCAGGGTCATTAAGACTGGTTGGTTGGTTAATGGGGTTTAAAGTCTATCTACTACACCAGGGTCATTAAGACTGGTTGGTTGGTTAATGGGGTTTAAAGTCTATCTACTACACCAGGGTCATTAATACTGGTTGGGTGGTTAATGGGGTTTAAAGTCTATCTACTACACCAGAGTCATTAAGATTGGTTGGTTGGTTAATGGGGTTTAAAGTCTATCTACTACACCAGGGTCATTAATACTGGTTGGGTGGTTAATGGGGTTTAAAGTCTATCTACTACACCAGGGTCATTAAGACTGGTTGGTTGGTTAATGGGGTTTAAAGTCTATCTACTACACCAGGGTCATTAAGACTGGTTGGTTGGTTAATGGGGTTTAAAGTCTATCTACTACACCAGGGTCATTAAGGCTGGTTGGGTGGTTAATGGGGTTTAAAGTCTATCTACTACACCAGGGTCATTAAGACTGGTTGGTTGGTTAATGGGGTTTAAAGTCTATCTACTACACCAGGGTCATTAAGACTGGTTGGGTGGTTAATGGGGTTTAAAGTCTATCTACTACACCAGGGTCATTAAGACTGGTTGGTTGGTTAATGGGGTTTAAAGTCTATCTACTACACCAGGGTCATTAAGACTGGTTGGTTGGTTAATGGGGTTTAAAGTCTATCTACTACACCAGGGTCATTAAGACTGGTTGGGTGGTTAATGGGGTTTAAAGTCTATCTACTACACCAGGGTCATTAAGGCTGCAGGTCACCTGTACACCACCAGTCAAGAATACTTTAATACCTAAAATACTGATTAATGTAAACTACCAGTGTATATACACTGAGATATACACCTCTCAGTGTATATACACTGAGATATACACCTCTCAGTGTATATACACTGAGATATACACCTCTCAGTGTATATACACTGAGATATACACCTCTCAGTGTATATACTCTGAGATATACACCTCTCAGTGTATATACACTGAGATATACATCTGTGTATATACACTGGGATATACACCACTCAGTGTATATACACTGAGATATACACCTCCCAGTGTATATACACTGAGATATACACCTCAGTGTATATACACTGAGATATACACCTCTCAGTGTATATACACTGAGATATACACCTCTCAGTGTATATACACTGAGATATACACCTCTCAGTGTATATACACTGAGATATACACCTCTCAGTGTATATACACTGAGATATACACCTCTCAGTGTATATACACTGAGATATACACCTCTCAGTGTATATACACTGTGATATACACCTCTCAGTGTATATACACTGAGATATACACCTCTCAGTGTATATACACTGAGATATACACCTCTCAGTGTATATACACTGAGATATACACCTCTCAGTGTATATACACTGAGATATACACCTCTCAGTGTATATACACTGTGATATACACCTCTCAGTGTATATACACTGAGATATACACCTCTCAGTGTATATACACTGAGATATACACCTCTCAGTGTATATACACAGATATACACTTCTCAGTGTATATACACTGAGATATACACTTCTCAGTGTATATACACTGAGATATACACCTCTCAGTGTATATACACTGAGATATACACCTCTCAGTGTATATACACTGAGATATACACCTCTCAGTGTATATACACTGAGATATACACCTCTCAGTGTATATACACTGAGATATACACCTCTCAGTGTATATACACTGAGATATACACCTCTCAGTGTATATACACTGAGATATACACCTCTCAGTGTATATACACTGATATACACCTCTCAGTGTATATACACTGAGATATACACCTCTCAGTGTATATACACTGTGATATACACCTCTCAGTGTATATACACTGAGATATACACCTCTCAGTGTATATACACTGAGATATACACCTCTCAGTGTATATACACTCAGATCTACACCTCTCAGTGTATATACACTGAGAGAAATACACAAGTGTATATACCCTGAGCTGTATGGAATCCAAAATTCTTTTTCTGTGTTGAATTCTAAATAAAAATTCCACACATCTTTATGCAATATTTTAACCAATTTTCAGTTTGCTTAAATAATTTTTGTTTATTCACAATTTATTTTATTTATCCTCTTTATTCGCACTTTCTTTTAATTATTTATTAATGTTATATAATCTCATACCAGATTTTTTTGAGACTTCATCTGGTTTAAAAATTTATTCGTTTTCTATTAATTATCGAAAAAAAAATTAGGGGGAAACTACGGAAAAAATATTTGTCGAGAATATTAATGTTTATTATCAACATTGCTGAAAGATCTTCCAGTTCCAGTAGTGGACAGTATCTTCCAGTTCCAGTACTGGACGGTATCTTCTTGTTCCAGTAGTGGACAGTATCTTCTTGTTCCAGAAGTGGACAGTATCTTCTTGTTCCAGTAGTGGACAGTATCTTCCAGTACCAGTACTGGACAGTATCTTCCAGTTCCAGTACTGGACGGTATCTTCTTGTTCCAGTAGTGGACAGTATCTTCTTGTTCCAGAAGTGGACAGTATCTTCTTGTTCCAGTAGTGGACAGTATCTTCCAGTACCAGTACTGGACAGTATCTTCTTGTTCCAGTACTGGACAGTATCTTCTTGTTCCAGTACTGGACAGTATCTTCTTGTTCCAGTACTGGACAGTATCTTCCAGTTCCAGTACTGGACAGTATCTTCTTGTTCCAGTACTGGACAGTATCTTCCAGTTCCAGTACTGGACAGTATCTTCCAGTTCCAGTACTGGACAGTATCTTCTTGTTCCAGTACTGGACAGTATCTTCCAGTTCCAGTACTGGACAGTATCTTCTTGTTCCAGTACTGGACAGTATCTTCTTGTTCCAGTACTGGACAGTATCTTCCAGTTCCAGTACTGGACAGTATCTTCTTGTTCCAGTACTGGACAGTATCTTCTTGTTCCAGTACTGGACAGTATCTTCCAGTTCCAGTACTGGACAGTATCTTCTTGTTCCAGTACTGGACAGTATCTTCCAGATCCAGTACTGGACAGTATCTTCCAGTTCCAGTACTGGACAGTATCTTCTTGTTCCAGTACTGGACAGTATCTTCCAGTTCCAGTAGTGGACAGTATCTTCTTGTTCCAGTACTGGACAGTATCTTCCAGTTCCAGTACTGGACAGTATCTTCTTGTTCCAGTACTGGACAGTATCTTCCAGTTCCAGTACTGGACTGTATCTTCTTGTTCCAGTACTGGACAGAATCTTCTTGTTCCAGTACTGGACATTATCTTCCAGTTCCAGTACTGGACAGTATATTCTTGTTCCAGTACTGGACAGTATCTTCCAGTTCCAGTACTGGACAGTATCTTCTTGTTCCAGTACTGGACAGTATCTTCTTTTTCCAGTACTGGACAGTATCTTCCAGTACCAGTACTGGACAGTATCTTCTTGTTTAATTACTGGACAGTACCTTTCAGTTCCAGTACTGGACAGTATCTTTCAGTACCAGTACTGGACAGTATCTTCTTGTTCCAGTCCTGGACAGTATCTTCTTGTTCCAGTACTGGACAGTATCTTCCAGTACCAGTACTGGACAGTATCTTCTTGTTCCAGTACTGGACAGTATCTTCCAGTACAAGTACTGGACAGTATCTTCTTGTTCCAGTACTGGACAGTATCTTCCAGTTCCAGTACTGGACAGTATCTTCCAGTACCAGTACTGGACAGTATCTTCTTGTTCCAGTACTGGAGAGTATCTTCGTGTTCAAGTACTGGACAGTATCTTCTTGTTCCAGTACTGGACAGTATCTTCCAGTTCCAGTACTGGACAGTATCTTCCAGTTCCAGTACTGGACAGTATCTTCTTGTTCCAGTACTGGACAGTATCTTCCAGTTCCAGTACTGGACAGTATTTTCCAGTTCCAGTCCTGGACAGTATCTTCTTGTTCCAGTACTGGACAGTATCTTCCAGTTCCAGTACTGGACAGTATCTTCCAGTTCCAGTACTGGACAGTATCTTCTTGTTCCAGTACTGGACAGTATCTTCCAGTTCCAGTACTGGACAGTATCTTCTTGTTCCATTACTGGACAGTATCTTCCAGTTCCAGTACTGGACAGTATCTTCTTGTTCCAGTACTGGACAGTATCTTCCAGTTCCAGTACTGGACAGTATCTTCTTGTTCCAGTACTGGACAGTATCTTCCAGTTCCAGTACTGGACAGTATCTTCTTGTTCCAGTACTGGACAGTATCTTCTTGTTCCAGTACTGGACAGTATCTTCTTGTTCCAGTACTGGACAGTATCTTCCAGTTCCAGTACTGGACAGTATCTTCCAGTTCCAGTACTGGACAGTATCTTCTTGTTCCAGTACTGGACAGTATCTTCTTGTTCCAGTACTGGCCATCATCTTCTTGTTCCAGTACTGGCCATCATCTTCTTGTTCCAGTACTGGCCTTCATCTTCTTGTTCCAGTACTGGCCATCATCTTCTTGTATCAGTACTGGACAGTATCTTCTTGTTCCAGTACTGGACAGTATCTTCTTGTTCCAGTACTGGACAGTATCTTCTTGTTCCAGTACTGGACAGTATCTTCTTGTTCCAGTACTGGCCATCATCTTCTTGTTCCAGTACTGGCCATCATCTTCTTGTTCCAGTACTGGCCATCATCTTCTTGTATCAGTACTGGACAGTATCTTCTTGTTCCAGTACTGGACAGTATCTTCTTGTTCCAGTACTGGCCATCATCTTCTTGTTCCAGTACTGGCCATCATCTTCTTGTATCAGTAATGGACAGTATCTTCTTGTTCCAGTACTGGACAGTATCTTCTTGTTCCAGTACTGGACAGTATCTTCTTGTTCCAGTACTGGACAGTATCTTCTTGTTCCAGTACTGGCCATCATCTTCTTGTTCCAGTACTGGCCATCATCTTCTTGTTCCAGTACTGGCCATCATCTTCTTGTATCAGTACTGGACAGTATCTTCTTGTTCCAGTACTGGCCAGCATCTCCTTGCATTAGTACTGGACAGTATCTTCCGGTTCCAGTATTGGACATAAACCTAGTGTTCCACAAACAATCATGGAGAAAGATATCAGTATCATTATCCTTTCACGTTCCAGGAAGTCCCTGGAGGACCACCAGGCCCTCCAGGAAGGTCTGGACGCCGAGACCAGAGACCTGGAACGAGCACTGGTCGAGTCCAAGGAAGAGAAAGAGAGACTGGAACAGGAGAGAGACAGAGAGAAGCAGATGCTGGAAGAAGCCCTGAAATTATCCCTTAGTGACACACCTGGAGAAGTTACCCCTAGAGAGCCTCTGCCTCCCTTCCAGGTGAGAGACAGAGAGATAGAGAGAGAGAGAGAGAAAGAGAGAGTGTGAGTCAATGACATCAGAATGTTAAGAGATTGTATAACAGGTTCAACCAGTTTTAAATAGAGTAACGTAGTTTCCAATGGAAAATTTTTATGTGTATAAATATGAGAAATATGATCAGAGTAAACACGTGATATACAGGGTGTGTGTACACTGAGAGGTGTATATCTCAGTGTATATACACTGAGAGGTGTATATCTCAGTGTATATACACTGAGAGGTGTATATCTCAGTGTATATACACTGAGAGGTGTATATCACAGTGTATATACACTGAGAGGTGTATATCTCAGAGTATATACACTGGTAGTTTACATTAATCAGTATTTTAGGTATTAAAGTATTCTTGACTGGTGGTGACCAGGTGACCTGCAGCCTTAATGACCCTGGTGTAGTAGATAGACTTTAAACCCCATTAACCAACCAACCAGTCTTAATGACCCTGGTGTAGTAGATAGACTTTAAACCCCATTAACCAACCAACCAGTCTTAATGACCCTGGTGTAGTAGATAGACTTTAAACCCCATTAACCAACCAACCAGTCTTAATGACCCTGGTGTAGTAGATAGACTTTAAACCCCATTAACCAACCAACCAGTCTTAATGACCCTGGTGTAGTAGATAGACTTTAAACCCCATTAACCAACCAACCAGTCTTAATGACCCTGGTGTAGTAGATAGACTTTAAACCCCATTAACCAACCAACCAGTCTTAATGACCCTGGTGTAGTAGATAGACTTTAAACCTCATTAACCAACCAACCAGTCTTAATGACCCTGGTGTAGTAGATAGACTTTAAACCCCATTAACCAACCAACCAGTCTTAATGACCCTGGTGTAGTAGATAGACTTTAAACCCCATTAACCAACCAACCAGTCTTAATGACCCTGGTGTAGTAGATAGACTTTAAACCCCATTAACCGAACCAACCAGTCTTAATGACCCTGATGTAGTAGATAGACTTTAAACCCCATTAACCAACCAACCAGTCTTAATGACCCTGGTGTAGTAGATAGACTTTAAACCCCATTAACCAACCAACCAGTCTTAATGACCCTGATGTAGTAGATAGACTTTAAACCCCATTAACCAACCAACCAGTCTTAATGACCCTGGTGTAGTAGATAGACTTTAAACCCCATTAACCAACCAACCAGTCTTAATGACCCTGGTGTAGTAGATAGACTTTAAACCCCATTAACCAACCAACCAGTCTTAATGACCCTGGTGTAGTAGATAGACTTTAAACCCCATTAACCAACCAACCAGTCTTAATGACCCTGGTGTAGTAGATAGACTTTAAACCCCATTAACCAACCAACCAGTCTTAATGACCCTGGTGTAGTAGATAGACTTTAAACCCCATTAACCAACCAACCAGTCTTAATGACCCTGGTGTAGTAGATAGACTTTAAACCCCATTAACCAACCAACTAGTCTTAATGACCCTGGTGTAGTAGATAGACTTTAAACCCCATTAACCAACCAACCAGTCTTAATGACCCTGGTGTAGTAGATAGACTTTAAACCCCATTAACCAACCAACCAGTCTTAATGACCCTGGTGTAGTAGATAGACTTTAAACCCCATTAACCAACCAACCAGTCTTAATGACCCTGGTGTAGTAGATAGACTTTAAACCCCATTAACCAACCAACCAGTCTTAATGACCCTGATGTAGTAGATAGACTTTAAACCCCATTAACCAACCAACCAGTCTTAATGACCCTGGTGTAGTAGATAGACTTTAAACCCCATTAACCAACCAACCAGTCTTAATGACCCTGGTGTAGTAGATAGACTTTAAACCCCATTAACCAACCAACCAGTCTTAATGACCCTGGTGTAGTAGATAGACTTTAAACCCCATTAACCAACCAACCAGTCTTAATGACCCTGGTGTAGTAGATAGACTTTAAACCCCATTAACCAACCAACCAGTCTTAATGACCCTGGTGTAGTAGATAGACTTTAAACCCCATTAACCAACCAACCAGTCTTAATGACCCTGGTGTAGTAGATAGACTTTAAACCCCATTAACCAACCAACCAGCCTTAATGACCCTGGTGTAGTAGATAGACTTTAAACCCCATTAACCAACCAACCAGTCTTAATGACCCTGATGTAGTAGATAGACTTTAAACCCCATTAACCAACCAACCAGTCTTAATGACCCTAGTGTAGTAGATAGACTTTAAACCCCATTAACCAACCAACCAGTCTTAATGACCCTGGTGTAGTAGATAGACTTTAAACCCCATTAACCAACCAACCAGTCTTAATGACCCTGGTGTAGTAGATAGACTTTAAACCCCATTAACCAACCAACCAGTCTTAATGACCCTGGTGTAGTAGATAGACTTTAAACCCCATTAACCAACCAACCAGTCTTAATGACCCTGGTGTAGTAGATAGACTTTAAACCCCATTAACCAACCAACCAGTCTTAATGACCCTGGTGTAGTAGATAGACTTTAAACCCCATTAACCAACCAACCAGTCTTAATGACCCTGGTGCAGTAGATAGACTTTAAACCCCATTAACCAACCAACCAGTCTTAATGACCCTGGTGTAGTAGATAGACTTTAAACCCCATTAACCAACCAACCAGTCTTAATGACCCTGGTGTAGTAGATAGACTTTAAACCCCATTAACCAACCAACCAGTCTTAATGACCCTGGTGTAGTAGATAGAATTTAAACCCCATTAACCAACCATCTCAAGTCAGTTCAAAGTCACAGACTCCAGGATTAACTCCAATGTCGTCCCTAACCCCCCCCCAAACTCCGGTTTACAGAGCACCGAGGTAAACCCTGAAGAGCTCAAGAAGAGACAGGAGTACCTGAAGGCGCAGAGGGACAAGCTCCTGGCCCTGAAGCAGGAGGAGAGAGAGAAACAACTCGCTGCCTTTGAGAAATCTGAGCCACAGAAACGACCCAAGTCTTCCCGAGCAGCGAGAAAAGTTAGTACAGTTTACCCTCTCATTATTAGTATAGTTTACCCTCTCATTATTAGTATAGTTTACCCTCTCATTATTAGTATAGTTTACCCTCTCATTATTAGTATAGTTTACCCTCTCATTATTAGTATAGTTTACCCTCTCATTATTAGTATAGTTTACCCTCTCATTATTAGTATAGTTTACCCTCTCATTATTAGTATAGTTTACCCTCTCATTATTAGTATAGTTCACCCTCTCATTATCATCCACTTAATTATTAGTATAGTTCACCCTCTCATTATTAGTATAGTTCACCCTCTCATTATTAGTATAGTTCACCCTCTCATTATTAGTATAGTTCACCCTCTCATTATTATCCACTTAATTATTAGTATAGTTCACCCTCTCATTATTAGTATAGTTCACCCTCTCATTATTAGTATAGTTCACCCTCTCATTATTAGTATAGTTCACCCTCTCATTATTAGTATAGTTCACCCTCTCATTATTAGTATAGTTCACCCTCTCATTATTAGTATAGTTCACCCTCTCATTATTAGTATAGTTCACCCTCTCATTATTATCCACTTAATTATTAGTATAGTTCACCCTCTCATTATTAGTATAGTTCACCCTCTCATTATTAGTATAGTTCACCCTCTCATTATTATCCACTTAATTAGTATAGTTTACCCTCTGTTAGTTAATTATTAGTGTAGTTTACCCATGGATTATCCTTTATTAATTATCACAATTATCATTACCACAATTATCATACCACACTTATCATTACCACAATCATCATTACCACAATTATCATTACCACAATCACCACAATTACCACAGGTACTGGACGGTTCCACTATCATTACCACAATCACCACAATTACCACAATTACCACAGGTACTGGAAGGTTCCACTATCATTACCACAATCACCACAATTACCACAGGTGCTGGAAGGTTCCACTATCATTATCACAATCACCACAATTACCACAGGTGCTGGAAGGTTCCACTATCATTACCACAATCACCACAATTACCACAGGTGCTGGAAGGTTCCACTATCATTACCACAATCACCACAATTACCACAATTACCACAATTACCACAGGAGCTGGAAGGTTTCACTATCATTACCACAATCACCACAATTACCACAGGTGCTGGAAGGTTCCACTATCATTACCACAATCACCACAATTACCACAATTACCACAATTACCACAGGAGCTGGAAGGTTCCACTATCATTACCACAATCACCACAATTACCACAGGTGCTGGAAGGTTCCATTATCATTACCACAATCACCACAATTACCACAGGTGCTGGAAGGTTCCACTATCATTACCACAATCACCACAATCACCACAGGTGCTGGAAGGTTCCACTATCATTACCACAATCACCACAATTACCACAGGTGCTGGAAGGTTCCACTATCATTACCACAATCACCACAATTACCACAGGTGCTGGAAGGTTCCACTATCATTACCACAATCACCACAATTACCACAATTACCACAGGTGCTGGAAGGTTCCACTATCATTACCACAATCACCACAATTACCACAGGTGCTGGAAGGTTCCACTATCATTACCACCATCACCACAATTACCACAGGTACTGGAAGGTTCCACTATCATTACCACCATCACCACAATTACCACAATTACCACAGGTGCTGGAAGGTTCCACTATCATTACCACCATCACCACAATTACCACAATTACCACAGGTACTGGAAGGTTCCACTATCATTACCACCATCACCACAATTACCACAATTACCACAGGTGCTGGAAGGTTCCACTATCATTACCACCATCACCACAATTACCACAATTACCACAGGTACTGGAAGGTTCCACTATCATTACCACCATCACCACAATTACCACAATTACCACAATTACCACAGGTGCTGGAAGGTTCCACTATCATTACCACAATCACCACAATTACCACAGGTGCTGGAAGGTTCCACTATCATTACCACAATCACCACAATTACCACAATTACCACAGGTGCTGGAAGGTTCCACTATCATTACCACAATCACCACAATCACCACAATTACCACAATTATCATTACCACAATCACCACAATTACCACAGGTACTGGAAGGTTCCACTATCATTACCACCATCACCACAATTACCACAATTACCACAGGTGCTGGAAGGTTCCACTATCATTACCACAATCACCACAATCACCACAATTACCACAGGTGCTGGAAGGTTCCACTATCATTACCACAATTACCACAATTACCACAGGTGCTGGAAGGTTCCACTATCATTACCACAATTACCACAATTACCACAGGTGCTGGAAGGTTCCACTATCATTACCACAATTACCACAATTACCACAGGTGCTGGAAGGTTCCACTATCATTACCACAATCACCACAATTACCACAGGTGCTGGAAGGTTCCACTATCATTACCACCATCACCACAATCACCACAATTACCACAGGTGCTGGAAGGTTCCACTATCATTACCACAATCACCGCAATTACCACAGGTGCTGGAAGGTTCCACTATCATTACCACAATCACCACAATTACCACAGGTGCTGGAAGGCTCCACTATCATTACCACAATCACCACAATTACCACACGTACTGGAAGGTTCAACTATCATTACCACAATCACCACAATTACCACAGGTGCTGGAAGGTTCCACTATCATTACCACAATCACCACAATTACCACAATTACCACAGGTGCTGGAAGGTTCCACTATCATTACCACAATCACCACAATTACCACAGGTGCTGAAAGGTTCCACTATCATTACCACAATCACCACAATTACCACAATTACCACAGGTGCTGAAAGGTTCCACTATCATTACCACAATCACCACAATTACCACAGGTGCTGAAAGGTTCCACTATCATTAGCACAATCACCACAATTACCACAGGTGCTGGAAGGTTCCACTATCATTACCACAATCACCACAATTACCACAGGTGCTGGAAGGCTCCACTATCATTACCACAATCACCACAATTACCACAGGTACTGGAAGCTTCCACTATCATTACCACAATCACCACAATTACCACAGGTGCTGGAAGGTTCCACTATCATTACCACAATCATCACAATTACCACAATTACCACAATTACCACAGGTGCTGGAAGGTTCCACTATCATTACGACAATCACCACAATTACCCCAATTACCACAGGTGCTGGAAGGCTCCACTATCATTACCACAATCACCACAATTACCACAATTACCACAGGTGCTGGAAGGTTCCACTATCATTACCACAATCACCACAATCACCACAATTACCACAGGTGCTGGAAGGCTCCACTATCATTACCACAATCACCACAATTACCACAGGTACTGGAAGGTTCCACTATCATTACCACAATTACCACAGGTACTGGAAGGTTCCACTATCATTACCACAATCACCACAATTACCACAATTACCACAGGTACTGGAAGGTTCCACTATTATTACCACAATCACCGTGCTGGAAGGTTCCTCACTATCATTCACCACAATCACCGCTAATTACCTACAGGCATGCCTGGTGGTTCCAATTATCATTACCACAATCACCACAATTACCACAATTACTACAGGAGCTGGGGAAGGCTCCACTACTCATTACCACAATCACCACAATTACCACAGGCAGTGCATGGAAGGTCCCTCCATCTATTGGCATTACCACAATCACCACAATTACTACAGGAAATGGAAGGCCCAACTTATCAATTACCACAATCAACTTACAATTGCTACCACAGGTGTGCATGGAAGGTCCACCTGTCATTACCACAATCACCATAAATTACCACAATACCTACAGGTGACTGGTGGTTCCACTATCATTACCACAATCACCACAATCACCACAATTACTCACAGGTGGCTGGAAGGCCCTCCACTCATCATTACCCACAATCACCATAATTGACCTATAGGTGCTGGAAGGTTCCACCTGTCATTTCACAATCACCACACCTACCTACACCACCTACAGGTGCTGGAAGGTTCCACTATCAATTACCACAATCATTCCTTCCACAATTACCTTCACAATTAAATTACAGGTGCTGGAAGGCCCTTGTACTCATCATTACCACAATCACCACAATTACCACAGGTGCTGGGAAGGCTCCACTATCATTACCTACAATGGCACCGCCAATTAATTGGCCAATTAACCTAAAGGTGCTGGTAGGCTCCAGTCATCATTACCACAATTACCTGGCAATTACCTCAATAACTTACCAGAGGTGGTCTTGGAAGGAACATCCACATCATCATTCACCGAATACAATCACCTACAATTCACCACAATTACCACATAATTACCACAGGTGCTGGAAGGTTCCACTTACTACATTACCTACAATCACCACAATTACCTACAGGTGGGCTGGAAGGCCTCCACCTATCATTACCAGCCAATCACCATACAACCGACTACAGGTGCAATGGAAGGTTCCACCTATCTATTACCAATCAACCACAATTAGAGGAAGGTTGACTGGAAGGTTCCACTTATACAATTCACCACAATCCACCTACAACTTGCACCATTACAGGTGCTGGAAGGTTCCTACTATCGGTTACCACTAATCACCATAATTCAACCACAATTACTGCTGGAAGGCTGGCCCACTATCATTACCACAATCACCAATTAACTTATGCAGGTACTGAAGGTACTCCAACTATCATTACCACAATAACCACAATTCCCACAGGTGCTGGAAGGTTCCACTATCATTACCACAATCACCACAATTACCACAGGTGCTGGAAGGTTCCACTATCATTACCACAATCACCACAATTACCACAGGTGCTGGAAGGTTCCACTATCATTACCACAATCACCACAATTACCACAGGTGCTGGAAGGTTCCACTATCATTACCACAATCACCACAATTACCACAGGTGCTGGAAGGTTCCACTATCATTACCACAATCACCACAATTACAGTGCAGGCTGGAAGGTCTCCAACTATCATTACCACAATCAACCTAATAATTACCTACAGGTGGTCCGGGAAGGTTCCACTCATCATTACCACAATCACCTCATAATTACCTACAGGTGCGCTGGAAGGTTCCACCATCACTACCACAATCACCACAACTTACCTACAGGTACTGGAAGCTTCCCAATACTGCATTACCACAATCTCCACAATTACTACAGGTGCTGGAAGGTTCCTCCTCTATCTAATTACCACAATCACCACAATTACCACAATTACCACAGGTGCTGGAAGGTTCCACTATCATTACCACAATCACCACAATCACCACAATTACCACAGGTGCTGGAAGGCTCCACTATCATTACAACAATCACCCCAATTACCACAGGTGCTGGAAGGTTCCACTGTCATTACAACAATCACCACAATTACCACAATTACCACAGGTGCTGGAAGGTTCCACTATCCTTACCACAATCACCACAATTACCACAATTACCACAGGTGCTGGAAGGTTCCACTATCATTACCACAATCACCACAATCACCACAATTACCACAGGTGCTGGAAGGTTCCACTATCATTACCACAATCACCACAATTACCACAATTACCAAAGGTGCTGGTAGGCTCCACTATCATTACCACAATTACCACAGGTGCTGGAAGGCTCCACTATCATTACCACAATCACCACAATTACCACAGGTGCTGGAAGGTTCCACTATCATTACCACAATCACCACAATTACCACAGGTGCTGGAAGGTTCCACTATCATTACCACAATCACCACAATTACCACAGGTGCTGGAAGGCTCCACTATCATTACCACAATCACCACAATTACCACAGGTGCTGGAAGGTTCCACTATCATTACCACAATCACCACAATTACCACAGGTGCTGGAAGGTTCCACTATCATTACCACAATCACCACAATTACCACAGGTGCTGGAAGGTTCCACTATCATTACCACAATCACCACAATTACCACAGGTGCTGGAAGGCTCCACTATCATTACCACAATCACCACAATTACCACAGGTACTGGAAGGTTCCACTATCATTACCACAATCACCACAATTACCACAGGTGCTGGAAGGTTCCACTATCATTACCACAATCACCACAATTACCACAGGTACTGGAAGGTTCCACTATCATTACCACAATTACCACAGGTACTGGAAGGTTCCACTATCATTACCACAATCACCACAATTACCACAGGTACTGGAAGGTTCCACTATCATTACCACAATCACCACAATTACCACAATTACCACAGGTGCTGGAAGGTTCCACTATCATTACCACAATCACCACAATTACCACAGGTGCTGGAAGGTTCCACTATCATTACCACAATCACCACAATTACCACAGGTGCTGGAAGGTTCCACTATCATTACCACAATCACCACAATTACCACAGGTACTGGAAGGTTCCACTATCATTACCACAATCACCACAATTACCACAATTACCACAGGTACTGGAAGGTTCCACTATCATTACCACAATCACCACAATTACCACAGGTACTGGAAGGTTCCACTATCATTACCACAATCACCACAATTACCACAGGTACTGGAAGGTTCCACTATCATTACCACAATCACCACAATTACCACAGGTACTGGACAGGTGCTATCATTACCACAATTCCACTATCATTACCACAATCACCACAATTACCACAGGTACTGGAAGGTTCCACTATCATTACCACAATCACCACAATTACCACAGGTACTGGAAGGTTCCACTATCATTACCACAATCACCACAATTACCACAGGTACTGGAAGGTTCCACTATCATTACCACAATCACCACAATTACCACAATTACCACAGGTACTGGAAGGTTCCACTATCATTACCACAATTACCACAGGTACTGGAAGGTTCCACTATCATTACCACAATTACCACAATTACCACAATTACCACTATCATTACCACAATCACCACAATTACCACAATTACCACAGGTGCTGGAAGGTTCCACTATCATTACCACAATCACCACAATTACCACAGGTGCTGGAAGGTTCCACTATCATTACCACAATCACCACAATTACCACAATTACCACAGGTGCTGGAAGGCTCCACTATCATTACCACAATCACCACAATTACCACAATTACCACAGGTGCTGGAAGGTTCCACTATCATTACCACAATCACCACAATTACCACAATTACCACAATTACCACAGGTGCTGGAAGGCTCCACTATCGACGCTCAGACACTACACGTCAGAAAGGCTCTGGCAGAAAGGCTCAAGGCTGAAGTCATCGGTGAACAGTAAGACGGGGAAAAAGGCCTCGAAAAACTGAAAAAAGCCCTCAAAAGAAAGTAATTGATAAAAGGCCTCGGTAAAAGGCCTTAGGGATGAAAGGATTTTGTAAAAAAGGCCTTGAAAAGTCTTCGGCACAGTCAAGGAGGAAGGGAAAAAGGCCCTGGTCCGGCAGCAGCAGACTTTCCGGCCATTAATTAAGCCACTTTGTTTTTACCTCTGAAAGGCCTTTTATTGTTAAGGTTTTCTAATTCTCACTAAAATTCTCTTCTCCCGGTCCCATAAGCCCGAAGGCCTTTTGAAGACTTCTTTTAAAGACTTCAATGATTTCTAAGACTCTCAAGATTGTTCTGAAGACTTCTCAAGGCTTTTGAAGGCTCATGAAGGCTTTTGAAGATTTCTGAAGGCTTTTGAAGGCCTTTGAAGGCTTTTGAAGATTTCTGAATGCTTTTGAAGGCTTTTGAAGATTTCCGAAGGCTTTTGAAGGCTTTTCAAGACTCCTAAAGGCTTCTAAAGGCTCCTGAAGATTTCTGAAGTCTCCTGAAGGCTCCTGAAGGCCCCTGAAGGCTCCTGAAGGCTCCTGAAGGCCCCTGAAGGCCCCTTGAAGGCCCCTGAAAGGTCCTAAAGGCCCTTGAAGGCTCCTAAAGGCTCCTGAAGGCTCCTGAAGGCCCCTGAAGGTTCTGAAGGCTCCTGAAGGCCCCTGAAGGCTCCTGAAGGCTCCTGAAGGCTCCTGAAGGCTCCTGAAGGCCCCTAAAGGCTCCTGAAGGCTCCTGAAGGCTCCTAAAGGCCCCTGAAGGTTCCTGAAGGCTCCTAAAGGCCCCTGAAGGCTCCTGAAGGCCCCTGAAGGCTCCTGAAGGCCCCTGAAGGCTCCTGAAGGCTCCTGAAGGCCCCTGAAGGCTCCTGAAGGCTCCTGAAGGCTCCTGAAGGCCCCTGAAGGCTCCTGAAGTCTCCTAAAGGCTCCTAAAGGCCCCTGAAGGCTCCTAAAGGCCCCTGAAGGCTCCTGAAAGCCCCTGAAGGCTCCTGAAGGCTCCTGAAGGCTCCTAAAGGCCCCTGAAGGCTCCTGAAGGCCCCTGAAGGCTCCTGAAGGCTCCTGAAGGCCCCTGAAGGCTCCTGAAGGCTCCTGAAGGCCCCTGAAGGCTCCTGAAGGCTCCTGAAGGCTCCTGAAGGCTCCTAAAGGCCCCTGAAGGCTCCTAAAGGCCCCTGAAGGCTCCTGAAGGCTTGACGTAATCACCCTGTGTGACATCACCCACTGCTGTGATGTCAGTGTTGTGTCAGTGGGATGAACTACAACGCAGCAGTAGACGGGGACAACATGGCGTCCCAAATTTAGACTTCAAATGGCAAATATCTCAAAATATACACATGGTTTTTTGTATTGCAAGAGTAGATTTGACTCAATTTTTTCCTGTATGTCTAAAAATATCGATGTTTTTTCACCAGTTGCTCAAAAAATCACAAAAAAAAATGTGTAAATGAGTACTGGGTCAATTTCTGACGGGGGGCTAACGCCCCAAAAAAAGAAAAATGACCCCTTTTTTTGAGTTATGCTTCGCATTTTGATTCACTAAGACACTTACACTGTGATATATGTATATGCAAAGGCTGGCACTGTGGCTGGCCCTGGCCATTAGTGCCATTTATGGAGTCACAAACGCAATTCAAGAGGCTATTTAACCACGTTTATCCCACACACTGGCCTTTTTCAGGTCACATACAGGTCTACCTGGTCATTCTTGACCTGTTCTTGATCCTTATCCCTCATAACATACTGACCTGCCCATCCTAGGCAGGTCAGTCTCAAATCCAACCTACCTTGATCCATCATGGGGCTTGGTCTCAGACCGGGCCACGGGGGCGTTGACCCCGGAACCTGACCAGCAGGGCTGTGGCTCGTACGTTGGATTGCGTGCAGCCAGCAGTAACAGCCTGGTTGGTCAGACCCTGATCCACCATGAGGCCTGGTCACAGACTGGGCCGCGGGGGCGTTGACCCCCGGAAGTCTCTCCAGGAAAACCCAGTCTTCACACAGGAGTGTTTCAAAAAGATAGACCCGGTTTCAATGCAACATGCTTTAAAAATGGGTAATTTTGAAACACCCCCATATATGCTGACTCTCTACCCTGGTAGATCTGTTTTGTGACTGATGAAACCCAGTATGTGGGCGAAATACAGTAGAGCATCGCATTATAGTGCATTGATCTACACAATACCATTTGTCTGTACACGAGAGAACCTTCTAGACATAGCCTTCCTCAGTGCCTTTTAAAGCTAGTTTCGTACGAGGGGAAGTTCGGGGTTATCAGTCCCTCAGGAGAGACTGATAATGCCACTACGTGGTGAAGCATTTCTCCAGCCAGTGGCTTCCTCAGTCCAATACAGACAACACACTGACTCCAGCCTCAGGGACTGATCACCCCAAACTCCTCCTGACCTCCAACCATTCTTCTCATTATACTGAAATTCACAATAGATAAAATAGACACCGTTTTTGACCATAAAGTTTCGCCTAGTGACTTGCTACAGCCTCCTGTGTGAGCGAAAAGTTGTGAATAATGTCGCTACCCTCTGAAAAGGACCTCACTTAAAGGTGTCCTCTCACAGACCCATATTCTATTGTTCTATCTTCTATTCTTCTATCGTCTATTGCTCTATGGTTAGCAGAAATAGACCCAATAATTGATGGTAGATATAGGCCTAAGACAGGCCATTTTACCCGGCTTTCAAATCAAAATTCCGTCCATGAAGTTTCAACTCGATCCACTGTAAAGTGTAGCCACTATAATTACTACCACATAAATAAAGATCACATAGAACCGGTTTTCTAAGAACCTGTGAACCCATGTGAAGGTTCTATAAGGGATCTAGTGGGTCTATAAGGGCTTGTGAACCCATGTGAAGGTTCTATAAGGGATCTAGTGGATCTATAAGGGCTTGTGAACCCATGTGAAGGTTCTATAAGGGATCTAGTGGGTCTATAAGGGCTTGTGAACCCATGTGAAGGTTCTATAAGGGATCTAGTGGGTCTATAAGGGCTTGTGAACCCATGTGAAGGTTCTATAAGGGATCCAGTGGGTCTATAAGGGCTTGTGAACCCATGGGAAGGTTCTATAAAGGATCCAGTGGGTCTATAAGGGCTTGTGAACCCATGGGAAGGTTCTATAAGAGATCCAGTGGGTCTATAAGGGCTTGTAAACCCATGGGAAGGTTCTATAAAGGATCCAGTGGGTCTATAAGGGCTTGTGAACCCATGGGAAGGTTCTATAAGAGATCCAGTGGGTCTATAAGGGCTTGTAGGGAAGGTTCTATAAGAGATCCAGTGGGTCTATAAGGGCTTGTGAACCCATGGGAAGGTTCTATAAGAGACCCAGTGGGTCTATAAGGGCTTGTGAACCCATAGGAAGGTTCTATAAAGGATCCAGTGGGTCTATAAGGGCTTGTAAACCCATGGGAAGGTTCTATAAAGGATCCAGTGGGTCTATAAGGGCTTGTAAACCCATGGGAAGGTTCTATAAAGGATCCAGTGGGTCTATAAGGGCTTGTGAACCCATGGGAAGGTTCTATAAAGGATCCAGTGGGTCTATAAGGGCTTGTAAACCCATGGGAAGGTTCTATAAAGGATCCAGTGGGTCTATAAGGGCTTGTGAACCCATGGGAAGGTTCTATAAGAGATCCAGTGGGTCTATAAGGGCTTGTGAACCCATGGGAAGGTTCTATAAAGGATCCAGTGGGTCTATAAGGGCTTGTGAACCCATGGGAAGGTTCTATAAAGGATCCAGTGGGTCTATAAGGGCTTGTAAACCCATGGGAAGGTTCTATAAAGGATCCAGTGGGTCTATAAGGGCTTGTGAACCCATGGGAAGGCTCTATAAGAGACCCAGTGGGTCTATAAGGGCTTGTGAACCCATGGGAAGGCTCCATAAGAGACCCAGTGGGTCTATAAGGGCTTGTGAACCCATGGGAAGGCTCCATAAGAGATCCAGTGGGTCTATAAGAACCAGTGAACCCATATCAACCACGACAAGGCTCTAAAGAATAAAATTTTGACCAGTTTGAGCCTTTCAAAGTTCACCCACTGAGGTAATCCTTACGTACACCTAACTGCACATGATGTGATGTTTCGACCACCTCACAATAAATATACAGCCTATGCTGTCAGACTTTAATTCTCCTAAACATTTCTAATGTTGTAATATTTTCTTGACAGATATTTCGAAAAACTTAAGCTGGGCTTTTCAGATATTGGTTCAGGGGTGTTTTAAAGGTCTGTCTGCTACACCAGGGTCGTTAAAGTCTGTCTGCTACACCAGGGTCGTTAAAGTCTGTCTGCTACACCAGGGTCGTTAAAGTCTGTCTGCTACACCAGGGTCGTTAAAGTCTGTCTGCTACACCAGGGTCGTTAAAGTCTGTCTGCTACACCAGGGTCGTTAAAGTCTGTCTGCTACACCAGGGTCGTTAAAGTCTGTCTGCTACACCAGGGTCGTTAAAGTCTGTCTGCTACACCAGGGTCGTTAAAGTCTGTCTACTACACCAGGGTCGTTAAAGTCTGTCTGCTACACCAGGGTCGTTAAAGTCTGTCTGCTACACCAGGGTCGTTAAAGTCTGTCTGCTACACCAGGGTCGTTAAAGTCTGTCTGCTACACCAGGGTCGTTAAAGTCTGTCTGCTACACCAGGGTCGTTAAAGTCTGTCTGCTACACCAGGGTCGTTAAAGTCTGTCTGCTACACCAGGGTCGTTAAAGTCTGTCTGCTACACCAGGGTCGTTAAAGTCTGTCTGCTACACCAGGGTCGTTAAAGTCTGTCTGCTACACCAGGGTCGTTAAAGTCTGTCTGCTACACCAGGGTTGTTAAAGTCTGTCTGCTACACCAGGGTCGTTAAAGTCTGTCTACTACACCAGGGTTGTTAAAGTCTGTCTACTACACCAGGGTTGTTAAAGTCTGTCTACTACACCAGGGTCGTTAAAGTCTGTCTACTACACCAGGGTTGTTAAAGTTTGTCTACTACACCAGGGTCGTTAAAGTCTGTCTACTACACCAGGGTCGTTAAAGTCTGCTACACCAGGGTCGTTAAAGTCTGTCTGCTACACCAGGGTCGTTAAAGTCTGTCTGCTACACCAGGGTCGTTAAAGTCTGTCTGCTACACCATGGTCGTTAAAGTCTGTCTGCTACACCAGGGTCGTTAAAGTCTGTCTGCTACACCAGGGTCGTTAAAGTCTGTCTGCTACACCAGGGTCGTTAAAGTCTGTCTGCTACACCAGGGTCGTTAAAGTCTGTCTGCTACACCAGGGTCGTTAAAGTCTGTCTGCTACACCAGGGTCGTTAAAGTCTGTCTGCTACACCAGGGTCGTTAAAGTCTGTCTGCTACACCAGGGTCGTTAAAGTCTGTCTGCTACACCAGGGTCGTTAAAGTCTGTCTGCTACACCAGGGTTGTTAAAGTCTGTCTGCTACACCAGGGTCGTTAAAGTCTGTCTGCTACACCAGGGTCGTTAAAGTCTGTCTGCTACACCAGGGTCGTTAAAGTCTGTCTGCTACACCAGGGTCGTTAAAGTCTGTCTACTACACCAGGGTTGTTAAAGTCTGTCTGCTACACCAGGGTCGTTAAAGTCTGTCTGCTACACCAGGGTCGTTAAAGCCTGTCTACTACACCAGGGTCGTTAAAGTCTGTCTGATACACCAGGGTCGTTAAAGTCTGTCTGCTACACCAGGGTCGTTAAAGTCTGTCTACTACACCAGGGTCGTTAAAGTCTGTCTACTACACCAGGGTCGTTAAAGTCTGTCTGCTACACCAGGGTCGTTAAAGTCTGTCTGCTACACCAGGGTCGTTAAAGTCTGTCTGCTACACCAGGGTCGTTAAAGTCTGTCTACTACACCAGGGTCGTTAAAGTCTGTCTACTACACCAGGGTCGTTAAAGTCTGTCTGCTACACCAGGGTCGTTAAAGTCTGTCTACTACACCAGGGTCGTTAAAGTCTGTCTACTACACCAGGGTCGTTAAAGTCTGTCTACTACACCAGGGTCGTTAAAGTCTGTCTACTACACCAGGGTCGTTAAAGTCTGTCTACTACACCAGGGTCGTTAAAGTACTACACCAGGGTCGTTAAAGTCTGTCTGCTACACCAGGGTCGTTAAAGCCTGTCTACTACACCAGGGTCGTTAAAGTCTGTCTACTACACCAGGGTCGTTAAAGTCTGTCTACTACACCAGGGTCGTTAAAGTCTGTCTGCTACACCAGGGTCGTTAAAGTCTGTCTACTACACCAGGGTCGTTAAAGTCTGTCTGCTACACCAGGGTCGTTAAAGCCTGTCTACTACACCAGGGTCGTTAAAGTCTGTCTGCTACACCAGGGTCGTTAAGTCTGTCTACTACACCAGGGTCGTTAAAGTCTGTCTACTACACCAGGGTCGTTAAAGTCTGTCTACTACACCAGGGTCGTTAAAGTCTGTCTGCTACACCAGGGTCGTTAAAGTCTGTCTACTACACCAGGGTCGTTAAAGTCTGTCGTTAAAGTACTAACACTAGGGTCGTTAAAGCCTGTCTACTACACCAGGGTCGTTAAAGTTTGTCTACTACACCAGGGTCGTTAAAGTACTACACCAGGGTCGTTAAAGCCTGTCTACTACACCAGGGTCGTTAAAGTCTGTCTGCTACACCAGGGTTGTTAAAGTCTGTCTACTACACCAGGGTCGTTAAAGTACTACACCAGGGTCGTTAAAGTCTGTGTACTACACCAGGGTCGTTAAAGTCTGTCTACTACACCAGGGTCGTTAAAGTCTGTCTACTACACCAGGGTCGTTAAAGTCTGTCTGCTACACCAGGGTCGTTAAAGTCTGTCTACTACACCAGGGTCGTTAAAGTCTGTCTACTACACCAGGGTCGTTAAAGTCTGTCTGCTACACCAGGGTCGTTAAAGTCTGTCTGCTACACCAGGGTCGTTAAAGTCTGTCTACTACACCAGGGTCGTTAAAGTCTGTCTACTACACCAGGGTCGTTAAAGTCTGTCTGCTACACCAGGGTCGTTAAAGTCTGTCTACTACACCAGGGTCGTTAAAGTCTGTCTACTACACCAGGGTCGTTAAAGTCTGTCTACTACACCAGGGTCGTTAAAGTCTGTCTACTACACCAGGGTCGTTAAAGCCTGTCTACTACACCAGGGTCATTAAAGTCTGTCTACTACACCAGGGTCGTTAAAGTACTACACCGGGGTCGTTAAAGCCTGTCTACTACACCAGATCATTAAAGTCTGTCTACTACACCAGGGTCGTTAAAGTCTGTCTACTACACCAGGGTCGTTAAAGTACTACACCAGGGTCGTTAAAGTCTGTCTACTACACCAGATCATTAAAGTCTGTCTACTACACCAGGGTCGTTAAAGTCTGTCTACTACACCAGGGTCGTTAAAGTACTACACCAGGGTCGTTAAAGTCTGTCTACTACACCAGATCATTAAAGTCTGTCTACTACACCAGGGTCGTTAAAGTCTGTCTACTACACCAGGGTCGTTAAAGTACTACACCAGGGTCGTTAAAGTCTGTCTACTACACCAGATCATTAAAGTCTGTCTACTACACCAGGGTCGTTAAAGTCTGTCTACTACACCAGGGTCGTTAAAGTACTACACCAGGGTCGTTAAAGCCTGTCTACTACACCAGGGTCGTTAAAGGCTGTCTACTACACCAGGGTCGTTAAAGTCTGTCTACTACACCAGATCATTAAAGTATGTCTACTACACCAGGGTCGTTAAAGCCTGTCTACTACACCAGGGTCGTTAAAGCCTGTCTACTACACCAGGGTCGTTAAAGTACTACACCAAGGTCGTTAAAGTCTACTACAGGAGGGTCGTTAACACCACTGTTACACGGTACTTACTCTCATGGTGTCCGAAGATGTCTGGAGCCTCAGCCAGGAATCACCAAAATGCTTACACGTGTCGCAGTCTACAAATTCCATCCACGAGGGAGGTGATAATTACCTTCCCAGTAATAACAGTGGTGTAATTAGCGTTGTGATGTGTTGACTGGTGAGAGAACTTCACTGTACAAGGCTTGTTAAAGGATAAGTCGTCCTGATTACTAAGATCTTAACTAATTAGTACGATTAAATGGAGATTGGTCGCCTCCTTACTCGGGGACTGGTTGCTTGTAACTGCCCACTGGAGAGAGTAATTGGGTGATTAGCGGAACAATTACAGTTCCACTGTCAATTTGTACAGTCTTCAGAAAGCTGTGTGGCTACTAAGCTTCATTTCTTTATTAAATCTGAGCTTAAATATAATAATAATATTTATTTCGAGTAGTACCTGATGCAACTTATACAGACCATAGTTGACACCCATGACATACTGCTATATAGAAAGTAGCTTGTTATGTTGAGCATTTCCTGCAAATTATGTCAGTTTTGTGCCAGGATGTGACCCACACCAGTCCACTAACACCCAGGATGTGACCCACACCAGTCCACTAACACCCAGGATGTGACCCACACCAGTACACTAACACCCAGGATGTGGCCCACACCAGTCCACTAACACCCAGGATGTGACCCACACCAGTCCACTAACACCCAGGATGTGACCCACACCAGTCCACTAACACCCAGGATGCCACCCACACCAGTCCACTAACACCCAGGATGTGACCCACACCAGTCCACTAACACCCAGGATGCCACCCACACCAGTCCACTAACACCCAGGATGTGACCCACACCAGTCCACTAACACCCAGGATGTGACCCACACCAGTCCACTAACACCCAGGTACCCATTTTACTGATGGGGAACATAGACAACCGGTGTAAAGAAACACGCCCAATGTTTCTACCCTCGCCGGGAATCGAACCCAGATCCTCACCGTGTGAAGCAGAGCTTTAGCCACCAGACCACGGGCACCGTAACAGTCTGGGAAATCAAAAGTTACATATTTTTGCACAGGTTGAACCAAGGTGCCAGCACACATGAGGGGGATTACCAATAGACCCCTGACTGTCTTCAAGAGGGAGCTATACAGATATATAAAGTCAGTACCTGACCAGCTGGACTGTTAGTGCTGATCGCACGTGCAGCCAGCAGTAACAGTCTGGTTCATCAGGCCCTAATCCACCACGAGGCCTGGTCATGGACCAGGCCACGGGACTCTGACCCCCAAAATACCCTCCAGGTATACTCCAGGTAACAAGGGAGCCATGAATACAATGTAACGTACCCTTAGTATGCCACAGGGTTTGAAGTCTATCTACTACACCAGGGTCATTAAAGTTGCTTCGAAGATCATTTTTTTATTATCAATAGATTATTGAGTAATTATATCACAATTATTATTATGACTAGATTATTGAGCATTTGTATCACAATTATTATTATTATCCCAGGAGATCCTTGACCTCTTATAGGCATCCTAGGAGATCCTTGACCTCTTATTGGTATCCTAGGAGATCCTTCACCATTATAGGTATCCTAGATCCTTGACCTCCTATAGGTATCCTAGGAGATTCTTGTCCTCTTACAGGCATCCTAGGAGATTCTTGACCTCTTATAGGTATTCTAGGAGATCCTGGACCTCCTATAGGTATCCTAGGAGATTCTTGTCCTCTTATAGGCATCCTAGGAGATTCTTGACCTCTTATAGGTATTCTAGGAGATCCTTCACCATTATAGGTATCCTAGATCCTTGACCTCCTATAGGTATCCTAGGAGATTCTTGTCCTCTTACAGGCATCCTAGGAGATTCTTGACCTCTTATAGGTATTCTAGGAGATCCTGGACCTCCTATAGGTATCCTAGGAGATTCTTGTCCTCTTATAGGCATCCTAGGAGATTCTTGACCTCTTATAGGTATTCTAGGAGATCCTTCACCATTATAGGTATCCCAGGAGATCCTTGACCTCCTATAGGTATCCTAGGAGATTCTTGTCCTCTTATAGGCATCCTAGGAGATTCTTGACCTCTTATAGGTATTCTAGGAGATCCTGGACCTCCTATAGGTATCCTAGGAGATTCTTGTCCTCTTATAGGCATCCTAGGAGATTCTTGACCTCTTATTGGTATCCTAGGAGATCCTTGACTTCTGTGGTGCCATCTGTGTTCTTCACAACACTTAAGTTGGCACAGACGAAGCGGAAGTAGACCAGGTCCTGGAGTGCCTCAAAAAAGTTAGCTAAGGTGTTGGCCTCCAGGCGGGTAGCTAGGACGCTAGTTCGTGCCTCGTTGTCGCTGTAGTGGTATCTGTCGTCGTACCCCAGCAGGTGTTGTACCTTGTCGTCAGTCAGGGTCTCCGTCTTGGGCACTGTGTCGAGAGCGGGGAATCTCCAGCGGCGATAGCGGGCGATAGCGCTGGCATCTGCCGTCATGTACATGCCTCGTCTGTAGAAATACTTTAGTATCTCCCTCACACCCTGAGGTGTTAGGCTACAACACATGAGGTGCACTCCAGAGTATCTAATTCTTATGTGCTCTAGTAACTGGCATACCAAGGGGACATCTCTGTCAGTGATGTCTCTAAAGCAGACATCCATAAGGGGAGTGTTGACAGGGGTCAACGATGTATTGTTGAGGTCGTCCAGAGGCAAGTCGAAGTCCACTTCTAGCCACAAGAGAGAAGGCAACTCCGATGGACTCCTTAGTATGGCTTCAACTGACTCCCTATCCGTCACTCTAACTCTCAAACACACCAAGTTTCTGGTGGCTTGCCAACCACACAGAGATTTGATGGTCTCAGCGTTTAGGCAACCAATAAAGTCTTGCAGCTGTTGGTTGCCTCGTTGTATGACACTAACCAGATTGTCAGTGGTGTCAGAACTGCCCCATTGCAAGTGATTCATCTCTGCTAGGAACATGGGAATGGACGTTCCTGCTAGCAGTGCCACAACGCCACCTAGATCCGGTGCCAGGCACTTTCTCTCCACCGAAACATGTATTTTCACAGGGGTGGAGTGCTGGAGTAAGGCAGCGAGAGGCTCCACCAACACAGCCCCATCAGACACTTCCCAGATCTTCGGGAGCCCCACTTCATCCATCATGATGCGGAGAACCCGTGGATGAACCCGGAACTCCTGGATAACTTTGAGAGTGTAGCCGAAGCGATCCGTGGCCCGGTCCATGTGTAGGACGAGATTCTTGGCGGCGCGAGACACCTGGTTGTCAGGAGAATGAGGGTCGTGTTGCAGTATGTGGTTCAGGTGTCCCGCAGCGTATATCACCACACTGTCTTCGTCTCGTAGCCTCTTCACCAGCGACTTCATCGGCGTCCCACGCATGTTCTGATGGATAGCGTCCCAGGCGGCTAGGAACTGAGTCAGTGGATGAGGGAAGGAGAGACTGGATAGGCAGGCTGCAGATGTGGACAGAGGCAGTGGTAGTAGCAATGCCACCTCCTCCACACCACTGGGAAAAATCTTCCCAGCTTCACCCAGCAATTCCTCCCTGTTAATGTGTATTTCAGATTCCAGGCTCCTCCTAGCAAGCTTTCCTAGCACTAGCAACCACCTAGCCATCTCCTCCTCTCTTATATTACAACATTGGGACACCTGGGACTCAACAATGCACCACAGCAACTGTGTGGTAGTTACAACACTGTCATCGATGTTTCCTAGTGTCCAGGCTAGGCAGGTGGAGATAACTAGCCGTGGGTATGATAAAACATCTGAGACGAGGCACCAGCTGGCCACCAGCCAGCTGGTAAACGACTCCACCTGCTCAGCAGGAAGGTGTTGCATCGCCAGAGACAGGGCGTCACATCTGTCTAGCCCCTGCAGGGTGATGTGAACGGTGGGTACGTAAGCGGCCGTCAGCGCTGACGTAGCCACACCATCAGCTGACGTTGTCAGCAGCAGGAAAGACGCCTGGGTCCACTCCGTCAGTGCCTCCGTCAGTTCCTCGCCGGCTTTCTTCGGGATAAAGTCGTCTATAATCACAAGTACTTGTGCTGATTCCATCCACTCTGCCACACAGGACGCACCCCACTTCGACACCGACTGCAGCAGAAAGGTCTTGACCGCTTCCCAGCAGTCGTCAGCAGCCACAGCAGATCCACTGAGCACCAACAGTGCCTATAACGAAGGAAAACCGCCTAGTTCAATAGACAATAGAAACAATGTCAGTGTTGATACCTCGAGCACTGACAGGATAGCCGACAGCAATAATAGCTAGGGGAATTAAGCTAGACACTGACATGACTACTTCGACTTCTGCAGTGGAACCTGGAACTGAAGAATGAGACACTGGAAGAATACAGTGCTGTTCACCAGCTCCAAGGCTGAGGGACTGATTACCTGTTTCTATATAAAATTCTTCACATTACGTCCTTGTATTGTGTTAATAAAGCCGCTGGTGGGCAAAACATCTGCAAATGATGATACTCAGATGTTGTACATGTGTTTAATTCATCGATTGTCAAACTGATATTGACACTAACTTTAAAAATGTCTAGTCACAGTATCCTTTCTAACTCTGATTCTTCCTGACTATCTCTGCCTCTGTCTGACTATCTCTGCCTCTGTCTGACTATCTCTGCCTCTGTCTGACTATCTCTGCCTCTGTCTGACTATCTTTGCCTCTGTCTGACTATCCCTGCCTCTATCTGACTATCTCTGCCTCTGTCTGACTATATCTGCCTCTATCTGACTATCTCTGCCTCTGTCTGACTATCCCTGCCTCTATCTGACTATCTCTGCCTCTATCTGACTATCTCTGCCTCTGTCTGACTATCTCTGCCTCTATCTGACTATCTCTGCCTCTATCTGACTATCCCTGCCTCTATCTGACTATCTCTGCCTCTATCTGACTATCTCTGCCTCTATCTGACTATCCCTGCCTCTATCTGACTATCCCTGCCTCTATCTGACTATCTCTGCCTCTATCTGACTATCCCTGCCTCTATCTGACTATCTCTGCCTCTGTCTGACTATCTCTGCCTCTATCTGACTATCCCTGCCTCTATCTGACTATCCCTGCCTCTATCTGACTATCCCTGCCTCTATCTGACTATCTCTGCCTCTATCTGACTATCTCTGCCTCTATCTGACTATCTCTGCCTCTATCTGACTATCTCTGCCTCTATCTGACTATCTCTGCCTCTATCTGACTATCCCTGCCTCTATCTGACTATCTCTGCCTCTATCTGACTATCCCTGCCTCTATCTGACTATCCCTGCCTCTATCTGACTATCCCTGCCTCTATCTGACTATCTCTGCCTCTATCTGACTATCCCTGCCTCTATCTGACTATCCCTGCCTCTATCTGACTATCTCTGCCTCTATCTGACTATCTCTGCCTCTATCTGACTATCTCTGCCTCTATCTGACTATCCCTGCCTCTATCTGACTATCCCTGCCTCTATCTGACTATCTCTGCCTCTATCTGACTATCCCTGCCTCTATCTGACTATCCCTGCCTCTATCTGACTATCTCTGCCTCTATCTGACTATCTCTGCCTCTGTCTGACTATCCCTGCCTCTATCTGACTATCCCTGCCTCTATCTGACTATCTCTGCCTCTATCTGACTATCCCTGCCTCTGACTATCCCTGCCTCTATCTGACTATCCCAGCCTCTATCTGACTATCTCTGCCTCTATCTGACTATCCCTGCCTCTATCTGACTATCCCTGCCTCTATCTGACTATCTCTGCCTCTATCTGACTATCCCTGCCTCTATCTGACTATCCCTGCCTCTATCTGACTATCCCTGCCTCTATCTGACTATCTCTGCCTCTATCTGACTATCCCTGCCTCTATCTGACTATCCCTGCCTCTATCTGACTATCCCTGCCTCTATCTGACTATCTCTGCCTCTATCTGACTATCTCTGCCTCTATCTGACTATCTCTGCCTCTATCTGACTATCCCTGCCTCTATCTGACTATCCCTGCCTCTATCTGACTATCTCTGCCTCTATCTGACTATCCCTGCCTCTATCTGACTATCCCTGCCTCTATCTGACTATCTCTGCCTCTATCTGACTATCTCTGCCTCTGTCTGACTATCCCTGCCTCTATCTGACTATCCCTGCCTCTATCTGACTATCTCTGCCTCTATCTGACTATCCCTGCCTCTGACTATCCCTGCCTCTATCTGACTATCCCTGCCTCTATCTGACTATCTCTGCCTCTATCTGACTATCCCTGCCTCTATCTGACTATCCCTGCCTCTATCTGACTATCTCTGCCTCTATCTGACTATCCCTGCCTCTATCTGACTATCTCTGCCTCTATCTGACTATCTCTGCCTCTATCTGACTATCCCTGCCTCTATCTGACTATCCCTGCCTCTATCTGACTATCTCTGCCTCTATCTGACTATCTCTGCCTCTGTCTGACTATCCCTGCCTCTATCTGACTATCCCTGCCTCTATCTGACTATCTCTGCCTCTATCTGACTATCCCTGCCTCTATCTGACTATCCCTGCCTCTATCTGACTATCTCTGCCTCTATCTGACTATCCCTGCCTCTATCTGACTATCCCTGCCTCTATCTGACTATCTCTGCCTCTATCTGACTATCTCTGCCTCTGTCTGACTATCCCTGCCTCTATCTGACTATCCCTGCCTCTATCTGACTATCTCTGCCTCTATCTGACTATCCCTGCCTCTGACTATCCCTGCCTCTATCTGACTATCCCTGCCTCTATCTGACTATCTCTGCCTCTATCTGACTATCCCTGCCTCTATCTGACTATCCCTGCCTCTATCTGACTATCTCTGCCTCTATCTGACTATCCCTGCCTCTATCTGACTATCTCTGCCTCTATCTGACTATCTCTGCCTCTATCTGACTATCCCTGCCTCTATCTGACTATCCCTGCCTCTATCTGACTATCTCTGCCTCTATCTGACTATCTCTGCCTCTGTCTGACTATCCCTGCCTCTATCTGACTATCCCTGCCTCTATCTGACTATCCCTGCCTCTATCTGACTATCTCTGCCTCTATCTGACTATCCCTGCCTCTATCTGACTATCTCTGCCTCTATCTGACTATCCCTGCCTCTATCTGACTATCCCTGCCTCTATCTGACTATCTCTGCCTCTATCTGACTATCTCTGCCTCTATCTGACTATCCCTGCCTCTATCTGACTATCTCTGCCTCTATCTGACTATCTCTGCCTCTATCTGACTATCCCTGCCTCTATCTGACTATCCCTGCCTCTATCTGACTATCTCTGCCTCTATCTGACTATCCCTGCCTCTATCTGACTATTCCTGCCTCTATCTGACTATCCCTGCCTCTATCTGACTATCCCTGCCTCTATCTGACTATCCCTGCCTCTATCTGACTATCCCTGCCTCTATCTGACTATCCCTGCCTCTATCTGACTATCTCTGCCTCTATCTGACTATCCCTGCCTCTATCTGACTATCCCTGCCTCTATCTGACTATCCCTGCCTCTATTTGACTATCTCTGCCTCTATCTGACTATCCCTGCCTCTATCTGACTATCCCTGCCTCTATCTGACTATCCCTGCCTCTATCTGACTATCTCTGCCTCTATCTGACTATCTCTGCCTCTATCTGACTATCCCTGCCTCTATCTGACTATCCCTGCCTCTATCTGACTATCTCTGCCTCTATCTGACTATCCCTGCCTCTATCTGACTATCCCTGCCTCTATCTGACTATCTCTGCCTCTATCTGACTATCTCTGCCTCTGTCTGACTATCCCTGCCTCTATCTGACTATCCCTGCCTCTATCTGACTATCCCTGCCTCTATCTGACTATCCCTGCCTCTATCTGACTATCCCTGCCTCTATCTGACTATCTCTGCCTCTATCTGACTATCCCTGCCTCTGACTATCCCTGCCTCTATCTGACTATCTCTGCCTCTATCTGACTATCTCTGCCTCTATCTGACTATCCCTGCCTCTATCTGACTATCTCTGCCTCTATCTGACTATCTCTGCCTCTATCTGACTATCCCTGCCTCTATCTGACTATCCCTGCCTCTATCTGACTATCTCTGCCTCTATCTGACTATCCCTGCCTCTATCTGACTATCCCTGCCTCTATCTGACTATCCCTGCCTCTATCTGACTATCCCTGCCTCTATCTGACTATCCCTGCCTCTATCTGACTATCCCTGCCTCTATCTGACTATCCCTGCCTCTATCTGACTATCCCAGCCTCTATCTGACTATCTCTGCCTCTATCTGACTATCCCTGCCTCTATCTGACTATCCCAGCCTCTATCTGACTATCTCTGCCTCTATCTGACTATCCCTGCCTCTATCTGACTATCCCTGCCTCTATCTGACTATCTATGCCTCTGACTATCCCTGTCTCTATCTGAATATCTCTACTTTTCTTTAGAATGGTTTAAGAGAAGTGAATGCCCGGGTGTTGGCAAGAAGCGTAAGATACACAGAATCTAACACAAGGTGGGAGTTGTCACAGTTGCTTTTTGCTGATGACACTGTGCTTTTGGCAGATTCTGAAGAAAATTTGCTTCTATCTTATTATCTCTGCATCTATCTGGCTATCTCTGCCTTTCATCTCACCTGATAATGATCCAGACCATGGAGTAAGTGATCACTGCTGGTCCAGGATGTGGCAATACGCCGAGCAATGGTTGACTTGCCTTTTCCAGCCTCTGCACTCAGCACCCACACTCTTGCTGGTACGTCATCCACTCGTTTAGTGCATAAAAGATCCTCCAGGTTTATGTCACGGCCTTTTCCACCTCCCTCGCTGCAAGGTAACATTATGTAGTAGCATAAGAAGGAACACTGCAGGAGGCCTACTGGCTGGTGTTAAGCAGGGTCAACTCATACCCAACACTGTTGGAGGCCTACTGGCTGGTGTCAAGCAGGGTCAACTCATACCCAACACTGTTGGAGGCCTACTGGCTGGTGTTAAGCAGGGTCAACTCATACCCAACACTGTTGGAGGACTACTGGCTGGTGCTAGGCAGGTTCAACTCACACCCAGCCACTACTGCTGCCTCTATATTTGACTAAAGAAGCTTACTGCATGGGCAAAACGTAGTCAATATAGCATCGTATTATACTGTATTTGTGTCTATATCTCCAACATTAAAAGGAATTTATAGATATGAACAGTGCACGGCAGCTTACCCTCCAGGAGGTGGCGCCACCATAGCCCCCAGGAAGGGGCCAGGAGCTGCCCTCTGGGTGCCCAGCTCAGCCAAACGACCAATACACTCATCTCTTATGTCTTTTTCCATCTTCTCTGACGCCATCTTCAAAACAAAGAAAAAAAATACAAAATAATGGCCTCATCGGTCTAATGTTTGAGGTAATCAGTCCCCTCAGTCTTCAGTCCATCAGTCTTGATAAGGTTAGTGCTAGGTAGGTTCAACTCGCACCCAACACACCAGGAGGACCATTAGCTCATGCTAGGAAGGTTCAACTCACACCCAACACACCAGGAGGACCACTAGCTCATGCTAGGAAGGTTCAACTCACACCCAACACACCAGGAGGACCACTAGCTCATGCTAGGAAGGTTCAACTCACACCCAACACTACAAAAGGACTACTTGCCCATGCTAGGCAGGTTCAGCTCACACCCAACACACCAGGAGGACCACTAGCTCATGCTTGGAAGGTTCAACTCACACCCAACACTGCAGGAGGACTACTGGCCCATGCTAGGCAGGTTCAGCTCACACCCAACACTGCAGGACTACTGGCCCATGCTAGGCAGGTTCACCTCACACCCAACACTGCAGGAGGACTAGTGGCCCAAGCTAGGCAGATTCAACTCACACCCAACACTGCAGGAGGACTACTGGCCCATGTTAGGCAGGTTCAACTCACACCCAACACTGCAAAAGGACTACTGGCCCATGCTAGGCAGGTTCAGCTCACACCCAACACTGCAGGAGGACTACTGGCCCATGCTAGGCAGGTTCAACTCACAGCCAACACTGCAGGAGGACTACTGGCCCATGCTAGGCAGATTCAACTCGCACCCAACACTGCAGAAATACTGCCCCATGCTAGGTAGGTTCAATTCACACCCAACACTGCAAAAGGATTACTGGCCCATGCTAGGCAGGTTCAACTCACACCCAACACTGCAGGACTACTGGCCCATGCTAGGCAGGTTCAATTCGCACATAACACTGCAGGACTACTGGCCCATTCTAGGCAGGTTCAACTCACACACAACACTGCAGAACTACTGGCCCATGCTAGGCAGGTTCAACTCACACCCAACACTGCAGGAGGACTACTGGCCCATGCTAGGCAGGTTCAACTCGCACCCAACACTGCAGAACTACTGGCCCATGGTAGGCATGTTCAACTCGCACCCAACACTGCAGGACTACTGGCGCACGCTAGGCAGGTTCAACTCACACCCAACACTGCAGGAGGACTACTGGCCCATGTTAGGCAGGTTCAACTCACACCCAACACTGCAGGACTACTGGCCCATGCTAGGCAGGTTCAACTCGCACCCAACACTGCAGGACTACTGGCCCATGCTAGGCAGGTTCAATGCGCACCCAACATTGCAGAACTACTGGCCCATGCTAGGCAGGTTCAACTCACACCCAACACTGCAGGAGGACTACTGGCCCATGCTAGGCAGGTTCAACTCGCACCCAACACTGCAGGAGGACTACTGGCCCATGCTAGGCAGGTTCAGCTCACACCCAACACTGCAGGAGGACAACTGGCCATGCTAGGCAGGTTCAACTCACACCCAACACTGCAGGAGGACTACTGGCCCATGCTATACAGGTTCAACTCGCACCAAACACTGCCGAACTACTGGCCCATGCTAGGCAGGTTCAACTCGCACCCAACACTGCAGGACTACTGGCCCATGCTAGGCAGGTTCAACTCACACCCTACACTGCAGGAGGACTACTGGCCCATGCTAGGCAGGTTCAACTCACACCCAACACTGCAGTACTGGCCCATGCTAGGCAGGTTCAACTCACACACAACACTGCAGAACTACTGGCCCATGCTAGGCAGGTTCAACTCGCACCCAACACTGCAGGACTACTGGCCCACGCTAGGCAGGTTCAACTCACACCCAACACTGCAGGACTACTGGCCCATGTTAGGCAGGTTCAACTCACACCCAACACTGCAGGACTACTGGCCCATGCAAGGCAGGTTCAACTCGCACCCAACACTGCAGGACTACTGGCCCATGTTAGGCAAGTTCAATGTGCACCCAACACTGCAGAACTACTGGCCCATGCTAGGCAGGTTCAACTCACACCCAACACTGCAGGAGGACTACTGGCCCATGCTAGGCAGGTTCAACTCGCACCCAACACTGCAGGACTACTGGCCCATGCTAGGCAGGTTCAATGTGCACCCAACACTGCAGAACTACTGGCCCATGCTAGGCAGGTTCAACTCACACCCAACACTGCAGGAGGACTACTGGCCCATGCTAGGCAGGTTCAACTCGCACCCAACACTGCAGGAGGACTACTGGCCCATGCTAGGCAGGTTCAGCTCACACCCAACACTGCAGGAGGACTACTGGCCCATGCTAGGCAGGTTCAACTCACACCAATACTGCAGTACTTGCCCATGCTAGGCAGGTTCAACTCACACCCAACACTGGACTACTGGCCAATGCTAGGCAGGTTCAACTCACACCCAACACTGCAGGAGGACTACTGGCCCATGCTAGGCAGGTTCAATTCGCACCCAACACTGCAAAAGGACTACTGGCCCATGCTAGGCAGGTTCAACTCACACCCAACACTGCAGGACTACTGGCCCATGCTAGGCAGGTTCAACTCACACCCAACACTGCAGGAGGACTACTGGCCCATGCTAAGCAGGTTCAGCTCACACCCAACACTGCAGGAGGACTACTGGCCCATGCTAGGCAGGTTCAACTCCTACCCAACACTGCAGGAGGACAACTGGCCCATGCTAGGCAGGTTCAACTCACACCCAACACTGCAGGAGGACTACTGGCCCATGTTAGGCAGGTTCAACTCACACCCAACACTGCAGGAGGACTACTGGCCCATTCTAGGCAGGTTCAACTCACACCCAACACTGCAGGAGGACTACTGGCCCATGCTAGGCAGGTTCAACTCACACCCAACACTGCAGGAGGACTACTGGCCCATGCTAGGCAGGTTCAACTCACACCCAACACTGCAGGAGGACTACTGGCCAGCTAGAGGTTCAACTCACTGGCTACTGGCCCATGCTAAGCAGGTTCAACTCACACCCAACACTGCAGGAGGACTACTGGCCCATGCTAGGCAGGTTCAACTCACACCCAACACTGCAGGAGGACTACTGGCCCATGCTAGGCAGGTTCAACTCACACCCAACACTGCAGGAGGACTACTGGCCCATGCTAGGCAGGTTCAACTCACACCCAACACTGCAGGAGGACTACTGGCCCATGCTAGGCAGGTTCAACTCACACCCAACACTGCAGGAGGACTACTGGCCCATGCTAGGCAGGTTCAGCTCACACCCAACACTGCAGGAGGACTACTGGCCCATGCTAGGCAGGTTCAGCTCACACCCAACACTGCAGGAGGACTACTGGCCCATGATAGGCAGGTTCAACTCACACCCAACACTGGACTACTGGCCAATGCTAGGCAGGTTCAACTCACACCCAACACTGCAGGAGGACTACTGGCCCATGCTAGGCAGGTTCAATTCGCACCCAACACTGCAAAAGGACTACTGGCCCATGCTAGGCAGGTTCAACTCACACCCAACACTGCAGGACTACTGGCCCATGCTAGGCAGGTTCAACTCACACCCAACACTGCAGGAGGACTACTGGCCCATGCTAAGCAGGTTCAGCTCACACCCAACACTGCAGGAGGACTACTGGCCCATGCTAGGCAGGTTCAACTCACACCCAACACTGCAGGAGGACAACTGGCCCATGCTAAGCAGGTTCAACTCACACCCAACACTGCAGGAGGACTACTGGCCCATGCTAGGCAGGTTCAACTCACACCCAACACTGCAGGAGGACTACTGGCCCATGCTAGGCAGGGTCAACTCACACCCAACACTGCAGGAGGACTACTGGCCAATTCAACTTACATCCAACACTGCTAGGCAGGTTCAACTCACACCCAACACTGCAGGAGGACTACTGGCCCATGTTAGGCAGGTTCAACTCACACCCAACACTGCAAAAGGACTACTGGCCCATCCTAGGCAGGTTCAACTCACACCCAACACTGCAGGAGGACTACTGGCCCATGCTAGGCAGGTTCAACTCACACCCAACACTGCAGGAGGACTACTGGCCCATGCTAGGCAGGTTCAACTCACACCCAACACTGCAGGAGGACTACTGGCCAATGCTAGGCAGGTTCAACTCACACCCAACACTGCAGGAGGACTACTGGCCCATGTTAGGCAGGTTCAACTCACACCCAACACTGCAGGAGGACTACTGGCCCATGCTAGGCAGGTTCAACTCACACCCAACACTGCAGGAGGACTACTGGCCCATGCTAGGCAGGTTCAACTCACACCCAACACTGCAGGAGGACTACTGGCCCATGCTAGGCAGGTTCAACTCACACCCAACACTGCAGGAGGACTACTGGCCCATGCTAGGCAGGTTCAGCTCACACCCAACACTGCAGGAGGACTACTGGCCCATGCTAGGCAAGTTCAACTCACACCCAACACTGCAGGAGGACTACTGGCCCATGCTAGGCAGGTTCAACTTACATCCAACACTGCAGGAGGACTACTGGCCCATGCTAGGCAGGCTCAACTCACACCCAACACTGCAGGAGGACTACTGGCCCATGCTAGGCAGGTTCAACTCACACCTAACACTGCAGGAGGACTACTGGCCCATGCTAGGCAGGTTCAACTCACACTCAACACTGCCTGGAGTATACCTGGAGTTCCGGGGGGTCAACGCCCCCGGGGGCCTCAGTGTAAATACACTGACCAGTAAAATATAATTTTGACTAAATTAAAAAAAAAATAATTTTGAAAACAAAAATCTGGCTACTCACTCATCCCAGATAGGCCTAGGGTCCCAAAAACGGCTATACTAGGCCTATATCACCTCAAAAACACTATATATCGCCCCAAAAACACTAAAAAATGCGTCACAAAAATATATCTATCGTCCTGGCGGCCATTTTATCTATCCGAAAATAGACTGAAGAGACAACCGGGTTATTTTTAGTTACATTTTATAGGCCTCAAAAAATTCCCCCCATATGTCCCCCCATGATTATTGCCTGTCGCCCCATGATTATATCTCAGGGATATTTGCCTTAAATGCCTTTAATTATGTCATAAATTGGTGAGAAAACAAAAATATTTTTTTTAGTCTACGTCTCTCTGTTTACAAACTCCCGTTTTCTATGATTATTATTATTATTATTATTATTATTATTATTATTAATTATTATTATTATTATTATTATTATTAATATATATTAATTATTATTATTATTATTATTATTATTAATATTTATTATTATTATTATTATATATTAATTATTATTATATATTAATTATTATTATTATTATTATATATTAATTATTATTATTATTATATATTAATTATTATTATTATTATTATTATTATTATTATTATTAATATATATTAATTATTATTATTATTATTATTATTATTATTAATATTTATTATTATTATTATATATTAATTATTATTATTATTATTATTATATATTAATTATTATTATTATATATTAATTATTATTATTATTATTATTATTATTAATATTTATTATTATTATTATTATTATTATTATATATTAATTATTATTATATATTAATTATTATTATTATTATTATATATTAATTATTATTATTATTATTATTATATATTAATTATTATTATTATTATATATTAATTATTATTATTATTATTATTATTAATATATATTAATTATTATTATTATTATTATTATTATTAATATATATTAATTATTATTATTATTATTATTATTATTAATATATATTAATTATTATTATTATTATTATTATTATTAATATATATTAATTATTATTATTATTAATATATATTAATTATTATTATTATTATTATTATTATTATTATTATTGGAATTTATTCTTATTATTAATATAAAACAATAAAATATTTTTTATAATTTTTTCATATATTTCTGACAAATAAAAATAAATAAAAATGAATAATTTATTACTTTTTTCCAAAATTCAGTAATATTTATTATTATTTTTTTAAATAAAACGAACCAAATAAATATTATTATTTTTTTAATTATTTTTATTAGACTTTCCATTGATTTATAGAACTAAAAAATAATAAAATAATAAATAAAATAATATAACAGTCTCCAAAAAAGCGGATTGGTTAGACGTACTTGCTCCTGATTGGCTGCAGGCTTTGCTTGCTCCTGATTGGCTGCATGCTTTGCTTGCTCCTGATTGGCTGCATGCTTTGCTTGCTCCTGATTGGCTGCATGCTTTGCTTGCTCCTGATTGGCTGCATGCTTTGCTTGCTCCTGATTGGCTGCATGCTTTGCTTGCTCCTGATTGGCTGCATGCTTTGCTTGCTCCTGATTGGCTGTATGCTTTGCTTGCTCCTGATTGGCTGCATGCTTTGCTTGCTCCTGATTGGCTGCATGCTTTGCTTGCTCCTGATTGGCTGCATGCTTTGCTTGCTCCTGATTGGTTGCATGCTTTGCTTGCTCCTGATTGGCTGCATGCTTTGCTTGCTCCTGATTGGTTGCATGCTTTGCTTGCTCCTGATTGGCTGTATGCTTTGTTTGCTCCTGATTGGCTGCATGCTTTGCTTGCTCCTGATTGGCTGTATGCTTTGCTTGCTCCTGATTGGCTGCATGCTTTGCTTGCTCCTGATTGGCTGTATGCTTTGCTTGCTCCTGATTGGCTGCATGCTTTGCTTGCTCCTGATTGGCTGCATGCTTTGCTTGCTCCTGATTGGCTGCCTTGCGATCCACTTGCTGGAAGAAGCTTTTGGTCTGTTTGTTAAGGAAAAATAGCATTGATTTTCTTGTTTTAAGAAGACATTACCTGATTGGTTGATTTCTGGAAAGTCTTCATCTTGGCTCCAGGACCCCTCAAGGAAGGTTCCTTGATGTTGGTGAGGGGCTCTTGATTTAGGAAATTGGATCTGTGCTCCAGTTACCCGAATTAAGCCTGAATGCCTTCCACATCCCCCCCCCAGGCGCTGTATAATCCTCCGGGTTTAGCGCTTCCCCTTGATTATAATAATAATTGGCTCCAGGACTTGGTGCGTCGCTGCTGCCTGCCCCAGGGCAAACCGTCGCTGGCTGCCTGCCCCAGGGCAGACCGTCGCTGGCTGCCTGCCCCAGGGCAGACCGTCGCTGGCTGCCTGCCCCAGGGCAGACCGTCGCTGGCTGCCTGCCCCAGGGCAGACCGTTGGCCTCTGGACTCTTGCAGCTGGCTGAAGTCTTCCCACCTCAACCTGTTGGATGTTACCTGCTGGTATACAGTGGACCCCCGGTTAACGATATTTTTTCACTCCAGCAGTATGTTCAGGTGCCAGTACTGACCGAATTTGTTCCCATAAGGAATATTGTGAAGTAGATTAGTCCATTTCAGACCCCCAAACATACACGTACAAATGCACTTACATAAATACACTTACATAATTGGTCGCATTGGGAGGTGATCGTTAAGCGGGGGTCCACTTTCAAGAGCATCACGACCACACCTATGCACTCTGTGTATGTGTAATCCTTGCATACCGACATCCTCTTACTCATGTTCGGCTCTGAAGGCATCTTTGAGAATTAGACAGCTTTTTTTTTAAACCAATATCTTTTTTTTGTGTGACACGGGTTTAGCTGTCTGTTAAGATAAGATAAGATAAGATTTCGTTCGGATTTTTAACCCCGGAGGGTTAGCCACCCAGGATAACCCAAGAAAGTCAGTGCGTCATCGAGGACTGTCTAACTTATTTCCATTGGGGTCCTTAATCTTGTCCCCCAGGATGCGACCCACACCAGTCGACTAACACCCAGGTACCTATTTGCTGCTAGGTGAACAGGACAACAAGTGTAAGGAAACGTGTCGAAATGTTTCCACCCGCCGGGAATCGAACCCTGGCCCTCCGCGTGTGAAGCGGGAGCTTTAGCCACCGGGCCACCGGGCCACCCGGTAATCTCCTCAGAGGCCAGTCAAGCCCTCTTCACTGAGGTGGTTAAAGATCCCCACACAGTGGATCAGCTTGACTATATCGATCTGAAGACACCAGCACCTTTCTCTCCTCTAAAATTTTCTTCTTTTTTTCTGGATCGGCTGGACCTGCTCCTGCGTCGGTGGGAGTATTCGTCTGGTCCGGTGCCCGTGGCTGCATTCCTTGTAATTAACGCACGGGAAGCCTAATCTTGGCAGGTACACTTACAACACAAACATGATCTGTCAGAATTACGCACTTGATGCCCCTTAGACGCCACTCACGATTCAAGCGGCATATCCACCTGTGCTGTTGTCATCATGGCAACTGCACAGAGACCCAGTTTTCCGACAATGGCCTTGATGTTAGAGTACTCTAAAGCTGACAAGGATACGATTGACTATGCCTCTACCTTTTTCAACATTACCCAGGCTCGGGTGATAAACATCTTCAAGACCCATACCGGATGTAAGGTTAATCTTGATCCTATCAACTATGACCTATGTACAAGTAAGGAAGTCCGAGAAAAGCTCTTTCAGGCAGGTTTTGCTATCGATTGGGCTCCTGATCAAAAGGCCAGGAGTACAGTCGTGGCAAAATTTGTTGACTCGTCACTGCTAAACGAATACACCCAAAACAAAGACGCCTTGATGACAGACATTTCAACTCAAAATCAAGTCACAGTTGAGGAACTTTTCCATCCTGAACGCTCAAATATCCTTAAGATCAGATGTTCCACTCCAGATGAGGCTGATAAACTGTTCAAACATGGTGTTCGAGCTAACTACTTTCTTATTCCACCTACTTCATTGTTTCTACCTAACTATGTCGCTATTCATCGGTGCTACAAATCCCTTGAGTTTGGACATCTAAAGAATACTTGTGACAAGCAACAGCTGTGTTCCAAGTGTTCTTCTCCAGGCCACACATGGCAAAAATGTACCAACCCTCCAAAATGTTTGCACTGCTCTCAGTCACATTCTGCTACTTCTTTCAACTGCCCTACTCGTAAGGAATATGTGTCTTCATTACGGAAAGACCAACCTCTGAACCTCCCAAGCCCAGTCTTGACTCCACGCTCACAAACACAGACAACATCCTCATCCACTTACCAACCAAACTCTTATGTTCCTCCTGCTACCACTTCTACAGCTTATCCTTCCTATGCTGCTGCTGCACAAACCAACCTTCCCTCGGCCTCTTCATTCTCAAAACAATCTAATATCCTTGAGACCATTGTGCTCACTGCTGTATACTGTCATAAAGCATTTAAAAGTGCCAACTATCCAACGATGCTGAATGATCTTTTGAAAGCCAACAATTTTGACCCCATCATTTTCCCTCCTGATTTCTTTCTTCCTAAGGATGAACTTTTTCCCAACTCCTCTCTCTCCACTCCAGAAACTCCTCTTCAAGCTTCTACTCAGGCAGACCCTTCTCCTTCCACCCATATGCCAAAATCCTGTCCTAATCCTTCCACCAGTTCTGGCTCCAACACCAAACGATCTCAACCTCCTTCTTCCTCTACTCGTCCTTCTCGTTCTCCTACTCTCAAGTCTCGACCTCCTATTATGATACAACAGTGTACCAACTCTCCCGGATTCGACGACTGTCTGGTAAAAGTTCAGCACTTAATGAATCAAGCCCCGCCCTCGCCCTCTCCCTCTCGCCCCAACTCATCCTCTCATCTTAACACTACACCTAGTCCCACCTCCTACTCCAGGCCCCTCTCACCTTCCCCTTCCCGTTCTCAATCCAGAAACCGTAAAACACAACCGACCAAATATAGATCAGGTGCTGGGTTAGCACGATAAAAATAGGAAGGACTTACAATTTCGACCTTCAAGTAACCCCCACCATGGCCCTTAAGGTTATTCAATTTAATATAAGAGCTTATAACGCAAACAAATACATTCTTGCTGACCTCGTTGAATCAGAACAACCAGACGTGTTGTTATTAAACAGCACGTGTGTACGTGATGATCAACGTGTCAGACACTTAGGATATACAGCCCGTCAATCTCCTGCCGAACACTGGAATGGCGTAGCTATTCTTGTTAAAAGTACAATAAAACATGAGTTCTTATCCCTTCCATTTACATATTCTCACAGCATGGCTGTGAAAATTTACACGATACACGGACCCATCATCCTGTACACGACATATACCAGACCCCACCAAAACATTAACATTCATGATTTAACCATTCTTTTTAATCATACACATCTCCCTGTATACCTACTTGCCGACCTCAATACCAAACACACAGACTTCCATGACAACTCCACAAATTTGCATGGAAGGCAACTTCATACACTTGTAACACAGAAACATCTCATACACCTCGGACCTTACTTCCCAACAGTCTATACACACAATGGCCAAGGCACCCCTGATAAAATTTTTACAAACAGAGCTAGTAATCGCTTACATCACTACACAACACCAGGACCGCTCTCTGGATCTGACCACATTCCTATCATTTTGCATATTTCCTCAAATCCTATACTCATTCCAGTTCGCCCCTCTCCAGCTTATTCTCAGGCGGACTGGGATCTGTTCAAACAACGCCTAAACACTCTTGATCTCACACACAACTATGACAATAGACCAGTATCAGACATAGACACACAAATTCAACGTATTCAACAATCAATTACCCAAACTGCTACAGAGGACTGCTTGCAGAGGCAAAGGCAATGTTCGCGGCTTTCACTGAGACCCACATAAAGGATCACTTGGACAACGAAGTATGGATCCCAGGTTACAACCTATACAGATGTGACAGAGTGAACAGGCAAAAGGGGGGGGTTGGCCTGTACATTGCAGAGTCACTTGTTTGCACAGAACTGCTTAATGCCTCAAATGACGTAGTGGAAGTTTTAGCAGTAAAGGTCGAGAACCAAAACCTAGTCATTGTGGTAGTCTACAAGCCTCCGGATGCAACATCCCAGCAATTCCAGGAACAGCTGTTAAAAATTGACCACTGTCTGGAAAATCTTCCAGCTCCTGCACCCAACATCTTGCTCCTGGGGGATTTCAACTTAAGGCACCTAAAATGGAGGAATATAGCAAATAATATTGTTGCAGTAATAACACCAGGAGGCAGCTCTGATGAAAACTCACACTCACACGAGCTTTTAAATCTCTGCACAAAATTCAATTTAAACCAGCAAATAATAGAGCCTACAAGACTGGAGAATACACTAGACCTCATCTTCACTAACAATGATGATCTGATAAGAAATGTCACCATATCAAAAACAATATACTCAGATCACAACATAATTGAGGTTCAGACATGTATGCATGGAGCCCCAGACCGACAAAATGAGACTAGTCACGAGGGAGCATTCACCAAATTCAACTTCAATAACAAAAACATAAAGTGGGACCAAGTAAACCAAGTCCTAACCGATATAAGCTGGGAAGATATACTAAGCAACACAGACCCAAACTTATGCCTAGAACAGATTAACTCGGTGGCACTCGATGTATGCACAAGGCTTATTCCTCTAAGAAAAAGGAGGAGTAGATGTAAAATAGAAAGAGACAGGCGCTCCCTTTACAGGCGACGGAAAAGAATAACAGAGCGGCTAAAAGAGGTCAATATATCTGAAATGCGCAGGGAGACACTGGTCAGAGAAATAGCAAGCATCGAACTTAAGCTAAAAGAATCCTTTAGGAGTCAGGAATCGCGGGAAGAACTAAAAGCCATAAATGAAATCGAAAGAAACCCAAAGTATTTCTTCTCCTATGCCAAATCAAAATCGAGAACAACGTCCAGTATTGGGCCCCTACTTAAACAAGATGGGTCCTACACAGATGACAGCAAGGAAATGAGTGAGCTACTCAAGTCCCAATATGACTCAGTTTTTAGCAAGCCGCTAACCAGACTGAGAGTCGAAGACCAAAATAAATTTTTTATGAGAGAGCCACAAAATTTGACTAACACAAGCCTATCCGATGTTATCCTGACGCCAAATGACTTCGAACAGGCGATAAATGACATGCCCATGCACTCTGCCCCAGGGCCAGACTCATGGAACTCTGTGTTCATCAAGAACTGCAAGAAGCCCCTATCACGAGCCTTTTCCATCCTATGGAGAGGGAGCATGGACACGGGGGTCGTCCCTCAGTTACTAAAAACAACAGACATAGCCCCACTCCACAAAGGGGGCAGTAAAGCAACAGCAAAGAACTACAGACCAATAGCACTAACATCCCATATCATAAAAATCTTTGAAAGGGTCCTAAGAAGCAAGATCACCACCCATCTAGAAACCCATCAGTTACACAACCCAGGGCAACATGGGTTTAGAACAGGTCGCTCCTGTCTGTCTCAACTACTGGATCACTACGACAAGGTCCTAAATGCACTAGAAGACAAAAAGAATGCAGATGTAATATATACAGACTTTGCAAAAGCCTTCGACAAGTGTGACCATGGCGTAATAGCGCACAAAATGCGCGCTAAAGGAATAACAGGAAAAGTCGGTCGATGGATCTATAATTTCCTCACTAACAGAACACAGAGAGTAGTCGTCAACAGAGTAAAGTCCGAGGCAGCTACGGTGAAAAGCTCTGTCCCACAAGGCACAGTACTAGCTCCCATCTTGTTCCTCATCCTCATATCCGACATAGACAAGGATGTCAGCCACAGCACCGTGTCTTCCTTTGCAGATGACACCCGAATCTGCATGACAGTGTCTTCCATTGCAGACACTGAAAGGCTCCAGGCGGACATCAACCAAATCTTTCAGTGGGCTGCAGAAAACAATATGAAGTTCAACGATGAGAAATTTCAATTACTCAGATATGGTAAACATGAGGAAATTAAATCTTCATCAGAGTACAAAACAAATTCTGGCCACAAAATAGAGCGAAACACCAACGTCAAAGACCTAGGAGTGATTATGTCGGAGGATCTCACCTTCAAGGACCATAACATTGTATCAATCGCATCTGCTAGAAAAATGACAGGATGGATAATGAGAACCTTCAAAACTAGGGAGGCCAAGCCCATGATGACACTCTTCAGGTCACTTGTTCTATCTAGGCTGGAATATTGCTGCACTCTAACAGCACCTTTCAAGGCAGGTGAAATTGCCGACCTAGAAAATGTACAGAGAACTTTCACGGCGCGCATAACGGAGATAAAACACCTCAATTACTGGGAGCGCTTGAGGTTTCTAAACCTGTATTCCCTGGAACGCAGGAGGGAGAGATACATGATTATATACACCTGGAAAATCCTAGAGGGACTAGTACCAAACTTGCACACGAAAATCACTCACTACGAAAGCAAAAGACTTGGCAGACGATGCACCATCCCCCCAATGAAAAGCAGGGGTGTCACTAGCACGTTAAGAGACCATACAATAAGTGTCAGGGGCCCGAGACTGTTCAACTGCCTCCCAGCACACATAAGGGGGATTACCAACAGACCCCTGGCAGTCTTCAAGCTGGCACTGGACAAGCAACTAAAGTCAGTTCCTGATCAGCCGGGCTGTGGCTCGTACGTTGGTTTGCGTGCAGCCAGCAGCAACAGCCTGGTTGATCAGGCGCTGATCCACCAGGAGGCCTGGTCACAGACCGGGCCGCGGGGGCGTTGACCCCCGAAACTCTCTCCAGGTAAACTCCAGGTAATGACACACCACAAAGTACGATACTCTTTTCGCCCATCAGAAAGAACCAAAAGATTACTCACATGTTACAGACACCGTTTCCTAGCAAATCAAAACAGACTCAATATCATCCGATGGGACCTCACTATTTTACGTACACATATCATCCATAGCCTAGACGATGACCACGCCCGACATTGGCAATCAGTTATAAACACAACAGATGTACAGCGTACAAGAGATCCCAAAGCATTCTGGTCATCCATTCGGAAACTTACAGGCACCCCTCCATCCACAACCTTTAGACACATAAACAGCAACAACAGACATTATTATTATAATGAAAGGGGAAGCGCTAAACCCGTAGGATTATACAGCGCCCGGGGGGGGGATGTGGAAGGCATTCAGGCTTAATTCGGGGAACTGGAGCACAGTTCCAATTCCCTAAATCAAGAGCCCCTCACCAACATCAAGGAACCTTCCGTGAGGGGCAACAACAGACAGATCTCTGACCCTGCTGAAGCGGTACATATTTTCAAAGACATATGGGAAAACATCTTCCACCCACATCGGTGGCCCGGTGGCCTGGACCGGTGGCCCGGTGGCCTGGACCGGTGGCCCGGTGGCCTGGTGGCTAAAGCTCCCGCATCACACACGGAGGGCCCGGGTTCGATTCCCGGCGGGTGGAAACATTTCGACACGTTTCCTTACACCTGTTGTCCTGTTCACCTAGCAGCAAATAGGTACCTGGGTGTTAGTCGACTGGTGTGGGTCGCATCCTGGGGGACAAGATTAAGGACCCCAATGGAAATAAGTTAGACAGTCCTCGATGACGCACTGACTTTCTTGGGTTATCCTGGGTGGCTAACCCTCCGGGGTTAAAAATCCGAACGAAATCTTATCTTATCCACCAGACCAAGCTGTCATAGCACACACATTAGACATAGAGAGATGGGTATCCAACCATGAAGATTTAACCAGTCCTGATCCAATCATAAACCTAAACACCCTATCTTTCACACATCCTCTAAACTCTCCTTTTACTGTAAATGATGTTCACTCCTTACTAACACACCTTCCTAAAAAAGCTCCAGGTGCTTCAGGTCTGTCACATTCAGTCCTTCGTCACCTTCCACTTTCTGTTGCTTCTGCTATCACTGACCTCTTTAATGCCTCTCTTGCATCTGGCTATTTCCCCCCATTCTTTAAATCTGCAACTGCATGTCTGATACCAAAACCTGGGAAAGACTTGACTGACCCCAATAACTATAGACCAAGTAGCCTCCTTGAAATTTTGGGTAAGACCTTTGAACGACTTGTAAATATGCGACTCAGGACTCACCTAGAGACACATAACTTGCTTACTGAAAGACAATTCGGTTTCCGGAAAAAACGATCTACCCAAGACGTTTTGAATGTGATCCTGAACTATGTACGTATCAATAAAGCCCAGAACTGTACCTCCGCCCTTGTCGCCAAAGATGTAGAGAAAGCTTTTGATACTGTTTGGCATGAAGGATTAAAATACAAACTTTGCACTTCCTTTGACTTAACTATAAATATGATGAAATTATTATGTCACTTTCTAGATGGCCGAACGATGCGTATACGGTTCAGAGATCATTATTCGGACTATTTCACATTAAAAGCGGGTGTACTCCAAGGCTCTGTCCTGTCTCCCACCCTATATATACTCTACACGAATGATTTACCTGAACCTCTTTACCCAAACACAGTTACCCTTTCTTACGCACACGACATCACTCAACTCACAACACACGAAACTACACGAATACCACCTGGTGGTTCACACTTACACTCGCTCACTCATTTGACCATAAACAGAAATATTAATCTCAGTCTTAAAATAATGAATCCTGTGATACTCCAATACTGAAACTATGTACTGTGCCAAAACAAAAGCATTCACATTGCTAAACTCACAAACTAGTATTTAGTCACTTAGCCATAATACCAACTTACCTCATAATTTGTAATATTTTACAATTAAGAATAAAACTAAGTCTGCCCGAAATGCCTAGCCATGCTAAGCGTTCTAGTGGTACACTCTGTAATACCTAGCCATGCTAGGTGTTCTAGTGGTACACTCTGTAATACCTAGCCATGCTAGGTGTTCTAGTGGTACACTCTGTAATGCCTAGCCATGCTAGGTGTTCTAGTGGTACACTCTGTAATACCTAGCCATGCTAGGTGTTCTAGTGGTACACTCTGTAATACCTAGCCATGCTAGGTGTTCTAGTGGTACACTCTGTAATACCTAGCCATGCTAGGTGTTCTAGTGGTACACTCTGTAATACCTAGCCATGCTAGGTGTTCTAGTGGTACACTCTGTAATACCTAGCCATGCTAGGTGTTCTAGTGGTACACTCTGTAATACCTAGCCATGCTAGGTGTTCTAGTGGTACACTCTGTAATACCTAGCCATGCTAGGTGTTCTAGTGGTACACTCTGTAATACCTAGCCATGCTAAGCGTTCTAGTGGTACACTCTGTAATACCTAGCCATGCTAAGCGTTCTAGTGGTACACTCTGTAATACCTAGCCATGCTAAGTGTTCTAGTGGTACACTCTGTAATACCTAGCCATGCTAAGTGTTCTAGTGGTACACTCTGTAATACCTAGCCATGCTAGGTGTTCTAGTGGTACACTCTGTAATACCTAGCCATGCTAAGCGTTCTAGTGGTACACTCTGTAATCACAATTTTACTACATGTAAACCAAACAATAACCAAATTTCTGTAAACTCAGCATTGTAATCCTTATAGAGAATAAACTTTGCACGCAGAACACAGAGAGGCCGACAGGATTACCGCCTGGGAATTATTATGGCGCATCAAAACCAACCCAAATAAGTAAAAAATCACTTACTTCCATAGAATGCGTGATGTCCCCACTCCTGCCGAACTCAAAACAAGCACCTCCTGTACCCCCATCCCACGCTCCTTCTCGACAGTTGTCCTTGGTGTGACCCTCGACCACACACTGAACCTAAAATCTCACATTACTACAAAGACCACAGAGGCTGGAACTGCACTCTCAAGGTTATATAAGCTGCGAGGAGCCAGTCCCAAGACAAGATAAGATTTCGTTCGGATTTTTAACCCCGGAGGGTTAGCCACCCAGGATAACCCAAGAAAGTCAGTGCGTCATCGAGGACTGTCTAACTTATTTCCATTGTGGTCCTTAAATCTTGTCCCCCAGGATGCGACCCACACCAGTCGACTAACACCCAGGTACCTATTTGCTGCTAGGTGAACAGGACAACAGGTGTAAGGAAACGTGTCGAAATGTTTCCACCCGCCGGGAATCGAACCCGGGCCCTCCGTGTGTGAAGCGGGAGCTTTAGCCACCAGGCCACCAGCCACATCTTTACAAAGCACTCATTCGTCCTCTACTCTCTTACTTTCCACTCGCTCTGACGTTAATCGCCAAGACTAACGCACTAAAATTTCAACGTATCCAGAATCGTGCATTACGCTGGGTGTTGGGAGTGAGGTGGGAAGAATTTGCCACCAGTGAACCTCTCCACCTCACGACAAACACACCAGTTTTGAACGTGTACTGGAAGACACTTAGTGACATTATTATTATTATAATCAAGGGGGAAGCGCTAAACCCGTAGGATTATACAGCTCCCAGGGGAGGGGGGATGTGGAAGGCATTCAGGCTTAATTCGGGGAACTGGAGCACAGATCCAATTCCTTAAATCAAGAGCCCCTCACCAACATCAAGGAACCTTCCATGAGGGGGCACTTAGTGACAAACAACTTGACAGACTTGAAACATATCATGACTACTGGACTACATACTTAGCTGATACTCTCAGACGTCCTTACAATGATGTAAATCTTTTTCAATCATTAAATGATCCGGCACCTCCACCACAATACACATAAATTATCTGACTTTTGCTTAAAAATTCAAATAACTTAAAAGTGCCATTGCCGTAGAGCTGTGTCTTTGTGCGTTTTTAGGGCTGAAGTGGTTGCGATGTGCGTTTTGCGTCGTCTTCGCAATAACGTGTCCCTGAACCATATCCAGTCATTGCAAGTTGAAGTGCTTCCAGTCAAAGTTAGATAAGATAAGATAAGATTTCGTTGGGATTTTTAACCCCGGAGGGTTAGCCACCCAGGATAACCCAAGAAAGTCAGTGCGTCATCGAGGACTGTCTAACTTATTTCCATTGGGGTCCTTAATCTTGTCCCCCAGGATGCCACCCACACCAGTCGACTAACACCCAGGATGCCACCCACACCAGTCGACTAACACCCAGGTACCTATTTGCTGCTAGGTGAACAGGACAATAGGTGTAAGGAAACGTGTCGAAATGTTTCCACCCGCCGGGAATCGAACCCGGGCCCTCCGTGTGTGAAACGGGAGCTTTAGCCACCAGGTCACCAAGTTGAAGTGCTTCCAGTCAAAGTTGAAGTGCTTCCAGTCAAAGTTGAAGTGCTTCTAGTCAAAGTTGAAGTGCTTCCAGTCAAAGTTGAAGTGCTTCCAGTCAAAGTTGAAGTGCTTCCAGTCAAAGTTGAAGTGCTTCCAGTCAAAGTTGAAGTGCTTCCAGTCAAAGTTGAAGTGCTTCCAGTCAAAGTTGAAGTGCTTCCAGTCAGTTGCAGTCAGCACCCGCAGAGTCCCTGTTGTCTTTTATGTCGTCTTCGTTATAGTTTATCCAGGCTTAGCAGTTGGGTTTAGTCCTGACTGGGTGGCCCGGTGGCCTGGTGGCTAGTGGCCCGGTGGCCTGGTGGCTAGTGGCCCGGTGGCCTGGTGGCTAGTGGCCCGGTGGCCTGGTGGCTAGTGGCCCGGTGGCCTGGTGGCTAGTGGCCCGGTGGCCTGGTGGCTAGTGGCCCGGTGGCCTGGTGGCTAGTGGCCCGGTGGCCTGGTGGCTAGTGGCCCGGTGGCCTGGTGGCTAGTGGCCCGGTGGCCCGGTGGCCTGGTGGCCCGGTGGCCTGGTGGCTAAAGCTCCCGCTTCACACACGGAGGGCCAGGGTTCGATTCCCGGCGGGTGGAAACATTTCGACACGTTTCCTTACACCTGTTGTCCTGTTCACCTAGCAGCAAATAGGTACCTGGGTGTTAGTCGACTGGTGTGGGTCGCATCCTGGGTGTTAGTCGACTGGTGTGGGTGGCATCCTGGGTGTTAGTGGACTGGTGTGGGTGGCATCCTGGGTGTTAGTCGACTGGTGTGGGTCACATCCTGGGTGTTAGTGGACTGGTGTGGGTCACATCCTGGGTGTTAGTGGACTGGTGTGGGTCACATCCTGGGTGTTAGTCGACTGGTGTGGGTGGCATCCTGGGTGTTAGTGGACTGGTGTGGGTCACATCCTGGGTGTTAGTGGACTGGTGTGGGTCACATCCTGGGTGTTAGTGGACTGGTGTGGGTCACATCCTGGGTGTTAGTGGACTGGTGTGGGTCACATCCTGGGTGTTAGTCGACTGGTGTGGGTCACATCCTGGGTGTTAGTCGACTGGTGTGGGTGGCATCCTGGGTGTTAGTGGACTGGTGTGGGTCACATCCTGGGTGTTAGTCGACTGGTGTGGGTCACATCCTGGGTGTTAGTCGACTGGTGTGGGTGGCATCCTGGGTGTTAGTGGACTGGTGTGGGTCACATCCTGGGTGTTAGTGGACTGGTGTGGATCACATCCTGGGTGTTAGTGGACTGGTGTGGGTGGCATCCTGGGTGTTAGTGGACTGGTGTGGGTCACATCCTGGGTGTTAGTGGACTGGTGTGGGTCACATCCTGGGTGTTAGTGGACTGGTGTGGGTCACATCCTGGGTGTTAGTGGACTGGTGTGGGTCACATCCTGGGTGTTAGTGGACTGGTGTGGGTCACATCCTGGGTGTTAGTGGACTGGTGTGGGTCACATCCTGGGTGTTAGTGGACTGGTGTGGGTCACATCCTGGGTGTTAGTGGACTGGTGTGGGTCACATCCTGGGTGTTAGTGGACTGGTGTGGGTGGAATCCTGGGTGTTAGTCGACTGGTGTGGGTGGCATCCTGGGTGTTAGTGGACTGGTGTGGGTGGCATCCTGGGTGTTAGTGGACTGGTGTGGGCCACATCCTGGGTGTTAGTGGACTGGTGTGGGTCACATCCTGGGTGTTAGTGGACTGGTGTGGGTCACATCCTGGGTGTTAGTGGACTGGTGTGGGTGGCATCCTGGGTGTTAGTGGACTGGTGTGGGTCGCATCCTGGGTTTTAGTGGACTGGTGTGGGTGGCATCCTGGGTGTTAGTGGACTGGTGTGGGTGGCATCCTGGGTGTTAGTGGACTGGTGTGGGTGGCATCCTGGGTGTTAGTGGACTGGTGTGGGTCGCATCCTGGGTTTTAGTGGACTGGTGTGGGTGGCATCCTGGGTGTTAGTGGACTGGTGTGGGTGGCATCCTGGGTGTTAGTGGACTGGTGTGGGTGGCATCCTGGGTGTTAGTGGACTGGTGTGGGTGGCATCCTGGGTGTTAGTCGACTGGTGTGGGTGGCATCCTGGGTGTTAGTGGACTGGTGTGGGTCACATCCTGGGTGTTAGTGGACTGGTGTGGGTCACATCCTGGGTGTTAGTGGACTGGTGTGGGTGACATCCTGGGTGTTAGTGGACTGGTGTGGGTCACATCCTGGGTGTTAGTGGACTGGTGTGGGCCACATCCTGGGTGTTAGTGGACTGGTGTGGGTCACATCCTGGGTGTTAGTGGACTGGTGTGGGTCACATCCTGGGTGTTAGTGGACTGGTGTGGGCCACATCCTGGGTGTTAGTGGACTGGTGTGGGCCACATCCTGGGTGTTAGTGGACTGGTGTGGGCCACATCCTGGGTGTTAGTGGACTGGTGTGGGCCACATCCTGGGTGTTAGTGGACTGGTGTGGGCCACATCCTGGGTGTTAGTGGACTGGTGTGGGTCACATCCTGGGTGTTAGTGGACTGGTGTGGGTCACATCCTGGGTGTTAGTGGACTGGTGTGGGTCACATCCTGGGTGTTAGTGGACTGGTGTGGGTCACATCCTGGGTGTTAGTGGACTGGTGTGGGTCACATCCTGGGTGGCTAACCCTCCGGGGTTAAAAATCCCAACGAAATCTTATCTCTTATCTTATTTAACCAATCTTCCCATTTCCAAAACAACAAAAAACAAATAAAAAAAGCAAAATCTATAATAAACAATCAAGAAAAACATTATTACAACATTTTTAAATAAAAAAATGAGTCAAAAAAAAGAACCAAAATTTAATGTTGTTGACCGAGCTTCCCAGACAGCATGGCGCCTCCTGTCTCAGGTTCACCCTTATTTACCATGATTTTCCCCCTTTTTTAGGCCTCTTCTTGACCCTGTGTTACTCTGATTAGGCCTATGGGCCTCCCTGCACGTATAGGCCTAGGATCCCCAGTCATTAATAGCCTAAAAAGCTAAAAAAAATAGATTTTTATTGACGACTCAGGAGTCGAAATCTCCCAAAATTTCCTGTCTTATTTTTTTTTTCGCTTTATTTATCTTCCATTTTATTTCCCAGAGTTTATAATTACATTTATATATTCTTTAACTAATATAATTATCTATAATATATAATAAGATATAATTTGGGTTGAAATTATCTACGTGAGGATTAAAATATAATTTTTTTTATTCGTGGGTCGATTTTTTCCAATAATTTTTAAATATATTTTTATATATACTGAATTTAACTAGAATGTTTATATATATATAAATATATAATATATATATATATATATATATATATATATATATATATATATATATATATATATATATATATATATATATATATATATATATATATATTATATTTTATTATTAACACTGGCAGATTCCCACCAGGGCAGGGTGGTTCAGGGTGGTTCACCAGGGCAGGGTGGTTCACCAGGGCAGGGTGGTTCACCAGGGCAGGGTGGTTCACCAGGGCAGGGTGGTTCACCAGGGCAGGGTGGTTCACCAGGGCAGGGTGGTTCACCAGGGCAGGGTGGTTCACCAGGGCAGGGTGGTTCACCAGGGCAGGGTGGTTCACCAGGGCAGGGTGGTTCACCAGGGCAGGGTGGTTCACCAGGGCAGGGTGGTCCACCAGGGCAGGGTGGTTCACCAGGGCAGGGTGGTCCACCAGGGCAGGGTGGTCCACCAGGGCAGGGTGGTCCACCAGGGCAGGGTGGTCCACCAGGGCAGGGTGGTCCACCAGGGCAGGGTGGTCCACCAGGGCAGGGTGGTCCACCAGGGCAGGGTGGTCCACCAGGGCAGGGTGGTCCACCAGGGCAGGGTGGTCCACCAGGGCAGGGTGGTCCACCAGGGCAGGGTGGTCCACCAGGGCAGGGTGGTCCACCAGGGCAGGGTGGTCCACCAGGGCAGGGTGGTCCACCAGGGCAGGGTGGTCCACCAGGGCAGGGTGGTCCACCAGGGCAGGGTGGTCCACCAGGGCAGGGTGGTCCACCAGGGCAGGGTGGTCCACCAGGGCAGGGTGGTCCACCAGGGCAGGGTGGTCCACCAGGGCAGGGTGGTCCACCAAGGCAGGGTGGTCCACCAAGGCAGGGTGGTCCACCAGGGCAGGGTGGTCCACCAGGGCAGGGTGGTCCACCAGGGCAGGGTGGTCCACCAGGGCAGGGTGGTCCACCAGGGCAGGGTGGTCCACCAGGGCAGGGTGGTCCACCAGGGCAGGGTGGTCCACCAGGGCAGGGTGGTCCACCAAGGCAGGGTGGTCCACCAAGGCAGGGTGGTCACCAAGGCAGGGTGGTCCACCAAGGCAGGGTGATCCACCAGGGCAGGGTGGTCCACCAGGGCAGGGTGGTCCACCAAGGCAGGGTGGTCCACCAAGGCAGGGTGGTCCACCAAGGCAGGGTGGTCACCAAGGCAGGGTGGTCCACCAAGGCAGGGTGGTCCACCAGGGCAGGGTGGTCCACCAGGGCAGGGTGGTCCACCAAGGCAGGGTGGTCCACCAAGGCAGGGTGGTCCACCAAGGCAGGGTGGTTCACCAAGGCAGGGTGGTCCACCAAGGCAGGGTGGTCACCAAGGCAGGGTGGTCCACCAAGGCAGGGTGGTCCACCAGGGCAGGGTGGTCCACCAGGGCAGGGTGGTCCACCAAGGCAGGGTGGTCCACCAAGGCAGGGTGGTCCAAGGCAGGGTGGTCCACCAAGGCAGGGTGGTCACCAAGGCAGGGTGGTCCACCAAGGCAGGGTGGTCCACCAAGGCAGGGTGGTCCACCAAGGCAGGGTGGTCCACCAAGGCAGGGTGGTCCACCAAGGCAGGGTGGTCCACCAAGGCAGGGTGGTTCACCAAGGCAGGGTGGTCCACCAAGGCAGGGTGGTCCACCAAGGCAGGGTGGTCCACCAAGGCAGGGTGGTCCACCAAGGCAGGGTGGTCCACCAGGCAGGGTGGTCCACCAAGGCAGGGTGGTCACCAAGGCAGGGTGGTCACCAAGGCAGGGTGGTCCACCAAGGCAGGGTGGTCCACCAAGGCAGGGTGGTCCACCAAGGCAGGGTGGTCCACCAGGGCAGGGTGGTCCACCAGGGCAGGGTGGTCCACCAAGGCAGGGTGGTCCACCAAGGCAGGGTGGTCCACCAAGGCAGGGTGGTTCACCAAGGCAGGGTGGTCCACCAAGGCAGGGTGGTCCACCAAGGCAGGGTGGTCCACCAAGGCAGGGTGGTCCACCAAGGCAGGGTGGTCCACCAAGGCAGGGTGGTCCACCAAGGCAGGGTGGTCACCAAGGCAGGGTGGTCACCAAGGCAGGGTGGTCCACCAAGGCAGGGTGGTCCACCAAGGCAGGGTGGTCCACCAAGGCAGGGTGGTCCACCAAGGCAGGGTGGTCACCAAGGCAGGGTGGTCACCAAGGCAGGGTGGTCCACCAAGGCAGGGTGGTCCACCAAGGCAGGGTGGTCCACCAAGGCAGGGTGGTCCACCAAGGCAGGGTGGTCCACCAAGGCAGGGTGGTCCACCAAGGCAGGGTGGTCCACCAAGGCAGGGTGGTCCACCAAGGCAGGGTGGTCCACCAAGGCAGGGTGGCCCACCAAGGCAGGGTGGTCCACCAAGGCAGGGTGGTCCACCAAGGCAGGGTGGTCCACCAAGGCAGGGTGGTCCACCAAGGCAGGGTGGTCCACCAAGGCAGGGTGGTCCACCAAGGCAGGGTGGTCCACCAAGGCAGGGTGGCCCACCAAGGCAGGGTGGTCCACCAAGGCAGGGTGGTCCACCAAGGCAGGGTGGCCCACCAAGGTAGGGTGGTCCACCAAGGCAGGGTGGACCACCAAGGCAGGGCGGCCCACCAAGGCAGGGCGGTCCACCAAGGCAGGGTGGTCCACCAAGGCAGGGTGGCCCACCAAGGCAGGGTGGCCCACCAAGGCAGGGTGGTCCACCAAGGCAGGGTGGCCCGAAAAAGAAAAACTTTCACCATCATTCACTCCATCACTGTCTTGCCAGAAGGGTGCTTTACACTACAGTTTTTAAACTGCAACATTAACACCCCTCCTTCAGAGTGCAGACACTGTACTTCCCATCTCCAGGACTCAAGTCCGGCCTGCCGGTTTCCCTGAACCCCTTCATAAATGTTACTTTGCTCACACTCCAACAGCACGTCAAGTATTAAAAACCATTTGTCTCCATTCACTCCTATCAAACACGCTCACGCATGCCTGCTGGAAGTCCAAGCCCCTCGCACACAAAACCTCCTTTACCCCCTCCCTCCAACCTTTCCTAGGCCGACCCCTACCCTGCCTTCCTTCCACTACAGACTGATACACTCTTGAAGTTATTCTGTTTCGCTCCATATATATATATATATATATATATATATATATATATATATATATATATATATATATATATATATATATATATATATATATATATATATATATATATATATATATATATATATATATATATATATATATATATATATATATATATATATAATACCCCCCCGTGGTATTTGCGATGATTGTATTATTATAATCAAAGGGGGAGTGGTAAACCCGTAGGGTTATACAGCGCCTGTGTGGGGGGGGGGTATGGAAGGTATTCAAGAGCCTCTCACCAGCGTCAAGGAACCTACCTTGAGGGGTGCCATCATTCTAACTTCTATTATTACTACTATTATTATTATTACTATTATTACTATTATTATTACTATTATTACCACTATTACTATCATTATTATTATTATTATTATTATTATTATTATTGTTATTATTACTACTACTATTACTACTACTACTCTTGCTATTATTATTACTATTGTTACTATTATTACTACTACTACTACTATTACCTGGAGTTTACCTGGAGAGAGTTTCGGGGGTCAACGCCCCCGCGGCCCGGTCTGTGACCAGGCCTCCTGGTGGATCAGCGCCTGATCAACCAGGCTGTTGCTGCTGGCTGCACGCAAACCAACGTACGAGCCACAGCCCGGCTGATCAGGAACTGACTTTAGGTGCTTGTCCAGTGCCAGCTTGAAGACTGCCAGGGGTCTGTTGGTAATCCCCCTTATGTGTGCTGGGAGGCAGTTGAACAGTCTCGGGCCCCTGACACTTATTGTATGGTCTCTTAACGTGCTAGTGACACCCCTGCTTTTCATTGGGGGGATGGTGCATCGTCTGCCAAGTCTTTTGCTTTCGTAGTGAGTGATTTTCGTGTGCAAGTTCGGTACTAGTCCCTCTAGGATTTTCCAGGTGTATATAATCATGTATCTCTCCCTCCTGCGTTCCAGGGAATACAGGTTTAGAAACCTCAAGCGCTCCCAGTAATTGAGGTGTTTTATCTCCGTTATGCGCGCCGTGAAAGTTCTCTGTACATTTTCTAGGTCGGCAATTTCACCTGCCTTGAAAGGTGCTGTTACTACTATTATTATTATTACTATTATTATTATTACTACTATTACTGTCATTATTATTACTACTATTACTGTCATTATTATTATTACTACTACTACTACTATTACTATTCTTACTATTATTATTACTACTATTTTACTACTTCTCTAATTGCTGTTGTATTGTGCTATTGAGTGTTGTTGCCACCTACTGCCTAATTGCTGCTTCTTGCTTGCTGTTGTTATTGCTCTTGGTATTGTTGCCTGACTGCTGTTGCTAAGCTTCCTGTTGCTGTTTATTGTTGCTATTGGTGGTTATTGCTGCTGCGTGATTGCTAGCTTCTGTTGCTGTTTTGTGCTGTTAGGTAGTTGTTGCTGCTGCTATTTTTGACTTCTGTTACTGTTCATTAATTACTTGCTACTTCAGGTTGGTTGGTATTGCTGCTGCTATTGCTGCTTCTGTTGCTGTTGTTATTGCTGTTGGTAGTTATTAGTATACTGCTGTTACTGGCTTCTGTTACTATTATTGTTACTGCTATTGGTATTGTTGCTGCTGCTATTGCTGCTTCTGTTGCTGGTTGGTTGTTGCTGTTGGTTGTTGCTTACTGCTGGCTATTACTGCTTACTGTTACTTATTGGTAATTGCTATTGGTTGTTTTACCACTACTATTACTGCTGCTACTACTATTCTTACCACTATTACTACTATTGTTACTGTTCTTACCTCTACTATTACTGCTGCTACTACTATTGTTACTACTATTCTTACCACTGTTACTACTGTTACTATTCTTACCACTACTATTACTGCTGCTACTACTATTGTTACTACTATTCTTACCACTATTACTACTATTGTTACTATTCTTACCACTACTATTACTGCTGCTACTACTATTGTTACTACTATTCTTACCACTATTACTACTATTGTTACTGTTCTTACCACTACTATTACTGCTGCTACTACTATTGTTACTACTATTCTTACCACTATTACTACTATTGTTACTATTCTTACCACTACTATTACTGCTGCTACTACTATTGTTACTACTATTCTTACCACTATTACTACTATTGTTACTATTCTTACCACTACTATTACTGCTGCTACTATTGTTACTACTATTCTTACCACTACTGCTATTGTTGTGGAAATTATTTAATTTCCGAAGCTATAGTGCCTAATAAGTGTTTAATGTGTTAAGATAAGATAAGATAAGATAAGATTTCGTTCGGATTTTTAACCCCGGAGGGTTAGCCACCCAGGATAACCCAAGAAAGTCAGTGCGTCATCGAGGACTGTCTAACTTATTTCCATTGTGGTCCTTAATCTTGTCCCCCAGGATGCCACCCACACCAGTCGACTAACACCCAGGATGCCACCCACACCAGTCGACTAACACCCAGGATGTGACCCACACCAGTCCACTAATACCCAGGATGCCACCCACACCAGTCGACTAACACCCAGGATGTGACCCACACCAGTCCACTAATACCCAGGATGCCACTCACACCAGTCGACTAACACCCAGGATGTGACCCACACCAGTCGACTAACACCCAGGATGCAACCCACACCAGTCCACTAATACCCAGGATGTGACCCACACCAGTCCACTAATACCCAGGATGCGACCCACACCAGTCCACTAATACCCAGGATGTGACCCACACCAGTCCACTAACACCCAGGATGCCATCCACACCAGTCCACTAACACCCAGGATGCCACCCACACCAGTCCACTAACACCCAGGATGTGACCCACACCAGTCGACTAACACCCAGGATGTGACCCACACCAGTCCACTAATACCCAGGATGCCACCCACACCAGTCGACTAACACCCAGGATGTGACCCACACCAGTCCACTAATACCCAGGATGCCACTCACACCAGTCGACTAACACCCAGGATGTGACCCACACCAGTCGACTAACACCCAGGATGCAACCCACACCAGTCCACTAATACCCAGGATGTGACCCACACCAGTCCACTAATACCCAGGATGCGACCCACACCAGTCCACTAATACCCAGGATGTGACCCACACCAGTCCACTAACACCCAGGATGCCACCCACACCAGTCCACTAACACCCAGGATGCCACCCACACCAGTCCACTAACACCCAGGTACCTATTTGCTGCTAGGTGAACATGACGACAGGTGTAAGGAAACGTGTCGAAATGTTTCCACCCGCCGGGAATCGAACCCGGGCCCTCCGTGTGTGAAGCGGGATCTTTAGCCACCAGGTCAAAATGTATTTGCATTTTTAATGGATTATTATTATTATAATCAAGGGGGAAGCGCTAAACCCGGAGGATTATACAGCGCCTGGGGGGGGGATGTGGAAGGCATTCAGGCTTAATTCGGGGAACTGGAGCACAGATCCAATTCCCTAAATCAAGAGCCCCTCACCAACATCAAGGAACCTTCCTTGAGGGGCATTTTTAATGGAAGCAGCTGGGTACCCGCTGCGCCTGCGCAGATGTGCGGGGGGGGTCGAGCTGGGGCACTAGGTGCTGGCAGTGTTTTGAATGGGTAAGGAGATTGAGAATCCCGGGAATGAGGAAACTGGCGTTCACGGCGGCCTAAGAATCAATATAGGCCTCAATTCATAATAGGAAGTGTCGTGACTGTCCCTTGTGAAGAGTGAGGGAATGTGATTTACGGGACCACCGTAAAAATGTGGTAAAATTAGTGAATAATGTTCGACCGGGCGTGACAGGTGCACGGCCATGTGTGTGTCCAGGGGAAATACCCGTGTGTTAATCCTCGCTCATCGGCCTCAGATCTTAATGGAGTGACCTCTAATGTGTATAATAATTATGAGACGTTAAATCGTCTTGTGAATGGTAATGTAATCAGTGATAATAACATTGAGTTAAGAGAATGCGGGATGTGAAATAGATCGCCCTGCTCCGAGTGAACGCGTGACTCGCACCGAGGATAGATTCAAATTCAAAGTTTATTCTCTATAAGGTTTACAATGCTGAGTTTACAGAAATTTGGTTATTGTTTGGTTTACATGTAGTAGAATTGAGATTACAGAGTGTACCACTAGAACACCTAGCATGGCTAGGTATTACAGAGTGTACCACTAGAACACCTAGCATGGCTAGGTATTACAGAGTGTACCACTAGAACGCTTAGCATGGCTAGGTATTACAGAGTGTACCACTAGAACACCTAGCATGGCTAGGTATTACAGAGTGTACCACTAGAACACCTAGCATGGCTAGGTATTACAGAGTGTACCACTAGAACGCTTAGCATGGCTAGGTATTACAGAGTGTACCACTAGAACGCTTAGCATGGCTAGGCATTTCGGGCAGACTTTTTTATTCTTAATTGTAAAATATTACAAATTATGAGGTAAGTTGGTATTATGGCTAAGTGACTAAATACTAGTTTGTGAGTTTAGCAATGTGAATGCTTTTGTTTTGGCACAGTACATAGTTTCAGTATTGGAGTATCACAGGATTCATTATTTTAAGACTGAGATTAATGTTTCTGTTTATGGTCAAATGAGTGAGTGAGTGTAAGTGTGAACCACCAGGTGGTATTCGTGAAGTTAGTTGACGGGGTGTATCAGGGAGATAAGATGTTTTCTAATGGTAGTTTTGAAGGTGATGAATGTGTCTGCAGTTCTAGAGTTCTCAGGTAGGGTGTTCCAGATTTTAGGGCCTTTGACATACATTGAATTTTTGTAAAGGTTTAGTCGAACACGGGGAATGTCGTAGAGATGTTTGTGTCTGGTGTTATGCCTGTGGGTTCTGTCACAACTATCAAGAAAGCGTTTTAGGTCAAGGTTGATATTAGAGTTTAAGGCCCTGTAGATATAGATTGCACAGTAGTAAGTGTGGATGTACTGAACTGGGAGTAAGTTTAGATCTTTGAAGAGTGGGGGGGTGTGCTGCCAGGGATGGGATTTAGTGATTATGCTTTATGGAATCACGACTTCTAAACCGGGACAAACCGACGGATACCTTGTCCTGCTGGAATAAGAACCGTGTCGGTGTAGCAGGATAGGTTATGAGTGATCCAGCTACATCAAGTGACCACCAGAGAACATCTCGTAAGTGGTGGGATTATGTGCAAATGTTTTTCCTTGATGGATGTGTCCAGGTGTATCCTACCCCCCCCCCCTTCATTCAGCTAAACTAATATAATCTATACAGTCCACAATTAATTAGTAGCGCCGTGCTTGAGGGTGCTTCCCAATTTATACTGGTCTCGGATACACCCCGTCAACTAACTTCACGAATACCACCTGGTGGTTCACACTTACACTCGCACACTCATTTGACCATAAACAGAAATATTAATCTCAGTCTTAATATAATGAATCCTGTGATACTCCAATACTGAAACTATATACTGTGCCAAAACAAAAGCATTCACACTGCTAAACTCACAAAATAGTATTTAGTCACTTAGCCATAATACCAACTTACCTCATAATTTGTAATATTTTACATTTAAGAATAAAACTAAGTATGCCCGAAATGCCTAGCCATGCTAAGCGTTCTAGTGGTACACTCTGTAATCTCAATTTTACTACATGTTAAACCAAACAATAACCAAATTTCTGTAAACTCAGCATTGTAATCCTTATAGAGAACAAACTTTGAATTGAAAGATTGTGAGGGTCGAGGGGCCACCTGTTGTGACCAGAGGTGGTTAAGTTTTCTCACATGTCTACACGGGGTGACTACGGTAAACAATATGGTTGTCTCCCAATGAGATTACTTGTGTGTATATAATGTTGAGGTACATACAGGTAAGCACCCTATAAAATTTTCCACAATTGTTACTATTCTTACCACTACTATTACTGCTGCTACTACTATTGTTACTACTATTCTTACCACTATTACTACTATTGTTACTATTCTTACCACTACTATTACTGCTGCTACTACTATTGTTACTACTATTCTTACCACTATTACTACTATTGTTACTATTCTTACCACTACTATTACTGCTGCTGCTACTATTGTTACTACTATTCTTACCACTACTATTGTTACTATTCTTACCACTACTATTACTGCTACTATTACAATCATACTACTACTACAATCATAGCCAAGCGCTAAACCCACAAGTGTCATAACACTGCTCCTGCACTTGTCACTGCAGCTATTATGTGAGAGTTTGATCCGAGGAGTGTGAGGATCCCAGTGGTGGATCTCACAGTATGAATGTTTCTCTTCTTGTACTCACCTATTTGTGGTTGCAGGGGTCGAGTTGCAGCTCCCGGCCCTGTGCACAGCACGTTAGACAGGTCAACATGGATGACTTGTGTAGAAATGTGTGGCTAAAATGGCCTGGTTAAGGTTGTTTGAATGTAAAGGTTTTAATGCCTTGTATAGTAAGTTTATATATGTCTTGTCACCTCAAGGACCCCCATGTTAATAAGTCCATGGGTCCCATAATGGAAATGAGTCACAAGGACTCCCAGAGGCCTGGTCACAGACCGGGCTCCGGGGGCATTGACCCCCGGAACTCTCTCCAGGTAAACTCCAGGATAATAAGTCACAAGGACCCCCATGGTAATAAGTCACAAGGACCCCCATGGTAATAAGTCACAAGGACCCCCATGGTAATAAGTCACAAGGACCCCCATGGTAATAAGTCACAAGGACCCCCATGGTAATAAGTCACAAGGACCCCCATGGTAATAAGTCACAAGGACCCCCAGGGTAATAAGTCACAAGGACCCCCAGGGTAATAAGTCACAAGGACCCCCATGGTAATAAGTCACAAGGACCCCCATGGTAATAAGCCACAAGGACCCTCAGGGTAATAAGTCACAAGGACCCAAATGATAAATCACAAAGACCCCCATAAGAAGTCACAAGAACCCCCAGGGTAATAAGTCACAAGGACCCTCATGATAAATCACAAGGACCCCCATAATAATAAGTCACAAGGACCCAAGGGTAATAAGTCACAAGGACCCCCATGATAAATCACAAGGACCTCATAATAATAAGTCACAAGGACCCCCAGGGTAATAAGTCACAAGGTCTCCCATGGAAATAAGCCACAAGGACCCCATAATAATAAGTCACAAGGACCCCCAGGGTAATAAGTCACAAGGTCTCCCATGGAAATAAGCCACAAGGACCCCCATAATAATAAGTCACAAGGACCCCCAGGGTAATAAGTCACAAGGACCCCCATGATAAATCACAAGGACCCCATAATAATAAGTCACAAGGACCCCCATGGAAATAAGTCACAAGGACCCCCATAATAATAAGTCACAAGGACCCCCATAATAATAAGTCACAAGGACCCCCATGGCAAGAAGTCACTATAACTTTTTTGTGGTTATTCATGTGGATAATTTACAAATATATGTTGCTATGCAACAAGATCACAGTAAACAGGTGATATCACAATATGCAAAACAACCACTGTGAAAAAAATAGTGAAATTCCAAGCACTTTGTGATTTCTCAAATTATCAAGGACCTGTTCCTTGATAATGTGAGAAATCACGAAAGCGCCTGTGATTTCGCTATTTTCTTCACAGTGGTTGTTCTGCACATATGTTACTATGTATCATAATTTATGTAACTATTTTTGTGTACCTGTACCTAATTATTATTATAATCAAGGGGAAGCGCTAAACCCGTAGGATTATACAGCGCCTGGGGGGGATGTGGAAGGCATTCAGGCTTAATTCGGGGAACTGGAGCACAGATCCAATTCCCTAAATCAAGAGCCCCTCACCAACATCAAGGAACCTTCCCTGAGGGGACCTGTACCTAAATAAATTGACTTGGTCTAATATTATATTATGTATACTGTACTCCTCCCCCAAGGGAGGTTCCTTGACGCTGGTAAGGGGCTCTTGATCTAGGGAATTGAATCTGTGCTCTGGTTCCCAGAATTAAGCCTAAATACCTTTGCAGGCCATTTACAGAGGTCACCAGACCTAACTGCTTGTGACTTCTTTCTTTGGGGGTACGTGAAGACCACAGCTCACGTACCACGACTACCTGCAACCCTGGACGAGCTGAAAATTTCGATCACTGAAGATTTAGATTTTTAGATTTTGCCACCAAAGTGGCTAGTTTATTGTGCACCCCATATCCATCCTGTGGACGGTAGCGCGAGAGCATATGGATACACAAAAGGCCTAGGAACTAGGCCCCAAAGGGTTAACAGGAATACATATGGATTTATATTTACATATCTATAGTTCACTTATCTGTTACAAGCAAATTTAGGAAATTTGCTTAGTATATCTGGTATCTTATTTTCATTAATAAGATATCTTGACATGTCACATAGGTTATTATACTGTCTGTCTCTGTATTCCTCAATAAGTGGACAATTAAGCACATAGTGTTCAAGAGAGTGACCATATGCCTGATCACATAATTTACATTTAGTTTGATCATCATCTGTGTGTATGCTACCCTATACCACATGAGACTAAATGAAATCCAGCATCTGAAGCTACTAACTGTGAAAGACTTATTGCAATAAAGTTACATGTTATACCGGTTTGAAATCAGGGAGTGTTTTTGTCGACACCCTATATTTCTATATGATAATAATAATAATAATAACTATGTATCATCCATCTCTGTATAAACATAGATGGATGATACATAGTTATTATTATTATTATTATAATCAAGGGGGAGAGCTAAACCCATAGGATTATGCAGCACCTGTTGGGGGGATGTGGAAAGTATTGTCTTAATTCAGGGAACTATAAGACAGATCCAATTTCTGGCTTAAGACTACAGTAGCAATAATCATTATTTGTTTATATATACCAGGAGGGTGTTCCGGGGGTCAATGCATCCACGACCAGGCCTCGTGGTGGATCAAGGACTGATCAACCAGGCTGTTACTGCTGGCCGCATGTAAACCATCATAAAAACCACAGCCTGGCTAGTCAGGACACTGTACATATACAAACAACAAATTTAAGCATTAATCCTTTTATTTTTTGTCTATTGCAGAAGCGACAGCGATGACGCAAATTACCGAAGGGATGTCCTTGAGGTCACCAGATGTTAACACCTTTCAACCCCAGTCAGTGTTTGGATGCATGTTCCCGACTCATCAGTACCCTCTATCATCCCCTCCTAGTCCACTTAGCCCTCTAACCCCAGTAGTGCCTATTGTGTACTCTCCAAATGATTCCATGATGCCCAATGGGGAGAATGCAATCTATAATGCCCAGCCTAACAGCCCAGTGCCTATAAACTCCGGCTCTCCAATATATTGTGATACATATGTCGGGTATGGGTCTCCATACCCATGTGTCATGTACACAGTGTGCCCTGTGATGCCCATGACCTTGTCGAGTCCATCTGATGACGAGAACAGAAATGACGAATCATACAGGTACGATTATTCAGGACAAGCATTGAGTCCCGAGCCTACATATGCCTCTCCGCCGTGCCTACTTCTGTCACAAGTAGAAAACTTCGAAGACTCTTCAAGAGATAGTACACCCCCCGTCATTGTCACAAACATATTGCCAGATCATACGAGCAGTGATGTATCACCACCTGTACCAGTTACGGAGGAAAGCCAGGAGAATAATTCAGAACCAGATAAGCCAGACATAGGTGTATTTGGGGCTAATGGTTGTTGGTATCCAACTGTTAAGAGCAATAGCAAAGAATTTAATGTGAAAATTGAAATTCCTGATTCCTTGCATGCGTCAGAGACCACCATGGTGAAGCATTCTGAGTGGCAACCATGCGACATCCAAAACACAGAGAACCCATATAGTTCTCCTCCGCTATCTTCCAGGCCATCAGTCCCAGTGTTTGGAGTGGCAACATCTCAGAGAGTAAAGCCAACACTGCCCAAGTATAAGCCCCAGCCTGTCAATGTCTCTCTCCCTTTTTACAACTGCTACCATCACCTAGACCTTTCACCGAACATCTTAGGTCGGCCACGCCTCCTACACACACTTCACAAAGATGGTCAGCTGTGAGTTTCACCCTTTTCTCATTTTCTCATTTATTTTACAAACGATGTATTAACAGTAGATATACAGTGGACCCCCGCTTAACGATCACCTCCCAATGCGACCAATTATGTAAGTGTATTTATGTAAATGCGTTTGTACGTGTATGTTTGGGGGTCTGAAATGGACTAATCTACGTCACAATATTCCTTATGGGAACAAATTCGGTCAGTACTGGCACCTGAACATACTTCTGGAGTGAAAAAATATCGTTAACCGGGGGTCCACTGTACTCGAACTTAATTCATTCCAGAAGGCTGTTTGAGTGCTGATCTGTTCGAGCATCGAACAAATTTTTCCCCACCAATTTTCTTTTTGGTTGGCTGTTATCACTAATATTCGTAGGCCCTATGGTGGCTTATTTATACAAATATATAAAAATAAATGTGAAGCAACATGAAATAGTTTTCAGTGAAGTTCTGGCAAGTTGTGTTTGTTTGGTCGAGTGCTGAGCTTTGTTCGAGTAGGGAGCTGTTCGAGTACCGAGGTTCCACTGCACTGTGAATAAATGGCTTAAAAACCCCAGAAGTTGATAAAAGAGACGCTTGTGTAACATTGGCGTATCTCTATTCTAGAAAAAAATTTCCAGCCAGTGGCTTCTACGGTCCAATGCAGAAAAAGGTGGGACATGAGGAGTTTGAGGTAATCAGTCTATCAGCCTGACCGAACACATCAATTTCAGGCTGAGGGACTGATTACCTCGACTCCAGGCTGAGGGACTGATTACCTCAAACTCCTTCTCGTCTTCCATTTTCCTCTGCATTGGACTGAAGAAGTCACTGGCTGGCAAAACATTACCAGAATAAAGATACCTAAATGTTGCATGTGTCTCATTTATCAATACATATGCTATAGATACTTTTTATTTGCAATTTCACAAAACAGTAGTAATGAATAACAGTAATTTTAGTATATTAATTCACTACACACATTAAATATAGTAATTTGTAACCTTAAAATTTGTTGGTATCATCCAATACAGTGGACCCCCGGTTAACGATATTTTTTCACTCCAGAAGTATGTTCAGGTGCCAGTACTGACCGAATTTGTTCCCATAAGGAATATTGTGAAGTAGATTAGTCCATTTCAGACCCCCAAACATACACGTACAAACGCACTTACATAAATACACTTACATAATTGGTCGCATTCGGAGGTAATCGTTATGCGGGGGTCCACTGTATATTATTTACTGGCAATAAAAACCTAACACTAACTGAATTATTGTGTAAGACTTATTAATTCTTGTGCTCATAAAAATAAACTAACATAGTGGTATGTTTTATCTCAGTACCAAATTTCTTCTGTCTGTTGTTCCTTGATCACTTCACTTACAAACTTCTGTTAATATTGTCCCTTTTGTCATATAACTTGCTTGGCTAACGTCACTTTACAGCGGTGGTCTAGAACCTAACCTGCCGTATTAGTGAGGAATTCCTGCAGAGGTGCTCCTCGACTCATGATGGGGTCACGTTCCGACGAACCCATTGTAGGTTTAAAATATCGCAAGTTGAATATGAATATATAGTAAGTAAATAAATAACACCCCTCCTTCAGAAGGAGGGGTGTTAATGTTGCAGTTTAAAAACTGTAGTGTAAAGCACCCTTCTGGCAAGACAGTGATGGAGTGAATGATGGTGAAAGTTTTTCTTTTTCGGGCCACCCTGCCTTGGTGGGAATCGGCCGGTGTGATAATAAAAAATAAATAAATAACTACTGTCACTAAATAAGTAACTAAATGAATAATTACTGTAACTAAATACCAGTATTGAAAAGTAAATAAATGAATACAAGTTACGGACTTGTCACCATGTTGGGTAATTATCTCGTTTCATCTCCAGAATATTTGCTGCCTCACCTTTGTAAATTCAAAATATCGTAAGTTGAGGAGCACCTGTATATAGTAGTAGTTCTTACCAATATTAAGTGTTCATGTCTTCGTTGTTTGTTGCCATCCAAGCTGATACCTTTTCTAGTTCAACATTGACCATGTTGTTGAGGTCAGCCAGATCTAGAAACATCCGTCATCGGTAACTACAACACTGCTATGGACCACAGCTTCTCGTTGGTAAATGTAAGTAAGAAAGTGGCACTTGTGAAAACATTATCGTAATTCTTCTCAACTGGTTAATTTTTCAAAGGTCGTCATAGGTTGCAAACTATTGTAAGAGTTTAACTGGCTTTGCAGGAGTGTTGAAGATCTCTGGCAGAAACACCTGATGGTGCTGTTTAGAAACCTGCCAGATGAGTGGGTGTTGGGAGCTGCCCATCCAAGCAAGAAGTTTGGCCCAAGTTGGCATTCTTTTAAGGACTTGGCCAAAGTTCGCTTCTACTGCAGAGTAAGTATTGTACATTAAAGATTAAGATTCTTTTAATTGGCATGATACAGTGTATGGAAATGGGTGACATTTAGGTGTGCATGCAGAAAGCCCCTTAGTATGTAGAGCATTTTGGGCAGTTATGTGCACCATTGATGTTACAAACACCAGTGATAAACTAGATACATGTGCAACACTTGGGTATCTTTATTGTGGAAACAGTTCACCAGCCAGTGACTTCCTGGTTTAGAATTAGAAGTTTGAGGTAATCATTCCCTCAGCCTGGAGTCAATGTCAATGCCAGTGCCTAACCTTTAGGCATGACCTACTTCTGCCTGGATTTGTCCAAGGTGACACTTCCTACGACTGCTGCACCTCACCTGTTTGCTCTTTATAAGCTCCTCTGTGCATGTGCTGTATTTCTATCAAGACTGATGGACTGATTACATGGACTCCAGGCTGATGGACTGATTACATGGACTCCAGGCTGATGGACTGATTACATGGACTCCAGGCTGATGGACTGATTACATGGACTCCAGGCTGATGGACTGATTACATGGACTCCAGGCTGATGGACTGATTACCTGGACGCCAGGCTGATGGACTGATTACATGGACTCCAGGCTGATGGACTGATTACATGGACTCCAGGCTGATGGACTGATTACATGGACTCCAGGCTGATGGACTGATTACATGGACTCCAGGCTGATGGACTGATTACATGGACTCCAGGCTGATGGACTGATTACATGGACTCCAGGCTGATGGACTGATTACATGGACTCCAGGCTGATGGACTGATTACATGGACTCCAGGCTGATGGACTGATTACATGGACTCCAGGCTGATGGACTGATTACATGGACTCCAGGCTGATGGACTGATTACGTGGACTCCAGGCTGATGGACTGATTACGTGGACTCCAGGCTGATGGACTGATTACATGGACTCCAGGCTGATGGACTGATTACATGGACTCCAGGCTGATGGACTGATTACATGGACTCCAGGCTGATGGACTGATTACATGGACTCCAGGCTGATGGACTGATTACCTCAAACTACTCCTGATCTTCAATCATTCTTCTCAGTACTGGACTGAGGAAGTCACTGGTTGGCAACACATTATCACAATAAAAATACCCAAGTGTTGCACGTTGTCTAATTTATAAACTTGTTGGCTCTCTGAGCCAGTTATCTATAAGCACTCTGGCAAGACAGAAGTGGAGTGAGTGATGATGAAATGTTTCTTCTTTTCTGGGTCACCCTGCCGATGTGTTAATAAAAAAGATAATAATTATACCAAAATGAATCTTAAAGAGACCATGAAGTTCTATGGTCGTCACTTAGGAGTGTGTGATGACTATCCATCTCAGAGACCACTAATATTATAATTTTTTTTTTTTAACACACTGGCTATTTCCCACCAAGGCAGGGTGACCCAGAAAAAGAAGAAACACTTTTACCATCACTCACTCCATAACTGTCTTCCCAGAGCTCCAAATATCCCTGCCCCTCCTTCAGAGTGCAGGCACTGTACTTCCCATCTCCAGGACTCAAGTTCTGAATCCCTTCATAAAACAGTAGTCTCTCCCGTATCCGCTGGTGATACCTTCCAAGACCTGCCGCGGATGCCTGAAATTATGGGTAGTAGCAAACCCTATAAAGTTGATTTTTGTTTACATACACACCCATGATAGTTTAATTGATAAATTACACACAATAAGTCAAAAATTATCACTTTTTCACCGATGGGAAACACTTCATTGCTTCTTTTTGGCTTCGAAGAATTACCACCATCGCTACTTTTGTGATTTAGAGCCATTAGGCAAAATTAAGGGTTATTTTTGGGTCACAGTAAATATGGATAACCAAAACTGCGGAAACTGAATCCACAGATGCGGGGGTTCTGCTGTACGTATTATTATTAGTATATGGTGGAACCAGCACTGTATGACCCTTACAGGTTTAGCACTTGGTTATATAATAATATTAATATAAGGTGAAAGGACTATTTCAGTTGGAGTCATACAGCACATAAGGAAGGGAAAGGAGTCAGGCTTAAATGTTTCTCAGAAGGGAAATAAACAGCCTTGGTAGTACAGTAAGTCCTCAACTTACAGACACATTGCGGACCCCTTGAATTGTGTACAATTATTAATGTTGCAGTTTTATAATTGTAGTGTAAGTACGCCTCTGGCAAGACAGTGATGGAGTGAATGATGGCATAAGTTTTTCTTTTTCGGGGCACCCTGTACCTCCTGAGTAGTTTATAATAATATATAATAATGATATACACAATACAGAAGATGCTCAACGTGTTTGTAAGTCAGGGACTTACTGTACACAGTTTAAGTATAGTAGAAATTCAGCGGTACCTCGAGTTACAAACTTAATTCGTTCCAGAAGGCTGTTCGAGTGCCGATATCGAACAAATTTGTTCCCATAAGGAATAACGTAAATTAGATTACTCCGTTTCAGACCCCCAAAAATACACTTACAAAAGCACTTACAAAAATACACTTACATTACATTACATTACTCTATTGCAAAATAAATGTCATAATTTTTTTTTTCTTTTCTTTTTTTTTTGCACAGAGCTGCAGAGATGGGTGGACCAGCATGTACGGGGTAGTAGTGTTTTACTACCGGTGGGATCGCCAGTGTTTCTGCGGTCAGATATACTATCAGATTCCTGGACAAAAGTGTAAAAGTTGTAATCCCAATGAATTTGAAGTGCCCATGTGGTACCCTGAGGAGGCACAGAAGGTAATGGGTTTTATTACTTAAAAGAATCAGACATGTGTGTGACATTTGCGTATCTCTCTCTAGGAAATGTTTTGCAAGCAGTGGCTTATTTAGCTCGGTATTGGACTCAACAAGCCAGTGATTTCTTCATTTAAATATTAGATTGAAAAAGCCACTCCCTCCATCCATTCAATATTGGATTGAAAAAGCCAGTGGCTCCCTCCATTCAATATTGGATTGAAAAAGCCAGTGGCTTCCTCCATTCAATATTGGATTGAAAAAGCCAGTGGCTTCCTCCATTCAATATTGGATTGAAAAAGCCAGTGGCTTCCTCCATTCAATATTGGATTGAAAAAGCCAGTGGCTTCTTCCATTCAATATTGGATTGAAAAAGCCAGTGGCTTCCTCCATTCAATATTGGATTGAAAAAGCCAGTGGCTTCCTCCATTCAATATTGGATTGAAAAAGCCAGTGGCTTCCTCCATTCAATATTGGATTGAAAAAGCCAATGGCTTCTTCCATTCAATATTGGATTGAAAAAGCCAGTGGCTTCCTCCATTCAATATTGGATTGAAAAAGCCAGTGGCTTCCTCCATTCAATATTGGATTGAAAAAGCCAGTGGCTTCCTCCATTCAATATTGGATTGAAAAAGCCAGTGGCTTCCTCCATTCAATATTGGATTGAAAAAGCCAGTGGCTTCCTCCATTCAATATTGGATTGAAAAAGCCAGTGGCTTCCTCCATTCAATATTGGATTGAAAAAGCCAGTGGCTTCCTCCATTCAATATTGGATTGAAAAAGCCAGTGGCTTCCTCCATTCAATATTGGATTGAAAAAGCCAGTGGCTTCCTCCATTCAATATTGGATTGAAAAAGCCAGTGGCTTCTTCCATTCAATATTGGATTGAAAAAGCCAGTGGCTTCCTCCATTCAATATTGGATTGAAAAAGCCAGTGGCTTCCTCCATTCAATATTGGATTGAAAAAGCCAGTGGATTCCTCCATTCAATATTGGATTGAAAAAGCCAGTGGCTTCCTCCATTCAATATTGGATTGAAAAAGCCAGTGGCTTCCTCCATTCAATATTGGATTGAAAAAGCCAGTGGATTCCTCCATTCAATATTCGATTGAAAAAGCCAGTGGCTTCTTCCATTCAATATTGGATTGAAAAAGCCAGTGGCTTCGTCCATTCAATATTTGATTGAAAAAGCCAGTGGCTTTCTCCATTCAATATTGGATTGAAAAAGCCAGTGGCTTCCTCCATTCAATATTGGATTGAAAAAGCCAGTGGCTTCCTCCATTCAATATTGGATTGAAAAAGCCAGTGGCTTCTTCCATTCAATATTGGATTGAAAAAGCCAGTGGCTTCCTCCATTCAATATTGGATTGAAAAAGCCAGTGGCTTCTTCCATTCAATATTGGATTGAAAAAGCCAGTGGCTTCTTCCATTCAATATTGGATTGAAAAAGCCAGTGGCTTTCTCCATTCAATATTGGATTGAAAAAGCCAGTGGCTTCCTCCATTCAATATTGGATTGAAAAAGCCAGTGGCTTCCTCCATTCAATATTTGATTGAAAAAGCCAGTGGCTTTCTCCATTCAATATTGGATTGAAAAAGCCAGTGGCTTCCTCCATTCAATATTGGATTGAAAAAGCCAGTGGCTTCCTCCATTCAATATTGGATTGAAAAAGCCAGTGGCTTCCTCCATTCAATATTGGATTGAAAAAGCCAGTGGCTTCCTCCATTCAATATTGGATTGAAAAAGCCAGTGGATTCCTCCATTCAATATTGGATTGAAAAAGCCAGTGGCTTCCTCCATTCAATATTGGATTGAAAAAGCCATTGGGTTCCTCCATTCAATATTGGATTGAAAAAGCCAGTGGCTTCCTCCATTCAATATTGGATTGAAAAAGCCAGTGGCTTCCTCCATTCAATATTGGATTGAAAAAGCCAGTGGCTTCCTCCATTCAATATTGGATTGAAAAAGCCAGTGGCTTCCTCCATTCAATATTGGATTGAAAAAGCCAGTGGCTTCCTCCATTCAATATTGGATTGAAAAAGCCAGTGGCTTCCTCCATTCAATATTGGATTGAAAAAGCCAGTGGCTTCCTCCATTCAATATTGGATTGAAAAAGCCAGTGGCTTCCTCCATTCAATATTGGATTGAAAAAGCCAGTGGCTTCAATATTGGATTGAAAAAGCCAGTCCATTCAATATTGGATTGAAAAAGCCAGTGGCTTCCTCCATTCAATATTGGATTGAAAAAGCCAGTGGCTTCCTCCATTCAATATTGGATTGAAAAAGCCAGTGGCTTCCTCCATTCAATATTGGATTGAAAAAGCCAGTGGCTTCCTCCATTCAATATTGGATTGAAAAAGCCAGTGGCTTCCTCCATTCAATATTGGATTGAAAAAGCCAGTGGCTTCCTCCATTCAATATTGGATTGAAAAAGCCAGTGGCTTCCTCCATTCAATATTGGATTGAAAAAGCCAGTGGCTTCCTCCATTCAATATTGGATTGAAAAAGCCAGTGGCTTCCTCCATTCAATATTGGATTGAAAAAGCCAGTGGCTTCCTCCATTCAATATTGGATTGAAAAAGCCAGTGGCTTCCTCCATTCAATATTGGATTGAAAAAGCCAGTGGCTTCCTCCATTCAATATTGGATTGAAAAAGCCAGTGGATTCCTCCATTCAATATTGGATTGAAAAAGCCAGTGGCTTCCTCCATTCAATATTGGATTGAAAAAGCCAGTGGCTTCCTCCATTCAATATTGGATTGAAAAAGCCAGTGGATTCCTCCATTCAATATTGGATTGAAAAAGCCAGTGGCTTCCTCCATTCAATATTGGATTGAAAAAGCCAGTGGCTTCCTCCATTCAATATTGGATTGAAAAAGCCAGTGGCTTCCTCCATTCAATATTGGATTGAAAAAGCCAGTGGATTCCTCCATTCAATATTGGATTGAAAAAGCCAGTGGCTTCCTCCATTCAATATTGGATTGAAAAAGCCAGTGGCTTCCTCCATTCAATATTGGATTGAAAAAGCCAGTGGCTTCCTCCATTCAATATTGGATTGAAAAAGCCAGTGGCTTCCTCCATTCAATATTGGATTGAAAAAGCCAGTGGCTTCCTCCATTCAATATTGGATTGAAAAAGCCAGTGGCTTCCTCCATTCAATATTGGATTGAAAAAGCCAGTGGCTTCCTCCATTCAATATTGGATTGAAAAAGCCAGTGGCTTCCTCCATTCAATATTGGATTGAAAAAGCCAGTGGCTTCCTCCATTCAATATTGGATTGAAAAAGCCAGTGGCTTCCTCCATTCAATATTGGATTGAAAAAGCCAGTGGCTTCCTCCATTCAATATTGGATTGAAAAAGCCAGTGGCTTCCTCCATTCAATATTGGATTGAAAAAGCCAGTGGCTTCCTCCATTCAATATTGGATTGAAAAAGCCAGTGGCTTCCTCCATTCAATATTGGATTGAAAAAGCCAGTGGCTTCCTCCATTCAATATTGGATTGAAAAAGCCAGTGGCTTCCTCCATTCAATATTGGATTGAAAAAGCCAGTGGCTTCCTCCATTCAATATTGGATTGAAAAAGCCAGTGGCTTCCTCCATTCCTCCATTCAATATTGGATTGAAAAAGCCAGTGGCTTCCTCCATTCAATATTGGATTGAAAAAGCCAGTGGCTTCCTCCATTCAATATTGGATTGAAAAAGCCAGTGGCTTCCTCCATTCAATAGTGGATTGAAAAAGCCAGTGGCTTCCTCCATTCAATATTGGATTGAAAAAGCCAGTGGCTTCCTCCATTCAATATTGGATTGAAAAAGCCAGTGGCTTCCTCCATTCAATATTGGATTGAAAAAGCCAGTGGCTTCCTCCATTCAATATTGGATTGAAAAAGCCAGTGGCTTCCTCCATTCAATATTGGATTGAAAAAGCCAGTGGCTTCCTCCATTCAATATTGGATTGAAAAAGCCAGTGGCTTCCTCCATTCAATATTGGATTGAAAAAGCCAGTGGCTTCCTCCATTCAATATTGGATTGAAAAAGCCAGTGGCTTCCTCCATTCAATATTGGATTGAAAAAGCCAGTGGCTTCCTCCATTCAATATTGGATTGAAAAAGCCAGTGGCTTCCTCCATTCAATATTGGATTGAAAAAGCCAGTGGCTTCCTCCATTCAATATTGGATTGAAAAAGCCAGTGGCTTCCTCCATTCAATATTGGATTGAAAAAGCCAGTGGCTTCCTCCATTCAATATTGGATTGAAAAAGCCAGTGGCTTCCTCCATTCAATATTGGATTGAAAAAGCCAGTGGCTTCCTCCATTCAATATTGGATTGAAAAAGCCAGTGGCTTCCTCCATTCAATATTGGATTGAAAAAGCCAGTGGCTTCCTCCATTCAATATTGGATTGAAAAAGCCAGTGGCTTCCTCCATTCAATATTGGATTGAAAAAGCCAGTGGCTTCCTCCATTCAATATTGGATTGAAAAAGCCAGTGGCTTCCTCCATTCAATATTGGATTGAAAAAGCCAGTGGCTTCCTCCATTCAATATTGGATTGAAAAAGCCAGTGGCTTCCTCCATTCAATATTGGATTGAAAAAGCCAGTGGCTTCCTCCATTCAATATTGGATTGAAAAAGCCAGTGGCTTCCTCCATTCAATATTGGATTGAAAAAGCCAGTGGCTTCCTCCATTCAATATTGGATTGAAAAAGCCAGTGGCTTCCTCCATTCAATATTGGATTGAAAAAGCCAGTGGCTTCCTCCATTCAATATTGGATTGAAAAAGCCAGTGGCTTCCTCCATTCAATATTGGATTGAAAAAGCCAGTGGCTTCCTCCATTCAATATTGGATTGAAAAAGCCAGTGGCTTCCTCCATTCAATATTGGATTGAAAAAGCCAGTGGCTTCCTCCATTCAATATTGGATTGAAAAAGCCAGTGGCTTCCTCCATTCAATATTGGATTGAAAAAGCCAGTGGCTTCCTCCATTCAATATTGGATTGAAAAAGCCAGTGGCTTCCTCCATTCAATATTGGATTGAAAAAGCCAGTGGCTTCCTCCATTCAATATTGGATTGAAAAAGCCAGTGGCTTCCTCCATTCAATATTGGATTGAAAAAGCCAGTGGCTTCCTCCATTCAATATTGGATAGAAAAAGCCAGTGGCTTCCTCCATTCAATATTGGATTGAAAAAGCCAGTGGCTTCAATATTTGGATTGAAAAAGCCAGTGGCTTCCTCCATTCAATATTGGATCGAAAAAGCCAGTGGCTTCCTCCATTCAATATTGGATTGAAAAAGCCAGTGGCTTCCTCCATTCAATATTGGATTGAAAAAGCCAGTGGCTTCCTCCATTCAATATTGGATTGAAAAAGCCAGTGGCTTCCTCCATTCAATATTGGATTGAAAAAGCCAGTGGCTTCCTCCATTCAATATTGGATTGAAAAAGCCAGTGGCTTCCTCCATTCAATATTGGATTGAAAAAGCCAGTGGCTTCCTCCATTCAATATTGGATTGAAAAAGCCAGTGGCTTCCTCCATTCAATATTGGATTGAAAAAGCCAGTGGCTTCTTCCTCCATTCAATATTGGATTGAAAAAGCCAGTGGCTTCCTCCATTCAATATTGGATTGAAAAAGCCAGTGGCTTCCTCCATTCAATATTGGATTGAAAAAGCCAGTGGCTTCCTCCATTCAATATTGGATTGAAAAAGCCAGTGGCTTCCTCCATTCAATATTGGATTGAAAAAGCCAGTGGCTTCCTCCATTCAATATTGGATTGAAAAAGCATTCAATATTGGATTGAAAAAGCCAGTGGCTTCCTCCATTCAATATTGGATTGAAAAAGCCAGTGGCTTCCTCCATTCAATATTGGATTGAAAAAGCCAGTGGCTTCCTCCATTCAATATTGGATTGAAAAAGCCAGTGGCTTCCTCCATTCAATATTGGATTGAAAAAGCCAGTGGCTTCCTCCATTCAATATTGGATTGAAAAAGCCAGTGGCTTCCTCCATTCAATATTGGATTGAAAAAGCCAGTGGCTTCCTCCATTCAATATTGGATTGAAAAAGCCAGTGGCTTCCTCCATTCAATATTGGATTGAAAAAGCCAGTGGCTTCCTCCATTCAATATTGGATTGAAAAAGCCAGTGGCTTCCTCCATTCAATATTGGATTGAAAAAGCCAGTGGCTTCCTCCATTCAATATTGGATTGAAAAAGCCAGTGGCTTCCTCCATTCAATATTGGATTGAAAAAGCCAGTGGCTTCCTCCATTCAATATTGGATTGAAAAAGCCAGTGGCTTCCTCCATTCAATATTGGATTGAAAAAGCCAGTGGCTTCCTCCATTCAATATTGGATTGAAAAAGCCAGTGGCTTCCTCCATTCAATATTGGATTGAAAAAGCCAGTGGCTTCCTCCATTCAATATTGGATTGAAAAAGCCAGTGGCTTCCTCCATTCAATATTGGATTGAAAAAGCCAGTGGCTTCCTCCATTCAATATTGGATTGAAAAAGCCAGTGGCTTCCTCCATTCAATATTGGATTGAAAAAGCCAGTGGCTTCCTCCATTCAATATTGGATTGAAAAAGCCAGTGGCTTCCTCCATTCAATATTGGATTGAAAAAGCCAGTGGCTTCCTCCATTCAATATTGGATTGAAAAAGCCAGTGGCTTCCTCCATTCAATATTGGATTGAAAAAGCCAGTGGCTTCCTCCATTCAATATTGGATTGAAAAAGCCAGTGGCTTCCTCCATTCAATATTGGATTGAAAAAGCCAGTGGCTTCCTCCATTCAATATTGGATTGAAAAAGCCAGTGGCTTCCTCCATTCAATATTGGATTGAAAAAGCCAGTGGCTTCCTCCATTCAATATTGGATTGAAAAAGCCAGTGGCTTCCTCCATTCAATATTGGATTGAAAAAGCCAGTGGCTTCCTCCATTCAATATTGGATTGAAAAAGCCAGTGGCTTCCTCCATTCAATATTGGATTGAAAAAGCCAGTGGCTTCCTCCATTCAATATTGGATTGAAAAAGCCAGTGGCTTCCTCCATTCAATATTGGATTGAAAAAGCCAGTGGCTTCCTCCATTCAATATTGGATTGAAAAAGCCAGTGGCTTCCTCCATTCAATATTGGATTGAAAAAGCCAGTGGCTTCCTCCATCCATTCAATATTGGATTGAAAAAGCCAGTGGCTTCCTCCATTCAATATTGGATTGAAAAAGCCAGTGGCTTCCTCCATTCAATATTGGATTGAAAAAGCCAGTGGCTTCCTCCATTCAATATTGGATTGAAAAAGCCAGTGGCTTCCTCCATTCAATATTGGATTGAAAAAGCCAGTGGCTTCCTCCATTCAATATTGGATTGAAAAAGCCAGTGGCTTCCTCCATTCAATATTGGATTGAAAAAGCCAGTGGCTTCCTCCATTCAATATTGGATTGAAAAAGCCAGTGGCTTCCTCCATTCAATATTGGATTGAAAAAGCCAGTGGCTTCCTCCATTCAATATTGGATTGAAAAAGCCAGTGGCTTCCTCCATTCAATATTGGATTGAAAAAGCCAGTGGCTTCTTCCATTCAATATTGGATTGAAAAAGCCAGTGGCTTCCTCCATTCAATATTGGATTGAAAAAGCCAGTGGCTTCCTCCATTCAATATTGGATTGAAAAAGCCAGTGGCTTCCTCCATTCAATATTGGATTGAAAAAGCCAGTGGCTTCCTCCATTCAATATTGGATTGAAAAAGCCAGTGGCTTCCTCCATTCAATATTGGATTGAAAAAGCCAGTGGCTTCCTCCATTCAATATTGGATTGAAAAAGCCAGTGGCTTCCTCCATTCAATATTGGATTGAAAAAGCCAGTGGCTTCCTCCATTCAATATTGGATTGAAAAAGCCAGTGGCTTCCTCCATTCAATATTGGATTGAAAAAGCCAGTGGCTTCTTCCATTCAATATTGGATTGAAAAAGCCAGTGGCTTCCTCCATTCAATATTGGATTGAAAAAGCCAGTGGCTTCCTCCATTCAATATTGGATTGAAAAAGCCAGTGGCTTCCTCCATTCAATATTGGATTGAAAAAGCCAGTGGCTTCCTCCATTCAATATTGGATTGAAAAAGCCAGTGGCTTCCTCCATTCAATATTGGATTGAAAAAGCCAGTGGATTCCTCTATTCAATATTGGATTGAAAAAGCCAGTGGCTTCCTCCATTCAATATTGGATTGAAAAAGCCAGTGCCTTCCTCCATTCAATATTGGATTGAAAAAGCCAGTGGCTTCCTCCATTCAATATTGGATTGAAAAAGCCAGTGGCTTCTTACATTCAATATTGGATTGAAAAAGCCAGTGGCTTCCTCCATTCAATATTGGATTGAAAAAGCCAGTGGCTTCCTCCATTCAATATTGGATTGAAAAAGCCAGTGGATTCCTCTATTCAATATTGGATTGAAAAAGCCAGTGGCTTCCTCCATTCAATATTGGATTGAAAAAGCCAGTGGCTTCCTCCATTCAATATTGGATTGAAAAAGCCAGTGGCTTCCTCCATTCAATATTGGATTGAAAAAGCCAGTGGCTTCTTCCATTCAATATTGGATTGAAAAAGCCAGTGGCTTCCTCCATTCAATATTGGATTGAAAAAGCCAGTGGCTTCCTCCATTCAATATTGGATTGAAAAAGCCAGTGGCTTCCTCCATTCAATATTGGATTGAAAAAGCCAGTGGCTTCCTCCATTCAATATTGGATTGAAAAAGCCAGTGGCTTCCTCCATTCAATATTGGATTGAAAAAGCCAGTGGATTCCTCTATTCAATATTGGATTGAAAAAGCCAGTGGCTTCCTCCATTCAATATTGGATTGAAAAAGCCAGTGGCTTCCTCCATTCAATATTGGATTGAAAAAGCCAGTGGCTTCCTCCATTCAATATTGGATTGAAAAAGCCAGTGGCTTCCTCCATTCAATATTGGATTGAAAAAGCCAGTGGATTCCTCCATTCAATATTGGATTGAAAAAGCCAGTGGCTTCCTCCATTCAATATTGGATTGAAAAAGCCAGTGGCTCCCTCCATTCAATATTGGATTGAAAAAGCCAGTGGCTTCCTCCATTCAATATTGGATTGAAAAAGCCAGTGGCTTCCTCCATTCAATATTGGATTGAAAAAGCCAGTGGATTCCTCCATTCAATATTGGATTGAAAAAGCCAGTGGCTCCCTCCATTCAATATTGGATTGAAAAAGCCAGTGGCTTCCTCCATTCAATATTGGATTGAAAAAGCCAGTGGCTTCTTCCATTCAATATTGGATTGAAAAAGCCAGTGGCTTCTTCAATATTGGATTAAAAATACCAGTGGGAGGCAAAAAATTTCCTAAGTGAAGATTGACAAATATTACACAAGCAACTCATTCTTCAACTTGTCAATTTTCAAAACCATTGACATCACTTCTGTTGAGCTGTTCAGTCTTTCTTTCTCAGCTTTCGTCTCAACATTTTTTTTTATATTGTTTTCAAAATTATTAGCTTATTTCTCACACTTATTTCTTTTACCACATTGGCTATATTTGACCAGGGTATTGCTTACCCAAAAGAGGAAACACATTAACCATCAGTAAGTTAATAGCTGTCTTGCCAGAAGTTTTTACTGAACTAGCCACCAAGGTAGAATAGTTCAGAGGAAGTGCATTAACTATTAATCAGTTAATAGCTGTCTTGCCAGAAGTTTTTTTTTCTGAGGAAGGGTTGTTGAGGTGGTTCGGACATGTAGAGAGAATGGAGCGAAACAGAATGACTTCAAGAGTGTATCAGTCTGTAGTGGAAGGAAGGCGGGGTAGGGGTCGGCCTAGGAAGGGTTGGAGGGAGGGGGTAAAGGAGGTTTTGTGTGCGAGGGGCTTGGACTTCCAGCAGGCATGCGTGAGCGTGTTTGATAGGAGTGAATGGAGACAAATGGTTTTTAATACTTGATGTGCTGTTGGAGTGTGAGCAAAGTAACATTTATGAAGGGGTTCAGGGAAACTGGCAGGCCGGACTTGAGTCCTGGAGATGGGAAGTACAGTGCCTGCACTCTGAAGGAGGGGTGTTAATGTTGCAGTTTAAAAACTGTAGTGTAAAGCACCCTTCTGGCAAGACAGTGATGGAATGAATGATGGTGAAAGTTTTTCTTTTTCGGGCCACCCTGCCTTGGTGGGAATCGGCCAGCGTGATAATAAAAAAATAAAATAAGTTTGGATAACCCAAAAAAGGAAACAGTCACCATCATTCATTCAGTAGCTGTTAAGAACATAAGAAAGAAGGAACACTGCAACAGGCCTACTGACCCATGCAGAGCAGGTCCATGTTCCCCCCCCCGGATTAGACCAATGACCCACCCCCCGGATTATCCCAATGACCCACTCAGTCTGGTCATCCCCACTCAAGGATGGAGCATACCAGACCCAGCAGCACAAGCTAGTCAGGTCCAACTCACACCCACCCACATCCACTCATGTATTTATCTAACCTATTTTTAAAACTACACAACGTTTTAGCTAAACCTCAGTAACTGTACTCGGGAGTTTGTTCCACTCATCCACAACTCTATTACCAAACCAGTGCTTTCCTATATCCTTCCTGAATCTGATTTTTTTCAACTTGAAACCATTGCTGCGAGTCCTGTCTTGGCTGGAAATTTTCAGCACACTATTTACATCCCCTTTATTTATTCCTGTTTTCCATTTATACACCTCAGTCATATCCCCCCTAATTCTACGCCTTTCGAGAGAGTGCAGATTCAGGGCCCTCAGTCTATCCTCACAGGGAAGATTTCTGATACATGGGATCATCTTTGTCATCCTCCTTTGTACGTTTTCCAGAGCATTTATATCCATTCTGTAATACGGTGACCAGAACTGAGCAGCATAGTCTAAATGAGGCCTAACCAAGGATATACAGTGGACCCCCGCATAACGATCACCTCCCAATGTGACCAATTATGTAAGTGTATTTATGTAAGTGCGTTTGTACGTGTATGTTTGGGGGTCTGAAATGGACTAATCTACTTCACAATATTCCTTATGGGAACAAATTCGGTCAGTACTGGCACCTGAACATACTTCTGGAGTGAAAAAATATCGTTAACCGGGGGTCCACTGTATAGAGTTGAAGAACAACCTGAGGACTTCTGTTATTTATACTTCTAGATATGAAGCCAAGAATTCTGTTAGCTTTATTGCGAACACTAATGCACTGTTGTCTTGGGTTTAGATTACTGCTAACCAGAACTCCTAAATCCTTTTCACAATCAGTAGTATTAAGATCTACATTATTTAGTTTATATGTGGCATGGTTATTTAACTGTCCAATATTTAGAACTTTGCATTTGTCAATATTAAACTGCATCTGCCACTTCTCCGACCATTGCGTCAGTCTATTCAAATCATCCTGGAGTACTCTAATGTCCTCATTAGAATGAATTATTATTATTATTATTATTACATTCAGAACCAAACGCTAAACTAGAATGAATTAGACGGCCTATTTTGGTGTCATCAGCAAATTTGCTTATGTCGCTATTTATTCCCTCATCTATGTCGTTTATGTAAATTGTGAACAACAACGGGCCCAACACTGACCCCTGAGGAACACCGCTTGTGACGTGCCCCCATTCTGATTTCTCCCCATTTATGCAAACTTTGATCTACTTTTTTTTTATTTGAAAATATGTAAAAAAACGTAGATCTACTTTTGGAGCACTACACATGTGAATGTAGATCTGCTTGGACCGTTTATGGGTTAAACCTGTCTAAAATGCCTCGTAACGTATTTACACCATCATATATCAAGTGCTCAATACAGCTAGGCTTAAAAAATAAATTAAAAAATAAAATAAATACTGTACACAGTATATACAATACTTACCTTAAAATACAGCACCAGTCGTCCATCCCTTATGTAACTGTTGTTCTAAAATGTCAGAAAAGCGGTGAAAGCATCGAACATAATGAACAATGGCTCAATTGAAAACCAGTGAAAACATTGAACAGTAATTATTTGTTTTACTTGTTTTTATCATATCACGTTCATATTTGACTCGAGATGAGTTCACCGGAACAACACCGTCGTAAGTCAAGAAGCACCTGTAATGTCAGGGTAAATTACACTGGGAGGCAGGCAAGGTTCTGTCAGTGAAATATAGAATTTTGTTAGTGCCAAGCCACAGCCCTTCCATTATTAGTTTGTTTATTCTTAAACACCCCGACCATCTCCCACCAAGGTTGGGTAACCCAGAAAATGAGGAAACACACCCACCATCATTCATTCAGTTGCTGTCATTCCAGAAGTGTGGTGACATCACAGTTCAGATGAGCCTTTGAACTGCAGCATCCCCAGCAATCTTTTTTTTAAGAATACAGGCACTGTACTGCCCACCTCCAGGACTCGAGTCTGACTAACCATTTTTCCCTGAAGCCCTTCATTATTAGTAGGCCTCGGATATATAAATGTAAAAAAAAAATTGCAAATGAAGGGTGGAAATATGTTGCAGTTTTTGAACTAGTGTAGGCACACCTCTAGCAAGACAGTGATGGAATGAGCGATGGTGAAAGCGTTTCTTCTTTTTCAGGTCATTCTACCTCTGTGGGAAATAGCCAGTGTGCTAAAAAAACAGTCAGCATGTACAATACTGTCCACCATCTCCATTTAATATTTCTTATTCACTGAGGGGAAATACAATGGTACCCAGAGTTTCACCCACCTCCCAATTCAAACAATTATGTAAACTTTTTTTTTTTTTTTTTTCAACAAGCCGGCCGTCTCCCACCGAGGCAGGGTGACCCACCGAGGCAGGGTGACCCACCCAGGCAGGGTGACCCACCGAGGCAGGGTGACCCACCCAGGCAGGGTGACCCACCGAGGCAGGGTGACCCACCGAGGCAGGGTGACCCAAAAAAGAAAGAAAATCCCCAAAAAGAAAATACTTTCATCATCATTCAACACTTTCACCACACTCACACATTATCACTGTTTTTGCAGAGGTGCTCAGAATACAACAGTTTAGTATATGCTTCTAAACTGTTGTATTCTGAGCACCTCTACAAAAACAGTGATAATGTGTGAGTGTGGTGAAAGTGTTGAATGATGATGAAAGTATTTTCTTTTTGGGGATTTTCTTTCTTTTTTGGGTCACCCTGCCTCGGTGGGTCACCCTGCCTCGGTGGGTCACCCTGCCTCGGTGGGCCTGGGTCACCCTGCCTCGGTGGGTCACCCTGCCTCACCCTGCCTCGGTGGGTCAGACGCCTCGGTGGGTCCCCTGGGTGGGAGACTTGTTGAAAAAAAAAAAAAAAAAAGTTTACATAATTGTTTGAATTGGGAGGTGGGTGAAACTCTGGGTACCATTGTATTTTGCCTCAGTGAATAAGAAATATTAAATGGAGATGGTGGACAGTATTGTACATGCTGACTGTTTTTTTAGCACACTGGCTATTTCCCACAGAGGTAGAATGACCTGAAAAAGAAGAAACGCTTTCACCATCGCTCATTCCATCACTGTCTTGCTAGAGGTGTGCCTACACTACAGTTAAATGCTTTTGTAAGTGTATTTTTAGGGGTCTGAAATGGACTACTGTAATTTACATTATTCCTTATGGGAACAAAATTTAGTTTGGTAACGGCACTTGAACAGCCTTCTGGAACAAATTATGGCCGAAACTCGGGGTTCCACTGTATACGTTTCAAAGTTCCTATTAATATTTGCCTGACCAAGTTGTCTTCTCTTGTCACAGGTTATTACAAACTTGTACTATAAAATAGCAGCCCACGTCTACAACCTGCTAACACCTCAGTACATCCGCACTCGACGTCTGGGCAAGCCTATCACCCACCATGACAAGCAGCTCTGTCAGGGATGCTGCCAAGGAGTGTGTAAGATTGAATGCAGCAAAGAGATGGGTAGCATGGGTTGAATACCTCTCTTACCAGTATCCACAGCAACATCTTCAAGGAGTGACATAAATGACACAGAACCACTGGAGTAAGGATGAATATTTCTATTAATGGTCTTAAGAAAGTCCTTTACACAACCTATTTCAAAATTTATCAGTGCTAAGAAGAGGTTGACGTGACTGGGAGCCAGGACAGTAGTAGTAGTGTAAAAATGCTAAAACAGGAAGTCCTTGACTTACAAATACATTGGGGTCTCCTGAATTGCGTATATTCATAATACAGGAAGTCCTTGACTTACAAATACATTGGGGTCTCCTGAATTGCGTATATTCATAATACAGGAAGTCCTTGACTTACAAATACATTGGGGTCTCCTGAATTGCGTATATTCATAATACAGGAAGTCCTTGACTTACAAATACATTGGGGTCTCCTGAATTGCGTATATTCATAATACAGGAAGTCTTGAACTTACGAAAACATTGGGGACCTCCTGTATTATGTATAATAATGTTATACACAATACAGAAGATTCTCAACATGTTTGTAGGTCGAGGACTTACTGTCTATATAATTTTACGAGAGTCGAGTAAGACATTAGTATTATCAGCTTCAAAATATTGTACTGGTGAGAAGTGACCTAAATTAGAGGAACTATTACAGTAACGTTCAGTACACTCATATTTTTCCAAAGAAAAGAAGCTAAGTATAGTGCTTTAATTTTTGTTGTTTGTACTTTGAAAGAAAAGGTGCCATAAATTATTCATAGCCCAGGATTATCAAATATATATAAATGTTTTATTATTAACAAACTTGTCTTGGGTGACACTTAATATATTTTATTCTCAGTACAATGAAAATTAAGGTACAGTGTATTGAATATGGAAGAAAAATATGCATTACAAAACAAGCTTATATTGATACAAAGCTTGACTGTACAGCTTAAACCAGTTCCAATTAATGTTTATTCTGTACCACATTTTCACTATCATGACCTGTCGGTAACATGTCACAGTGATACAGTGTGCTAGAGCTTGAAACTTCAATTATAATCATTATATATTTGTAATGCTGTACCTGTACAAGAGTTTCAATGATTACAGGAACCTGACCCTATTAGGTTAAAATATTTCCTCTAATTTCATTTAACTGTTGAAAGTCAGAATGTCAATCCCGAGAGAAGTATTACTTTAGTACACATATGATTTCTGATTAAATCATTTACCTGTAAAATGGATTTACATGTTGATATTTAACCCTTTCACTATGTAGATCTATGTTATTGAGGCTGGAGTGCTATGTGAGGGACCCTGGTGTTAATGAGTCCTATGTGAGGGACCCTGGTGTTAATGAGTCCTATGTGAGGGACCCTGGTGTTAATGAGTCCTATGTGAGGGACCCTGGTGTTAATGAGTCCTATGTGAGGGACCCTGGTGTTAATGAGTCCTATGTGAGGGACCCTGGTGTTAATGACAGTCCTATGTGAGGGACCCTGGTGTGTTAATGAGTCCTATGTGAGGGACCCTGGTGTTAATGAGTCCTACATGAGGGACCCTGATGTTAATGACAGTCCTACATGAGAGACCCTGGTGTTGATGACAGTCCTATGTGAGGGACCCTGGTGTTAATGACAGTCCTACATGAGAGACCCTGGTGTTGATGACAGTCCTATGTGAGGGACCCTGGTGTTAATGACAGTCCTACATGAGAGACCCTGGTGTTAATGACAGTCCTACATGAGAGACCCTGGTGTTAATGACAGTCCTACATGAGAGACCCTGGTGTTAATGACAGTCCTACATGAGAGACCCTGGTGTTAATGACAGTCCTACATGAGAGACCCTGGTGTTAATGACAGTCCTACATGAGAGACCCTGGTGTTAATGACAGTCCTACATGAGAGACCCTGGTGTTAATGACAGTCCTACATGAGAGACCCTGGTGTTAATGACAGTCCTACATGAGGGACAGTGAAATGATTATCATATGTGAAAGTGACAAATTTTGGCAAGAAAAGTGATTAAATCCTCATGAATTTTAATTTTTTTCAAGTAGGAAATAGATCAGTTTGTCTGCTTAATAAATTACTATCCTGTATTTATTATAGATACTCAGTGCTTGTCAACATTAATGAACAATAAAAAATAACAATATCGTGACTGAACTATATACGTACAAATAACCTGCACATAGAAATTTACGATTTTTCGGTCCCATTTGGATCATTTACAAAGTCTCACACTGTGAGTGTGACTTTGTAAACAGTCCAGGTGGGACCAAAACATCGTTATAAGCTTCTCTCTCCTATGTGTGGGTTATTTATGTATTGTAAGCATTACCTGTTTTTTAATATTGCATGTTACATTCACTAATGAATGCCGAGAAAAAATATATATACAGTGGACCCCCGGTTAACGAACTTTTTTCATTCCAGTAGTATGTTCAGGTGCCAGTACTGACTGAATTTTTTCCCATAAGGAATATTGTGAAGTAGATTAGTCCATTTCAGACCCCCAAACATACACGTACAAACGCACTTACATAAATACACTTACATAATTGGTCACATTTGGAGGTGATCGTTAAGCGGGGGTCCACTGTACACCCGAGTGTGCAAACAGGCGATCTTAATGCAGAACAAGTCACATGGGGATGCAAATCTTTAGCTCCAGATCTTTTGCACTCTCCATGTGTCATGAGGAGCAGCACAATATTGCTAGCTATGCAACATTGCAATGCTCTTGATGATGCATGGACTGTGTGAAAGATCTTGAGCTAAAGATTTCCATTCCCCGTGTGGCTTATTCTGCATACCTGGAGGTGGAGAGAGTTTCGGGGGTCAACGCCCCCGCGGCCCGGTCTGTGACCAGGCCTCCTGGTGGATCAGCCTATACTATACTAAAGTTTCATTCTTTTTTCAATACCCAAAAAAAATTATAGATGTTTGTGTGTTAATGGGGATGGTATATTTGTCCTTTTCTCATATATATTTGCTTTGTCACCCATTGTAATGTAAACAATTTAAATTTTTAGTTATTAGAAGGATGTGTGTTTGTAGTTGTTGATAAAAGTTGCTCTGTTGAAAGGATATTGTTTTTTCAAACTTCGATTTGTTTTTTTTCATAAAAGCTTCAAACCTTTGTAACTATTGTGGGAGTGTGTGCGTGTGTGTGAGTGTGTGTGTATATGTGCATGCATGCAAGAGAAAGTGAATCCATAGTACATAGTACATATGCATAGTACAAATTGTTCTCGGCACAATTTTTTCCTGCACCTTTACTGAAGAGTTTCAGTGTACAAATCTACTGTCCCATGTGGTACATTGTTCTGCATGATTGTGTACACATTTACTGCCCTGCTTAGTACAAAATACTAGCTCAAACATTACTGTTCCGCACCATAACAAAAATTATACATCTTATGGTACAAGGTAATGGTAGCGTTGTTCAGCATTAATGGGAACATAAGTTCCCCTGACTTCTAATAACATTTTCATTTTTCCACTATAATCTACCTTGTCCATAATTACTATTGCATTTTGTCTGTCCAGGATCTTTCTTTAACTTATGGTGTGACTTAATAAATATTTGAGGACAATTGTGTTGCGCAAGTCTGAGCACAGCTCTGACCTGTGCAACACAGCTCTGACCTGTGCAACACAGCTCTGACCTGTGCAACATAGCTCTGACCTGTGCAATACAGCTCTGACCTGTGCAATACAGCTCTGACCTGTGCAACATAGCTCTGACCTGTGCAACACAACTCAGACCTGTGCAACACAACTCTGATCTGTGCAACACAGCTATGACCTGTGCAACACAACTCTGACCTGTGCAACACAGCTCTGACCTGTGCAACATAGCTATGACCTGTGCAACACAACTCTGACCTGTGCAACATAGCTATGACCTGTGCAACACAACTCTGACCTGTGCAACACAACTCTGACCTATGCAACACAACTCTGACCTGTGCAACACAACTCTGACCTATGCAACACAACTCTGACCTGTGCAACACAACTCTGACCTGTGCAACACAACTCTGACCTGTGCAACACAACTCTGACCTATGCAACACAACTCTGACCTGTGCAACACAACTCTGACCTGTGCAACACAACTCTGACCTGTGCAACACAACTCTGACCTGTGCAACACAACTCTGACCTGTGCAACACAGCTCTGACCTGTGCAACACAACTCTGACCTATGCAACACAACTCTGACCTGTGCAACACAACTCTGACCTGTGCAACACAACTCTGACCTGTGCAACACAACTCTGACCTGTGCAACATAGCTCTGACCTGTGCAACACAGCTCTGACCTGTGCAACACAGCTCTGACCTGTGCAACACAATTATCCTCAGAGTTGTTAAGTCACACCATGAATTAAGAGAAGATCCTATACTTCACTTTACGAAACAGACGAAGCAAATGCGACAGTAATTATGGATGAGGTAGATTATACAAGAAAAATGAAGACGTTATTACAAGTCAGGGAAACTTAAGTGTTCAATACTATCCTGTATTATCATTGTGTAAAAATGTTGTCAAAACTGATCTTGGCATGTGTAGAAATTGATCTCTAACAACCACGTTATATCTTCACTGGTGGAAAGAGAGAGGGGGCTGAGCCCCCTTGTATTATTATTATTATTATTATCAAAAAGAAGCGCTAAGCCACAAGGGCTATACAGCGAGCCCCCTTGTAGCGGATAAATTTCTCCATATTTTAGGAATATACACTTGTATAGTGGACCCCCGGTTAACGATATTTTTTCATTCCAGAAGTATGTTCAGGTGCCAGTACTGACCGAATTTGTTCCCATAAGAAATATTGTGAAGTAGATTAGTCCATTTCAGACCCCCAAACATACACGTACAAACGCACTTACATAAGAACATAAGAAAGGAGGAACACTGCAGGAGGCCTGTTGGCCCATACTAGGCAGGTCCTTTACAATTCATCCCACTAACACTTACATAATTGGTCACATTCGGAGGTGATCGTTAACCAGGGGTCCACTGTATAATGAGGAGGAATATATTTTATGAATAGGAATATATACTTTATTATAAAGAGTGCCAATTTTTTCTAACTTTTGTACATTTAAAGGAAATTCCTTTTAAAATATTAATAAGCAATATTATTTTATTGATAGGAAAGACTGAGCCTATAGGAGTTACACAGCTCCTGTGCATGGAAGGTAATCAGGGTTGATCCCAGGAAGGGGAGAGTAGCTCCAATTCCATGGACCAAGAGATCTTTAGCAGCACTCTGGATAAGGAGTATATCAAGTCTTCTGTAGCTCATAATTTTATTTGCATATACTTTTTTTTTCATTATGAATGCAATACTTGTGCAATATACTGGAAAAATTTTTTACGATAATGTATTTAAAATTGAATCATTATGATGCTATGTCATTATAATGTAGTTTGTGTTAATGAATTCTTGACTACATTAATATTATACCTGAAAGGAAAAGTGATTTTATGAAAAGGATATAATTATTAAAATGTTTAAATAATGTGGAATAGTTGATTAATCTTATTTAGGATTATTGTGTTTGTAAATAAAGTTTGAGGTTGAGTAGCGGCTTTTTGAATTGTACCGGACCTTAACTGGTTTGTAACGGGTTTACTATATAAACGTACAGCAGGAACTGTCAACACTTTTCACTTAATCTCTAGACCCTACAGCTGGCAGAGGTCCCTGGGCTGCAGCACCTAGAGGTCCTACAGATGGCAGAGGTTCCTGGGCTGCAGTACCTAGAGGTCCTACAGCTGGCAGAGGTTCCTGGGCTGCAGCACCTAGAGGTCCTACAGATGGCAGAGGTTCCTGGGCTGCAGCACCTAGAGGTCCTACAGATGGCAGAGGTTCCTGGGCTGCAGCACCTAGAGGTCCTACAGCTGGCAGAGGTTCCTGGGCTGCAGCACCTAGAGGTCCTGCAGCTGGCAGAGGTTCCTGGACTGCAGCACCTAGAGGCCCTACAGCTGGCAGAGGTTCCTGGGCTGCAGCACCTAGAGGTCCTACAGCTGGCAGAGGTTCCTGGGCTGCAGCACCTAGAGGTCATACAGCTGGCAGAGGTTCCTGGGCTGCAGTACCTAGAGGTCCTACAGCTGGCAGAGGTCCCTGGGCTGCAGCACCTAGAGGTCCTACAGCTGGCAGAGGTTCCTGGACTGCAGTACCTAGAGGTCCTACAGCTGGCAGAGGTTCCTGGGCTGCAGCACCTAGAGGTCCTACAGCTGGCAGAGGTTCCTGGACTGCAGTACCTAGAGGTCCTACAGCTGGCAGAGGTTCCTGGACTGCAGTACCTAGAGACCCTACAGCTGGCAGAGGTTCCTGGGCTGCAGCACCTAGAGGCCCTACAGCTGGCAGAGGTTCCTGGGCTGCAGCACCTAGAGGCCCTACAGCTGGCAGAGGTTCCTGGGCTGCAGCACCTAGAGGTCCTACAGCTGGCAGAGGTTCCTGGACTGCAGTACCTAGAGGCCCTACAGCTGGCAGAGGTTCCTGGGCTGCAGCACCTAGAGGTCCTACAGCTGGCAGAGGTTCCTGGGCTGCAGCACCTAGAGGCCCTACAGCTGGCAGAGGTCCCTGGGCTGCAGCACCTAGAGGCCCTACAGCTGGCAGAGGTCCCTGGGCTGCAGCACCTAGAGGCCCTACAGCTGGCAGAGGTTCCTGGGCTGCAGCACCTAGAGGCCCTACAGCTGGCAGAGGTTCCTGGGCTGCAGCACCTAGAGGTCCTACAGCTGGCAGAGGTTCCTGGGCTGCAGTACCTAGAGGCCCTACAGCTGGCAGAGGTTCCTGGGCTGCAGCACCTAGAGGTCATACAGCTGGCAGAGGTTCCTGGGCTGCAGCACCTAGAGGCCCTACAGCTGGCAGAGGTCCCTGGGCTGCAGCACCTAGAGGCCCTACAGCTGGCAGAGGTCCCTGGGCTGCAGCACCTAGAGGTCCTACAGCTGGCAGAGGTTCCTGGGCTGCAGCACCTAGAGGCCCTACAGCTGGCAGAGGTTCCTGGGCTGCAGCACCTAGAGGCCGTACAGCTGGCAGAGGTTCCTGGACTGCAGTACCTAGAGACCCTACAGCTGGCAGAGGTTCCTGGGCTGCAGCACCTAGAGGTCCTACAGCTGGCAGAGGTTCCTGGGCTGCAGCACCTAGAGGTCCTACAGCTGGCAGAGGTTCCTGGGCTGCAGCACCTAGAGGTCCTACAGCTGGCAGAGGTTCCTGGGCTGCAGCACCTAGAAGCCCTACAGCTGGCAGAGGTTCCTGGGCTGCAGCACCTAGAGGTCCTACAGCTGGCAGAGGTCCCTGGGCTGCAGCACCTAGAGATCCTACAGCTGGCAGAGGTTCCTGGGCTGCAGCACCTAGAAGCCCTACAGCTGGCAGAGGTTCCTGGGCTGCAGCACCTAGAGGCCCTACAGCTGGCAGAGGTTCCTGGGCTGCAGCACCTAGAGGTCCTACAGCTGGCAGACGTTCCTGGGCTGCAGTACCTAGAGACCCTACAGCTGGCAGAGGTTCCTGGGCTGCAGCACCTAGAGGTCCTACAGCTGGCAGAGGTTCCTGGGCTGCAGCACCTAGAGGTCCTACAGCTGGCAGAGGTTCCTGGGCTGCAGCACCTAGAGGTCCTACAGCTGGCAGAGGTTCCTGGGCTGCAGCACCTAGAAGCCCTACAGCTGGCAGAGGTTCCTGGGCTGCAGCACCTAGAGGCCCTACAGCTGGCAGAGGTTCCTGGGCTGCAGCACCTAGAGGTCCTACAGCTGGCAGAGGTTCCTGGGCTGCAGTACCTAGAGACCCTACAGCTGGCAGAGGTTCCTGGACTGCAGTACCTAGAGACCCTACAGCTGGCAGAGGTTCCTGGACTGCAGTACCTAGAGGCCCTACAGCTGGCAGAGGTTCCTGGACTGCAGTACCTAGAGACCCTACAGCTGGCAGAGGTTCCTGGACTGCAGTACCTAGAGACCCTACAGCTGGCAGAGGTTCCTGGACTGCAGTACCTAGAGGCCCTACAGCTGGCAGAGGTTCCTGGACTGCAGTACCTAGAGACCCTACAGCTGGCAGAGGTTCCTGGACTGCAGTACCTAGAGGCCCTACAGCTGGCAGAGGTTCCTGGACTGCAGTACCTAGAGACCCTACAGCTGGCAGAGGTTCCTGGACTGCAGTACCTAGAGACCCTACAGCTGGCAGAGGTTCCTGGACTGCAGTACCTAGAGGCCCTACAGCTGGCAGAGGTTCCTGGACTGCAGTACCTAGAGACCCTACAGCTGGCAGAGGTTCCTGGACTGCAGTACCTAGAGGCCCTACAGCTGGCAGAGGTTCCTGGGCTGCAGCACCTAGAGGCCCTACAGCTGGCAGAGGTTCCTGGGCTGCAGTACCTAGAAGCCCTACAGCTGGCAGAGGTTCCTGGGCTGCAGCACCTAGAGGCCCTACAGCTGGCAGAGGTTCCTGGACTGCAGTACCTAGAGGCCCTACAGCTGGCAGAGGTTCCTGGGCTGCAGCACCTAGAGGTCCTAAAGCTGGCAGAGGTTCCTGGGCTGCAGCACCTAGAAGCCCTACAGCTGGCAGAGGTTCCTGGGCTGCAGCACCTAGAGGTCCTACAGCTGGCAGAGGTCCCTGGGCTGCAGCACCTAGAGATCCTACAGCTGGCAGAGGTTCCTGGGCTGCAGCACCTAGAAGCCCTACAGCTGGCAGAGGTTCCTGGGCTGCAGCACCTAGAGGCCCTACAGCTGGCAGAGGTTCCTGGGCTGCAGCACCTAGAGGTCCTACAGCTGGCAGACGTTCCTGGGCTGCAGTACCTAGAGACCCTACAGCTGGCAGAGGTTCCTGGGCTGCAGCACCTAGAGGTCCTACAGCTGGCAGAGGTTCCTGGGCTGCAGCACCTAGAGGTCCTACAGCTGGCAGAGGTTCCTGGGCTGCAGTACCTAGAGACCCTACAGCTGGCAGAGGTTCCTGGACTGCAGTACCTAGAGACCCTACAGCTGGCAGAGGTTCCTGGACTGCAGTACCTAGAGGCCCTACAGCTGGCAGAGGTTCCTGGACTGCAGTACCTAGAGACCCTACAGCTGGCAGAGGTTCCTGGACTGCAGTACCTAGAGACCCTACAGCTGGCAGAGGTTCCTGGACTGCAGTACCTAGAGGCCCTACAGCTGGCAGAGGTTCCTGGACTGCAGTACCTAGAGACCCTACAGCTGGCAGAGGTTCCTGGACTGCAGTACCTAGAGGCCCTACAGCTGGCAGAGGTTCCTGGACTGCAGTACCTAGAGACCCTACAGCTGGCAGAGGTTCCTGGACTGCAGTACCTAGAGACCCTACAGCTGGCAGAGGTTCCTGGACTGCAGTACCTAGAGGCCCTACAGCTGGCAGAGGTTCCTGGACTGCAGTACCTAGAGACCCTACAGCTGGCAGAGGTTCCTGGACTGCAGTACCTAGAGGCCCTACAGCTGGCAGAGGTTCCTGGGCTGCAGCACCTAGAGGCCCTACAGCTGGCAGAGGTTCCTGGGCTGCAGTACCTAGAAGCCCTACAGCTGGCAGAGGTTCCTGGGCTGCAGCACCTAGAGGCCCTACAGCTGGCAGAGGTTCCTGGACTGCAGTACCTAGAGGCCCTACAGCTGGCAGAGGTTCCTGGGCTGCAGCACCTAGAGGCCCTACAGCTGGCAGAGGTTCCTGGGCTGCAGTACCTAGAGACCCTACAGCTGGCAGAGGTTCCTGGGCTGCAGCACCTAGAGACCCTACAGCTGGCAGAGGTTCCTGGACTGCAGTACCTAGAGACCCTACAGCTGGCAGAGGTTCCTGGGCTGCAGTACCTAGAGGCCCTACAGCTGGCAGAGGCCCCTGGGCTGCAGCACCTAGAGGTCCTACAGCTGGCAGAGGTTCGTGGGCTGCAGTTCCTAGAGACCCTACAGCTGGCAGAGGTTCCTGGGCTGCAGCACCTAGAGACCCTACAGCTGGCAGAGGTTCCTGGACTGCAGTATCTAGAGGCCCTACAGCTGGCAGAGGTTCCTGGGCTGCAGCACCTAGAGGCCCTACAGCTGGCAGAGGTTCCTGGACTGCAGTACCTAGAGGCCCTACAGCTGGCAGAGGTTCCTGGACTGCAGTACCTAGAGACCCTACAGCTGGCAGAGGTTCCTGGGCTGCAGCACCTAGAGGCCCTACAGCTGGCAGAGGTTCCTGGGCTGCAGTACCTAGAGGCCCTACAGCTGGCAGAGGTTCCTGGGCTGCAGCACCTAGAGGTCCTACAGCTGGCAGAGGTTCCTGGGCTGCAGCACCTAGAAGCCCTACAGCTGGCAGAGGTTCCTGGGCTGCAGCACCTAGAGGCCCTACAGCTGGCAGAGGTTCCTGGGCTGCAGCACCTAGAGGCCCTACAGCTGGCAGAGGTTCCTGGGCTGCAGCACCTAGAGGCCCTACAGCTGGCAGAGGTCCCTGGGCTGCAGCACCTTGAGGTCCTACAGCTGGCAGAGGTTCCTGGGCTGCAGCACCTAGAGGCCCTACAGCTGGCTGAGGTCCCTGGGCTGCAGCACCTAGAGGTCCTACAGCTGGCAGAGGTTCCTGGGCTGCAGCACCTAGAGGTCCTACAGCTGGCAGAGGTCCCTGGGCTGCAGCACCTAGAGGCCCTACAGCTGGCAGAGGTTCCTGGGCTGCAGCACCTAGAGGCCCTACAGCTGGCAGAGGTCCCTGGGCTGCAGCACCTTGAGGACCTACAGCTGGCAGAGGTTCCTGGGCTGCAGCACCTAGAGGCCCTACAGCTGGCTGAGGTCCCTGGGCTGCAGCACCTAGAGGTCCTACAGCTGGCAGAGGTTCCTGGGCTGCAGCACCTAGAGGTCCTACAGCTGGCAGAGGTCCCTGGGCTGCAGCACCTAGAAGCCCTACAGCTGGCAGAGGTCACTGGGCTGCAGTACCTAGAAGCCCTACAGCTGGCAGAGGTTCCTGGGCTGCAACACCTAGAGGCCCTACAGCTGGCAGAGGTTCCTGGACTGCAGTACCTAGAGGTCCTACAGCTGGCAGAGGTTCCTGGACTGCAGTACCTAGAGGTCCTACAGCTGGCAGAGGTTCCTGGGCTGCAGCACCTCGAGGCCCTACAGCTGGCAGAGGTTCCTGGGCTGCAGCACCTAGAGGCCCTACAGCTGGCAGAGGTTCCTGGGCTGCAGCACCTAGAGGCCCTACAGCTGGCAGAGGTTCCTGGGCTGCAGCACCTAGAGGTCCTACAGCTGGCAGAGGTTCCTGGGCTGCAGCACCTAGAGGCCCTACAGCTGGCAGAGGTTCCTGGACTGCAGTACCTAGAGACCCTACAGCTGGCAGAGGTTCCTGGGCTGCAGCACCTAGAGGCCCTACAGCTGGCAGAGGTCCCTGGGCTGCAGCACCTAGAGGTCCTACAGCTGGCAGAGGTCCCTGGGCTGCAGCACCTAGAAGCCCTACAGCTGGCAGAGGTTCCTGGGCTGCAGCACCTAGAGGCCCTACAGCTGGCAGAGGTCCCTGGACTGCAGCACCTAGAGGTACACAGCTGGCAGAGGTCCCTGGGCTGCAACACCTAGAGGCCCTACAGCTGGCAGAGGTTCCTGGGCTGCAGCACCTAGAGGTCCTACAGCTGGCAGAGGCCCCTGGGCTGCAACACCTAGAGGCCCTACAGCTGGCAGAGGTCCCTGGGCTGCAGCACCTAGAGGCCCTACAGCTGGCAGAGGTTCCTGGGCTGCAGCACCTAGAGATCCTACAGATGGCAGAGGTCCCTGGGCTGCAGCACCTAGAAGCCCTACAGCTGGCAGAGGTCCCTGGGTTGCAGCACCTAGAGGTCCTACAGCTGGCAGAGGTCCCTGGGCTGCAGTACCTAGAGGTCCTACAGCTGGCAGAGGTCCTGGGCTGCAGTGCCTAGAGGTCCTACAGCTGGCAGAGGTTCCTGGGCTGCAGCACCTAGAGGCCCTACAGCTGGCAGAGGTTCCTGGGCTGCAGCACCTTGAGGTCCTACAGCTGGCAGAGGTTCCTGGACTGCAGTACCTAGAGGCCCTACAGCTGGCAGAGGTTCCTGGACTGCAGCACCTAGAGGCCCTACAGCTGGCAGAGGTTCCTGGACTGCAGTACCTAGAGGCCCTACAGCTGGCAGAGGTTCCTGGACTGCAGTACCTAGAGGCCCTACAGCTGGCAGAGGTCCCTGGGCTGCAACACCTAGAGGCCCTACAGCTGGCAGAGGTCCCTGGGCTGCAGCACCTAGAGGTCCTACAGCTGGCAGAGGTTCCTGGGCTGCAGCACCTAGAGGTCCTACAGCTGGCAGAGGTTCCTGGACTGCAGTACCTAGAGACCCTACAGCTGGCAGAGGTTCCTGGACTGCAGTACCTAGAGGTCCTACAGCTGGCAGAGGTTCCTGGGCTGCAGCACCTAGAGGCCCTACAGCTGGCAGAGGTTCCTGGGCTGCAGCACCTAGAGGCCCTACAGCTGGCAGAGGTTCCTGGGCTGCAGCACTTAGAGGCCCTACAGCTGGCAGAGGTTCCTGGGCTGGAGGCCCACTAGTAGGCCGAGTCCCTCCAGCTGGCTAAGGCCCCTGAGCTGCAGCACCTAGAGGCCCTCCAGCTGGCAGAGGCCTCTGGGCTGAAGGCCCTCCAGCTGGCCGAGGCCCCTGGGCTGGAGGCTCTCCAGCTGGCCAAGGCCCCTGGGCTGGAGGCTCTCCAGCTGGCCAAGGCCCCTGGGCTGGAGGCCCTCCAGCTGGCAGAGGCCTCTGGGCTGAAGGCCCTCCAGCTGGCCGAGGCCCCTTTGCTGGAGGCCCACTAGTTGGCTGAGTCCCTCCAGCTGGTTGAGGCCCCTGGGCTGGAGGCTCTCTAGCTGGCTGAGGCCCCTCGGCTAGAGGCTCTCCAGCTGGCCAAGGCCCCTGGGCTGGAGGTCCTCCAGCTGGCTGAGTCCCCTGGGCTGGAGGCCCACCAGCTGGCCAAGGCCCCTGGGCTGGAGGCCCACCAGCTGGCCAAGGCCCCTGGGCTGGAGGCCCACCAGCTGGCCAAGGCCCCTGGGCTGGAGGCCCACCAGCTGGCTGAGTCCCCTGGGCTGGAGGCCCACCAGCTGGCTGAGTCCCCTGGGCTGGAGGCCCACCAGCTGGCTGAGTCCCCTGGGCTGGAGGCCCACCAGCTGGCCAAGGCCCCTGGGCTGGAGGCCCACCAGCTGGCCAAGGCCCCTGGGCTGGAGGCCCACTAGTTGGCTGAGTCCCTCCAGCTGGTTGAGGCCCCTGGGCTGGAGGCCCACCAGCTGGCCAAGGCCCCTGGGCTGGAGGCCCACCAGCTGGCCAAGGCCCCTGGGCTGGAGGCCCACCAGCTGGCCGAGGCCCCTGGTCTGCAACCCCTAAAGCCCATGCCTTGATCCTGCCCTGCTTCCCCCTTCCATGGATCAAACCTAATTACTTTCAATTTTACAAGTGCTTCATATTACTCTTCCACAGTTAGAGAAGCACTTAACCTATACAAGTAATAAAGCATCTGGAGAATAAGTCATCAAGTTTGATCTGAGGAAGAGAAAGATAGCTGTACTTCCTTCTATCACCAACTTTAAGACACTTTCCCTTCAACCTGACCCTTGTGGGTTTAGCACTCAAGTCCTGATTGTAATAATAATTTCCCTTGGACAGTCCATATATAAAAAAAACAATGTCACGAAAAGTTGAATAAAAATATATAAAGAAAATCCAGCAAATTCAATAACCAGGATTAAACCATATTTCTCAAAATGGAAATCACTTAAAAATCTACAATTATAACGGATAATGATACAATATTTTAATAACATTGTTATATTAAATCATTTATAATTGACATACTCATCATTACTCACTTTATATATATATACAACCACAGTGGCCACTGTACCAGCATCATTCTGCTGGCTCGAAGGTGTAGTGAACTGCGCCGTCTCCCGGGTACTGCTTGGGAAGCTGCAAATAATATTGTCTCGTTAACATTCATTTTTATTCTATTACCACTATCAAAAATACCATAATAACTTTGAAAATGGTCCAAGTATGATCAAAACATCGTCATAAGCTCCTCTCTCCAGGTGCGGGTTATTTGTGTATTGTTCCAGTCACTGTATTGTGCCTTTTAGTTATTTAATAACTTTTTACTTTACACAAATAACCCGCACGTAGGAGAAAGAAGCTTATGACAACGTTCCAGTCCGACTTGGACCATTGTATGTATGTGTGTGTTAGAGTGTGAGCAAGGTAATATTTATGAAGGTACTCAGGGAAACCAGTTACCTGGACTCGAGTCCTAGAGGTGGGAAGTACAGTGCGTGCACCCTAGTAGAACACTAGCTAAAAATTACAAACCAGTAGCCCTAACCTCTCACATCATAAAAATCTTCAAAAGAGTGATGAGACAGCAGGTTACAAATTTCATGGACCAGCACAACCAAGATAACCCGAACCAGCATGGTTTTAGAGCAGGATGATCATGTCTGTCACAGCTGCTGAACCATTATGACAGAATTACGGAGGCACTGGAAGACAACCAAAACACAGATATGATTTACACAGATTTTGCAAAGGCGTTTGACAAATGCGATCATGGAGTGATAGCGCACAAAATGAAGGCCATGGGCATTACGGGGAAGGTAGGCAGATGGATTTTCGGTTTCCTAACACACAGAACACAAAAAGTAATAGTGAACAGGGCAAGATCCAGCATCAGCGAGGTCAAAAGCTCAGTGCCCTAAGGCACTGTCCTGGCACCTCTGCTGTTCCTCATTCTCATAGCAGACATAGACAAAAACACCCGGCACACTTTTGTATCATCATTTGCAGATGACACTAAAATAAGCATGAAAGTCAGTACGGTAGAGGACACTGAAAAAGTACAGGAAGACATAAACAGGGTTTTCCAGTGGGCGGTGGATAACATGACGTTCAATGGTGATAAGTTCCAGCTGCTTAGGTATGGAAAGAATGAAGAACTCAAAAGGAGCACTATATACAAAACTCAAGAGGGTCACCAAACAGAACGTAAAGAACACGTAAAAGACCTAGGAATGATTATGTCAGCGGACCTTTCTTTTAAAGACCATAACAAGACAAAGATCACGACAGCCAGGAAGACGAAGGGGTGGGTATTGAGAACTTCAAAACAAGGGAAATAATGCTGATGGTGACACTCTTCAAATCACTAGTGCTCCCTCACTTAGAATATTGCTCAGTGCTGACGGCCCCGTTCAAGGCAGGAGAAATATCGGAGCTGGAACAAATACAGAGATCATTTATGGCTCACATTGAGCCAGTAAAGCACCTAAACTACTGGGAACGCCTGCAAGTCTTGAACATGTACTCATTGGAGCAGAGGAGAGAGAGGTACATGATAATATATACCTGGAAGGTACTCGAGGGCTTGGTCCCAAATCTGCACACTGCCATAACAACACACTGGAGTGAGAGATATGGGAGGAAGTGTAAAATAAACCCAGTGAGGAGCAGGGTTGACATGGGGACAATAAGGGAACACTGTATCAACATCCGGGGTCCCAGACTTTTCAACATCTTACCAGAAGATATCAGAAACACTGCTGGAACAAGTGTTGAAGCCTTCAAGAGGAAACTAGACAAGTATCTTCACCAGGTGCCAGATCAACCAGGCTGTGATGGATATGTGGGGCAGCGGGCCTCCAGCAGCAAAAGCCTGGTTGACCAGGCAAGCACCAGACGAGCTTGGCCCATGGCCAGGCTCAGAGAGTAGATAAACTCTCGAAACTCTTCAAAGATAGGTAAGGTATAAGGTAAAGGAAGGGTTAGAGATATTTGCTGTTAGAGGAACATCTAAAAAAATGTATGTTAATTTTGGTGGAATCACGGGTCCTACAGCCAGGTCTCCAACCAGACCTACTCGGAAAAAAAATATTAAAAAGCTCAGAACTATTACAAAACATACATGTGTATAGTGAATTAAGGTAGAGGTTTGTAAGACTTACCAGTCATCTCAAGTTCATGAAACAAAAAACCAGCAATCCTGCCAGAGTACGAAACATTTTGCAGGCTCCCATTTAACATATAAGAGGGTAATGTATGTCAACTTCACATGTATTTTTTACCACAGACGGCTTTAATCAAGTTACCTAACACAAAAGTGTAGTAAAACATTATTCACTGTAAAACAAGCACATGGAGACAACAAAACAAAATACACCTACCATCTGACTTACAACCGAGTTCGGTTCCGAGAAACCGGTCGTAAGTCGAAATGGTCGTAAGTCGAACTTTACTACTGAATATCAACAAAACATTTTTGTAATGACTTTATTTTATTGTTTTATTTTGGTATTTCATGTTTTACTTTACTTTTTATGTTGTTAGTTCTGTATTTTATACTGTAAGGTTTAGGATAAACACTGTGTACAACACAAATACTGGTTTATTTCCCAGAAATTTGGCATAAAAAACACGGTCGTAAGTCGAGTGGTCATAAGTGGGATGGTAGGTGTACATGTACAGAATAGGGTGACCAAGGGGGCATAAAAATATGGGGTGGGCAGGGAGTAGCATATTTTTTTCAATGCAACATCCCAGCAATTCCAGGAACAGCTGTTAAAAATTGACCACTGTCTGGAAAATCTTCCAGCTCCTGCACCCAACATCTTGCTCCTGGGGGATTTCAACTTAAGGCACCTAAAATGGAGGAATATAGCAAATAATATTGTTGCAGTAATAACACCAGGAGGCAGCTCTGATGAAAACTCACACTCACACGAGCTTTTAAATCTCTGCACAAAATTCAATTTAAACCAGCAAATAATAGAGCCTACAAGACTGGAGAATACACTAGACCTCATCTTCACTAACAATGATGATCTGATAAGAAATGTCACCATATCAAAAACAATATACTCAGATCACAACATAATTGAGGTTCAGACATGTATGCATGGAGCCCCAGACCGACAAAATGAGACTAGTCACGAGGGAGCATTCACCAAATTCAACTTCAATAACAAAAACATAAAGTGGGACCAAGTAAACCAAGTCCTAACCGATATAAGCTGGGAAGATATACTAAGCAACACAGACCCAAACTTATGCCTAGAACAGATTAACTCGGTGGCACTCGATGTATGCACAAGGCTTATTCCTCTAAGAAAAAGGAGGAGTAGATGTAAAATAGAAAGAGACAGGCGCTCCCTTTACAGGCGACGGAAAAGAATAACAGAGCGGCTAAAAGAGGTCAATATATCTGAAATGCGCAGGGAGACACTGGTCAGAGAAATAGCAAGCATCGAACTTAAGCTAAAAGAATCCTTTAGGAGTCAGGAATCGCGGGAAGAACTAAAAGCCATAAATGAAATCGAAAGAAACCCAAAGTATTTCTTCTCCTATGCCAAATCAAAATCGAGAACAACGTCCAGTATTGGGCCCCTACTTAAACAAGATGGGTCCTACACAGATGACAGCAAGGAAATGAGTGAGCTACTCAAGTCCCAATATGACTCAGTTTTTAGCAAGCCGCTAACCAGACTGAGAGTCGAAGACCAAAATGAATTTTTTATGAGAGAGCCACAAAATTTGACTAACACAAGCCTATCCGATGTTATCCTGACGCCAAATGACTTCGAACAGGCGATAAATGACATGCCCATGCACTCTGCCCCAGGGCCAGACTCATGGAACTCTGTGTTCATCAAGAACTGCAAGAAGCCCCTATCACGAGCCTTTTCCATCCTATGGAGAGGGAGCATGGACACGGGGGTCGTCCCTCAGTTACTAAAAACAACAGACATAGCCCCACTCCACAAAGGGGGCAGTAAAGCAACAGCAAAGAACTACAGACCAATAGCACTAACATCCCATATCATAAAAATCTTTGAAAGGGTCCTAAGAAGCAAGATCACCACCCATCTAGAAACCCATCAGTTACACAACCCAGGGCAACATGGGTTTAGAACAGGTCGCTCCTGTCTGTCTCAACTACTGGATCACTACGACAAGGTCCTAAATGCACTAGAAGACAAAAAGAATGCAGATGTAATATATACAGACTTTGCAAAAGCCTTCGACAAGTGTGACCATGGCGTAATAGCGCACAAAATGCGCGCTAAAGGAATAACAGGAAAAGTCGGTCGATGGATCTATAATTTCCTCACTAACAGAACACAGAGAGTAGTCGTCAACAGAGTAAAGTCCGAGGCAGCTACGGTGAAAAGCTCTGTCCCACAAGGCACAGTACTAGCTCCCATCTTGTTCCTCATCCTCATATCCGACATAGACAAGGATGTCAGCCACAGCACCGTGTCTTCCTTTGCAGATGACACCCGAATCTGCATGACAGTGTCTTCCATTGCAGACACTGCAAGGCTCCAGGCGGACATCAACCAAATCTTTCAGTGGGCTGCAGAAAACAATATGAAGTTCAACGATGAGAAATTTCAATTACTCAGATATGGTAAACATGAGGAAATTAAATCTTCATCAGAGTACAAAACAAATTCTGGCCACAAAATAGAGCGAAACACCAATGTCAAAGACCTAGGAGTGATTATGTCGGAGGATCTCACCTTCAAGGACCATAACATTGTATCAATCGCATCTGCTAGAAAAATGACAGGATGGATAATGAGAACCTTCAAAACTAGGGAGGCCAAGCCCATGATGACACTCTTCAGGTCACTTGTTCTATCTAGGCTGGAATATTGCTGCACTCTAACAGCACCTTTCAAGGCAGGTGAAATTGCCGACCTAGAAAATGTACAGAGAACTTTCACGGCGCGCATAACGGAGATAAAACACCTCAATTACTGGGAGCGCTTGAGGTTTCTAAACCTGTATTCCCTGGAACGCAGGAGGGAGAGATACATGATTATATACACCTGGAAAATCCTAGAGGGACTAGTACCAAACTTGCACACGAAAATCACTCACTACGAAAGCAAAAGACTTGGCAGACGATGCACCATCCCCCCAATGAAAAGCAGGGGTGTCACTAGCACGTTAAGAGACCATACAATAAGTGTCAGGGGCCCGAGACTGTTCAACTGCCTCCCAGCACACATAAGGGGGATTACCAACAGACCCCTGGCAGTCTTCAAGCTGGCACTGGACAAGCACCTAAAGTCAGTTCCTGATCAGCCGGGCTGTGGCTCGTACGTTGGTTTGCGTGCAGCCAGCAGCAACAGCCTGGTTGATCAGGCGCTGATCCACCAGGAGGCCTGGTCACAGACCGGGCCGCGGGGGCGTTGACCCCCGAAACTCTCTCCAGGTAAACTCCAGGTAAACATCCCACTGAGGCAGCTGACCTAAGCAAAACTTTTTCCTTTTACATTTAATAATTTATACAGAAAAAGGGGTTACTAGTAGTACATTCTTCTTTCAATGTACCAGCCGTATCCCACCGAGGCGGGGCGGCCCAAAAGGAAAAACGAAAGTTTCTCCTTTTAAATTTAGTAATATATACAGGAGAAGGGGTTACTAGCCCCTTGCTCCCGGCATTTTAGTCGCCTCTTACAACACGCATGGCTCACGGAGGAAGAATTCTTCCACTTCCCCATGGAGGTAAGAGGAAATAAATAAGAACAAGAACTAGAAAGAAAATAGAAGAAAACCCAGAGGGGTGCATGTATATATATGCTTGTACATGTATGTGAAGTGTGACCTAAGTGTAAGTAGACGCAGCAAGACGTACCTGAAATCTTGCATGTTTATGAGACAGAATAAAAAGACACCAGCAATCCTACCATCATGTAAAACAATTTACTAATAGTATATATGTCCCTGAAATGATTCAAATCCAAATCCTTTCTTTTATGCAGTAAACAGGTGATATAATTTACAACAAGTAATGGCTATAATCATAACCAGAATTTTTGAAAGGGTGGAGTAGCAAGCCAGTGGAAGGTCTCAGTCGGATGACCAAAAGCTCCACGTTCATCAGGAAACACTTGTCCTGTTTCCTGACAAACCTTACCTAACACTTGTCCTGTTTCCTGACAAACCTTACTTAACACTTGTCCTGTTTCCTGACAAACCTTACTTAACACTTGTCCTGTTTCCTGACAAACCTTACCTAACACTTGTCCTGTTTCTTGACAAACCTTACCTAACACTTGTCCTGTTTCCTGACAAACCTTACCTAACACTTGTCCTGTTTCCTGACAAACCTTACCTAACACTTGTCCTGTTTCCTGACAAACCTTACCTAACACTTGTCCTGTTTCTTGACAAACCTTACCTAACACTTGTCCTGTTTCCTGACAAACCTTACCTAACACTTGTCCTGTTTCTTGACAAACCTTACCTAACACTTGTCCTGTTTCCTGACAAACCTTACCTAACACTTGTCCTGTTTCCTGACAAACCTTACCTAACACTTGTCCTGTTTCTTGACAAACCCTACCTAACACTTGTCCTGTTTCCTGACAAACCTTACCTAACACTTGTCCTGTTTCCTGACAAACCTTACCTAACACTTGTCCTGTTTCTTGACAAACCTTACCTAACACTTGTCCTGTTTCCTGACAAACCTTACCTAACACTTGTCCTGTTTCTTGACAAACCTTACCTAACACTTGTCCTGTTTCCTGACAAACCTTACCTAACACTTGACCTGTTTCCTGACAAACCTTACCTAACACTTGACCTGTTTCCTGACAAACCTTACCTAACACTTGTCCTGTTTCCTGACAAACCTTACCTATGTAACAATGTTAGGCACTAAAGAAAGCCATTAGCATGCAGCACATCTGGAGGATGTGAAGGTGGTTTTGAGTGGTAGGAGCAGGCATGTGTAAACATGTTATAATGAGTGGAGACGTGTTGTGTTCATGATCTGATATGTTATTGGACGGGCACTCTAACTGTTTGGTAAGATATAGTTCAGGAAACAGGTCAAGTGTTAGGTAAGGTTTGTCAGGAAACAGGACAAGTGTTAGGTAAGGTTTGTGAGGAAACAGGACAAGTGTTAGGTAAGGTTTGTCAGGAAACAGGACAAGTGTTAGGTAAGGTTTGTCAGGAAACAGGACAAGTGTTAGGTAAGGTTTGTCAAGAAACAGGACAAGTGTTAGGTAAGGTTTGTCAGGAAACAGGACAAGTGTTAAGTAAGGTTTGTCAGGAAACAGGACAAGTGTTAGGTAAGGTTTGTCAGGAAACAGGTCAAGTGTTAGGTAAGGTTTGTCATGAAACAGGACAAGTGTTAGGTAAGGTTTGTCAAGAAACAGGACAAGTGTTAAGTAAGGTTTGTCAAGAAACAGGACAAGTGTTAAGTTAGGTTTGTCAAGAAACAGGACAAGTGTTAGGTAAAGTTTGTCAGGAAACAGGACAAGTGTTAGGTAAGGTTTGTCAAGAAACAGGACAAGTGTTAGGTAAGATTTGTCAAGAAACAGGACAAGTGTTAGGTAAGGTTTGTCAGGAAACAGAACAAGTGTTAAGTTAGGTTTGTCAAGAAACAGGACAAGTGTTAGGTAAAGTTTGTCAGGAAACAGGACAAGTGTTAGGTAAGGTTTGTCAGGAAACAGGACAAGTGTTAAGTTAGGTTTGTCAAGAAACAGGACAAGTGTTAGGTAAAGTTTGTCAGGAAACAGGACAAGTGTTAGGTAAGGTCTGTCAGGAAACAGGTCAAGTGTTAGGTAAGGTTTGTCAGGAAACAGGACAAGTGTTAGGTAAGGTTTGTCAGGAAACAGGTCAAGTGTTAGGTAAGATTTGTCAGGAAACAGGACAAGTGTTAAGCAAGGTTTGTCAGGAAACAGGACAAGTGTTAGGTAAGGTTTGTCAGGAAACAGGTCAAGTGTTAGGTAAGGTTTGTCAGGAAACAGGACAAGTGTTAGGTAAGGTTTGTCAGGAAACAGGTCAAGTGTTAGGTAAGGTTTGTCAGGAAACAGGACAAGTGTTAGGTAAGATTTGTCAGGAAACAGGACAAGTGTTAGGTAAGGTTTGTCAAGAAACAGGACAAGTGTTAGGTAAGGTTTGTCAGGAAACAGGACAAGTGTTAGGTAAGGTTTGTCAGGAAACAGGACAAGTGTTAGGTAAGATTTGTCAAGAAACAGGACAAGTGTTAGGTAAGGTTTGTCAGGAAACAGGACAAGTGTTAAGCAAGGTTTGTCAGGAAACAGGACAAGTGTTAGGTAAGGTTTGTCAGGAAACAGGACAAGTGTTAGGTAAGGTTTGTCAAGAAACAGGACAAGTGTTAGGTAAGATTTGTCAGGAAACAGGACAAGTGTTAGGTAAGGTTTGTCAAGAAACAGGACAAGTGTTAAGCAAGGTTTGTCAGGAAACAGGACAAGTGTTAGGTAAGGTTTGTCAGGAAACAGGACAAGTGTTAGGTAAGGTTTGTCAGGAAACAGGACAAGTGTTAGGTAAGGTTTGTCAAGAAACAGGACAAGTGTTAGGTAAGGTTTGTCAGGAAACAGGACAAGTGTTAAGTAAGGTTTGTCAGGAAACAGGTCAAGTGTTAGGTAAGGTTTGTCAGGAAACAGGACAAGTGTTAAGTAAGGTTTGTCAAGAAACAGGACAAGTGTTAAGCAAGGTTTGTCAGGAAACAGGACAAGTGTTTCCTGACGTGTTCTTAGTCATATGGGGACCCACAGCTGGAGCTTTTAGTCACCTGACAGAGGCTTTTCCAGTCTACCACATTAAAATTATTTTATTTATATTGTTATTAACACATCAACAATTTCCCACCAAGGCAGGGTGACCCGAAAAAGAAGAAACACTTTCATCTTCATTCACTCCATCACCGTTTGTATAGTCCTTGTGGCTTAGCGCTTCTTTTTGATTATAATAATAATAATAATCATTGCTTAGTTAATCTTAAGTTAATTTTAAGCCAGCCCGTAATGCTATGCATAGTATAAGTGGCTTTGGCATACTGCTCTTATCTGTATTTTTTTTTGTACCTCTGTATGTGTGCACAAATTGGAAATAAATAAATAAATAAATAAAAACAGTTAAAAAACTGCAACATTAACACCCGTCCTTCAGAGTGCAGGCACTGTATTTCTCACATCCAGGACTCAAGTCCAGCTAACCAGTTTCCCTGAATCTCTTCATAAAACCACATTAAAATTTAAGGCTATAATTTTAACAATAGTGACTTACATATCCCCATTCGAACTGTGATGTTCAAACACCCTTGAAAGGAAAGCTATGGAATGAATGACGGTAAATGTGTTTCTTTCTTTGGGGGTCACCCGTACCTTGCTGAGAAAAGTAGTGACATAGGATAAGTTGTTGTGAGTGAGTTTACGTCATTATAAAGTTGTATTAAACCTGGACTGCACGTTCAAAACTGTAATTCAGCAAAACTTTAAAAATGCAACAGGTAGTGCACTTCTATAAGTATATTCCAAGAAAAATATGAAAGTTATTATACAGTACAGTGGACCCCCGGTTAACGATATTTTTTCACTCCAGAAGTATGTTCAGGTGCCAGTACTGACCGAATTTGTTCCCATAAGAAATATTGTGAAGTAGATTAGTCCATTTCAGACCCCCAAACATACACGTACAAACGCACTTACATAAATACACTTACATAATTGGTCGCATTCGGAGGTAATCGTTATGCGGGGGTCCACTGTACTTAGACATATGTATAATAATGTACCGCATCAGGAAAATACACAGGTACAGTATTTTGAAAAACTAGTGTATTGTACGGGGAAAATAAACTGATACAGTACTTTAAAATGTATAACAAAGAAAATATAGAGGAATACTTTAGCATATACTACAGCATCTTTTTCCGTTTTTGTTGGCTTTCAATCGAGCCATTGTTTATTATGTTTGGTGACTTTACTGCTACGCTGCCATTATCATTTTCATACAACAGCTGTGTGAGGGAAGGATGGCTGGTGCCATTTTTAGAGATACATAAACAGGAACTCCTGTGCAGAATAAAAATAATAAAATAGAAAAAGCTGTATAAACAAGGGAGGGCCTTGTTTATATGGCTCTAAATATGGCGTTGGTCATCCTTCCTTTACGCACGGGGCATAATGAACAATGGCTCAACTGAAAGCCAACAAAAACATGGAACACTGAAAAATCTGCTCTGTATACACGGGGCCCTATATAAGTGGGGCCCTGTATACACAGGGCCCTGTTTACATGGGGCCCTGTTTACATGGGGCCCTGTCTACACGGTACCCTGCTTACATGGGACCCTGTCTACATGGTACCGTTTACATGGGGCTCTGTCTACACGGTACCCTGTTTACATGGGGCCCTGTCTACACAGTATCCTGTTTACATGGGGCCCTGTCTACATGGTACCCTGTTTACATGGGGCCCTGTCTACATGGTACCCTGTTTACATGGGGCCCTGTCTACACAGGGCCCTGTACTGAGAAAATACTCACCACAGGCCAATGCATCTTTTTATCCTCCAAATAGTAGTAGATGCCAATAGAGACAGCCATTACCCCAAAGAATGATAGAGCATACTGCTGCATGGAGAAGCGCATTTTTTGACTGGCGTTGATACGATCTAAGCCATACATGTCAAAATCTACGTGCACCTGTAAATGGAATGCGGGAGTTTTATGGTTTGAATTATTATTACACTCGTGGAATGTGGAAAAAATTAGCAGGATTTTTTTTATTTTTTTTTCAACACATTGGCCATTTCCACTGAGGCAAGGTGACCCAAAAAAAGAAGAAATGCTTTCATCATCACTCCACTACTTTTGCCAGAGGTGTGGTGATATTACCATTCAAAAACTGCAACGTATCTGCAACCCCATGGACTGGGCTGCAGCCATTGACCCTCCAAATGCCCCTCAGGTATATACTCCAGGTACACAACACCTTCAGTGCAGACACTGTACTTCCTGCCTCCAGGACTCAAGTCCAGCTAACTGGTTTCCCTGAATCCCTTCATAAATGTTACCTTGCTCATACTCCAACAGCACATTAATTCATAAAACATTTGTTTACACTCCTGGACAAATACAGCCAGGTCTCGATTAGAGATAGTTTGAACAGTGCAAAATTATTTCTGTTTTTTTCTCCACAAAAACTTCAAATCACGTGCAAAAATTACATATACAATTTTATCTCTTTTCTGCAGTATACAAGATGTAGTTTATATGTAATAAATATTGTTAATTACAAAGAAAACCACTAACATGCGAAAAATGCAAACTCGAATACTGTAGTTACTTAGTGGGATTCATTATTTACACTAAGTGAGACCTTAGCTGTATATTAGGGATAACTCGACTGACGGAGCCTACTGTGTAGGCGAAACATTTTGGAATAAAGATACCCGACTATTGCACACGTGTCTTAACAACCTGTCAGTTGATAAGACACGTGTAATATGTTTACACTATCATATATTAAGCGAGTAATTAAGTTGGGCCTTAAAAAATGCATATATAGTACACACATTACTTAATATATTTTTGTCCTTAGCTTCTAGTGAGTGGTGAATATATATTTATTGTTGGAAGTCTGAATAAATGAAGAACGGGTATATCTAAAGGCTGCTGCATTAGTGAAATGCTGTAAGGTGAAGCCCTCCTGTACGTGTATCCAACAGAAAAGAAATACGTAAGACACATAGGCAACATTTAGGGATCTTTATTCCGCAACATTTTCCCTTCACGGTAGGTCTCTTCAGTCGAGTACAGAAAGTAGGCAGGAGCAGTAGACATGTGAAGACAATGTAATCGGTCCATCACCCTTGAAGATGCAGATCTGAGGTTGTCAGTCAGAATGGTTGGATCTGAGAGGGACATGACCTCTCAGTGATTACATTCTTTCTTCTACTACTCTACACCTTTCCTGCCGATAGCATATGTCTCCACCCTGTCGCTGGTTCTTTGCATTGTTTCAGACTATGAAACAGAATTCTTCTGCAGGCTGAGGGACTGACGAAGTGCATCTTCAAGGGACAGGGACTGGTTACATCGTCTTCACATCTCCACTGCTCCTGCCTACTTTCTGTACTTGACTAAGAAGCCTACTGTGTAGGCAAAACATTTTGGAATAAAGTTGCCTAAATGCTGCCTATGTGTCTTACTTACCAACTTGTCGGTATTGTGTACCATTTTGATATTCACTCAGAAAAGAAATACATTACAGCAGAACCCCAGCGTTTGAATCTACTCGAGTCCAGAACAAATATGACCCGGTCTTTGAACATTTTTCCAGAGTGCGAATGCACTGATTCAGCTGTAATAAACTTTACAGGAAAGCCGTGTCACAAAAGTGCTTTGAAGTGACCTCTGACACTGACCTGACTTTTGAAGACTTTCGGAAGAGTCAGTTCAACATCCTCCAGTGTGAGGATGATAATTAAAGCCTGGCAAATACCACTTCCCACATCGAACTTTTCCCAGCTCCAACACCACCTAGGAAGCAATCAAGTTCAAACAATGAGGATCCACTATATTTACATCACGTAAAACATGCTCACCGGCTCTCCGAAATTTCTACGATGCTCTGGGTAGTCCCAATCTTCATAGGGGTCCCGGGATTCCGCCGAGACAACGGGCAGGTTGGGGTAGTCTCCGTACCCCATGCCATCATCAGCGTATGGCTCGTATTCGTCGGGACGTAGGCCATACTTGCGCGCAGCCTCAGCCCGCTCCTCTGGGGTCACCGGATATGGTTTCGGCTTCCAATCCTTATTCCAGTCTAGTAATCAAAGAATTTTTTTTCTTTTTACTGTATACTTCGAGTCAAATTATTATTACAATCAAAAGCAAGCACTAAACCCACAAGGGTCATACAGCGAACCTTAACAATAACAAGTTTTGGAAATTGTCCCGAGTGTCCATTCAATCAAATTAATGTTAAAAATAACCAAAAAAACAGTATTTGACAGTAAGTTTATTTAGACGCAGATACATACAAGTACAATTACTGTACAAACCTGGAGTTTACCCGGTATAAATGACCAAACAAAACAACCCAAAAAAGTCACCGACTTATTCCCATTGTGGTCCTTGATATTTCCATTTGAGCTCTTGATACTATTGTAGTCCTTGATATTACTTTTAGTCCTTGATATTACTATTAGGGTCCCTGATATTACCATTAGGGTCCCTGATATTAACATTAGGGTCCTTGATATTACCATTAGGGTACCTGATATTACCATTAGGGTCCTTGATATTACCATTAGGGTCCTTGATATTACCATTAGGATCCTTGATATTAACATTAGGGTCCTTGATATTACCATTAGGGTCCTTGATATTAACATTAGGATCCTTGATATTAACATTAGGGTCCTTGATATTACCATTAGGGTCACTTATATTATCATTAGGGTCCTTGATATTACCATTAGGGTCCTTGATATTACCATTAGGGTCCTTGATATTACCATTAGGGTCCTTGATATTGCCATTAGGGTCCTTGATATTATCATTAGGGTCCTTGATATTAACATTAGGGATCTTGATATTAACATAAGGGTTCTTGATATTAACATAAGGGTTCTTGATATTAACATAAGGGTTCTTAATATTAACATTAGGGTTCTTGATATTAACATTAGGGTTCTTGATATTAACATTAGGGTTCTTGATATTAACATTAGGGTCCTTGATATTAACATTAGGGTCCTTGATATTAACATTAGGGTCCTTGATATTAACATTAGGGTCCTTGATATTACCATTAGGGTCCTTGATATTACCATTAGGGTCATTGATATTAACATTAGGGTTCTTGATATTAACATTAGGGTCCTTGATATTAACATTAGGGTTCTTGATATTAACATTAGGGTTCTTGATATTAACATTAGGGTTCTTGATATTAACATTAGGGTCCTTGATATTAACATTAGGGTCCTTGATATTAACATTAGGGTCCTTGATATTAACATTAGGGTTCTTGATATTAACATTAGGGTCCTTGATATTAACATTAGGGTTCTTGATATTAACATTAGGGTCCTTGATATTAACATTAGGGTTCTTGATATTAACATTAGGGTCCTTGATATTAACATTAGGGTCCTTGATATTAACATTAGGGTCCTTGATATTAACATTAGGGTCCTTGATACCACCTTCAGGATTTGTGACCACCAATTGATCATATATATGACACTGGCCGGGGGGGGGGATGAAGGTTGATCCAAGGAGGGGGAAGAACACCTCTGCTTCCTGGGATCAAGAGCCCTTCACTGGCAACCAAAATTTTCCCCCTGGGGGGGGGTTAGAAAAACACAAAAATACAAGAGGACAGATAGATGTTATATATGTAACTTACGGCCAACATTCCTGGAGACCTGGAGGCCAAGTAGGCCAGGGTAGAGGCCAGGTAGGAGGCCAGGGAGGCCACCAGGGAGGCCAATAAGTGTCCTGGAGGTCAGGAGTCGTCTGGCCGCCATGTTTACCTCAGCTGGGAACTGTTTTCTCCGTTCAGGACGAACACCACCATGCAATAAAACGTTATTTTTATCCCAGGAAGATCTCACTTGCGAGCTATTTTTTATCGCAGGATGAACACTCACTGATGTACCACAATATATATTTATTCCAGGACGAACAGTATCGCTCCAAACATTTTTTTTTATCCTAAGATGAACAATAACATCACCACTAAACCCTTTCTTAGTATCCTGGGATAAACAATCTCACTTAGGGCCTAACACTTAGGCCTTAGGCCCTAAGTGATTTCAGAAAGGATATAGGAAAGCCCTGGTTTGGTAATAGAGTTGTGAATGAGTGGAATAAACTCCAGAGTACAGTTACTGAAGCTAAAACCTTCTGTAGCTTTAAAATAGGTTTGATAAATACATGAATGGGTTCGAGTTGGACCTGACTAGCTTGGGCCAGTAGGCCTACTGCAGTGCTTCCTTCTTAGGCGTATGTCTTGCACCTGACTAGCTGGGCCAGTAGGTGACTTGGACCTGACTAGCATGGGCCAGTAGGTAACTTGGACCTGACTAGCATGGGCCAGTAAGTGACTTGGACCTGACTAGCATGGGCCAGTAGGTAACTTGGACCTGACTAGCATGGGCCAGTAGGCAACTTGGACCTGACTAACATAGGCCAGTAGGTAACTTGGACCTGACTAGCATGGGCCAGTAGGCAACTTGGACCTGCCTAGCATGGGCCAGTAGGCAACTTGGACCTGACTAGCATGGGCCAGTAGGCAACTTGGACCTGCCTAGCATGAGCCAGTAGGCAACTTGCACCTGACTAGCATGGGCCAGTAGGCAACTTGGACCTGCCTAGCATGGGCCAGTAGGCAACTTGGACCTGACTAGCATGGGCCAGTAGGCAACTTGGACCTGCCTAGCATGAGCCAGTAGGCAACTTGCACCTGACTAGCATGGGCCAGTAGGCAACTTGGACCTGCCTAGCATGAGCCAGTAGGCAACTTGGACCTGACTAGCATGGGCCAGTAGGCAACTTGGACCTGCCTAGCATGAGCCAGTAGGCAACTTGGACCTGCCTATCATGGGCTAGTAGGTAACTTGGACCTGACTAGCATGGGCCAGTAGGCAACTTGGACCTGCCTAGCATGAGCCAGTAGGCAACTTGGACCTGCCTAGCATGGGCCAGTAGGTAACTTGGACCTGCCTAGCATGGGCCAGTAGGCAACTTGCACCTGACTAGCATGGGCCAGTAGGCAACTTGGACCTGCCTAGCATGGGCTAGTAGGTAACCTGGACCTGCCTAGCATGGGCCAGTAGGCAACTTGGACCTGCCTAGCATGGGCTAGTAGGTAACTTGGACCTGCCTAGCATGGGCCAGTAGGTAACTTGGACCTGCCTAGCATGAGCCAGTAGGCAACTTGGACCTGCCTAGCATGGGCCAGTAGGCAACTTGGACCTGACTAGCATGGGCTAGTAGGTAACTTGGACCTGCCTAGCATGGGCTAGTAGGCAACTTGGACCTGACTAGCATGGGCCAGTAGGTAACTTGGACCTGCCTAGCATGAGCCAGTAAGTAACTTGGACCTGCCTAGCATGGGCCAGTAACTTGGACCTGACTAGCATGGGACAGTAGGTAACTTGGACCTGCCTAGCATGGGACAGTAAGTAACTTGGACCTGCCTAGCATGGGACAGTAGGTAACTTGGACCTGCCTAGCATGGGACAGTAGGCAACTTAGACCTGCCTAGCATGGGACAGTAAGTAACTTGGACCTGACTAGCATGGGCCAGTAGGTAACTTGGACCTGCCTAGCATGGACCAGTAGGCAACTTGGACCTGCCTAGCATGAGCCAGTAGGTAACTTGGACCTGCCTAGCATGGACCAGTAGGCAACTTGGACCTGCCTAGCATGGGCCAGTAAGTAACTTGGACCTGCCTAGCATGGGCCAGTAGGCAACTTGGACCTGCCTAGCATGGACCAGTAGGCAACTTGGACCTGCCTAGCATGGGCCAGTAGGCAACTTGGACCTGCCTAGCATGGGCCAGTAGGCAACTTGGACCTGCCTAGCATGGGCCAGTAGGCAACTTGGACCTGCCTAGCATGGGCCAGTAGGCAACTTGGACCTGCCTAGCATGGGCCAGTAGGCAACTTGGACCTGCCTAGCATGGGCCAGTAGGACTGCTGCAGTGCTTCTTCCTTCTTATGTCCTAATTTTCAGTATGGTTTATCCTACACATAATTAATAATCAATTTTACAAAGTCACGATTTTTTTTACCGTGATACAGTAATTATTATTACATTCAAAACTAAGCACTAAACCCACAAGGGTCATACACTACTGAATACAGTAATTGAAAATGCATCTGAATAAAATATTGAATTTTTGTAGGCCTATTGTGATGAGATTATGCTTCATTTTCCTCTTAATTATATAATAGAAGCACTAAACCCAAATGGGTTATGTGCTAGTGGCTTTCTTTGTATACCTGGAGGGTGTTTTGGGGGTCAGTGCCCCCTGTGGCCCAGTCCATGACCAGGCCTTGTGGTGGATCAGGGACTGATCAACCAGGCTGTTACTGCTGGCTGCATGTAAACCAGCGTAGGAACTACAACCTAGCTGGTCAAGTACTGACTTTATGTGTCTGTCCAGCTCCCTCCTGAAGACAACCAGGGGTCTTGAAGACAACCAGGGGTCTTGAAGACAACCAGGGGTCTTGAAGACAACCAGGGGTCTTGAAGACAACCAGAGGTCTTGAAGACAACCAGGGGTCTTGAAGACAACCAGGGGTCTTGAAGACAACCAGGGGTCTTGAAGACAACCAGGGGTCTTGAAGACAACCAGAGGTCTTGAAGACAGCCAGGGGTCTTGAAGACAACCAGAGGTCTTGAAGACAACCAGGGGTCTTGAAGACAACCAGGGGTCTTGAAGACAACCAGAGGTCTTGAAGACAACCAGGGGTCTTGAAGACAACCAGGGGTCTTGAAGACAACCAGGGGTCTTGAAGACAACCAGAGGTCTTGAAGACAGCCAGGGGTCTTGAAGACAACCAGAGGTCTTGAAGACAACCAGGGGTCTTGAAGACAACCAGGGGTCTTGAAGACAACCAGAGGTCTTGAAGACAACCAGGGGTCTTGAAGACAACCAGGGGTCTTGAAGACAACCAGGGGTCTTGAAGACAACCAGGGGTCTTGAAGACAACCAGGGGTCTTGAAGACAACCAGAGGTCTTGAAGACAACCAGGGGTCTTGAAGACAACCAGGGGTCTTGAAGACAACCAGAGGTCTTGAAGACAACCAGGGGTCTTGAAGACAACCAGAGGTCTTGAAGACAACCAGGGGTCTTGAAGACAACCAGGAGTCTTGAAGACAACCAGGGGTCTTGAAGACAACCAGGGGTCTTGAAGACAACCAGGGGTCTTGAAGACAACCAGGGGTCTTGAAGACAACCAGAGGTCTTGAAGACAACCAGGAGTCTTGAAGACAACCAGGGGTCTTGAAGACAACCAGGGGTCTTGAAGACAACCAGGGGTCTTGAAGACAACCAGGGGTCTTGAAGACAGCCAGGGATCTTGAAGACAACCAGGGGTCTTGAAGACAACCAGGGGTCTTGAAGACAACCAGGGGTCTTGAAGACAACCAGGGGTCTTGAAGACAACAAGGGGTCTTGAAGACAACCAGAGGTCTTGAAGACAACCAGGGGTGTTAAAGACAACCAGGGGTCTTGAAGACAACCAGGGGTCTTGACAGCCAGGAGTCTTGAAGACAGCCAGGGGTCTTGAAGACAACCAGGGGTCTTGAAGACAGCCAGGAGTCTTGAAAACAGCCAGGGGTCTTGAAGACAGCCAGGGGTCTTGAAAACAACCAGGGATCTTGAAGACACCTGGGGATCTTGAAGACAGCCAGGGGTCTTGAAGACAACCAGGGGTCTTGAAGGCAGATAGGGGTCTTGAAGACAACCAGGGGTCTTGAAGGCAGATAAGGGTCTTGAAGACAGCCAAGGGTCTTGAAGACAGCCAGGGGTCTTGAAGGCAGATAGGGGTCTTGAAGACAACCAGGGGTCTTGAAGGCAGATAAGGGTCTTGAAGACAACCAGGGGTCTTGAAGACAACCAGGGATCTTGAAGACAACTGTCTTGAAGACAACCAGGGGTCTTGAAGACAACCAGGGATCTTGAAGACAACCAGGGGTCTTGAAGACAACCAGGGATCTTGAAGACAACCAGGGGTCTTGAAGACAACCAGGGATCTTGAAGACAACTGTCTTGAAGACAACCAGGGGTCTTGAAGACAACCAGGGATCTTGAAGACAACCCGGGGTCTTGAAGACAACCCGGGGTCTTGAAGACAGCCAGGGGTCTTGAAGACAACCAGGGGTCTTGAAGACAACCAGGGGTCTTGAAGACAACCAGGGGTCTTGAAGACAACCAGGGGTCTTGAAGACAACCAGGGGTCTTGAAGACAACCAGGGGTCTTGAAGACAACCTGGGATCTTGAAGACAGCCGTCTTAAAATAAGATAAGATAAGATTTCGTTTGGATTTTTAACCCCGGAGGGTTAGCCACCCAGGATAACCCAAGAAAGTCAGTGCGTCATCGAGGACTGTCTAATTTATTTCCATTGGGGTCCTTAATCTTGTCCCCCAGGATGCGACCCACACCAGTCGACTAACACCCAGGTACCTATTTGCTGCTAGGTGAACAGGACAACAGGTGTAAGGAAACGTGTCGAAATGTTTCCACCCGCCGGGAATCGAACCCGGGCCCTCCGTGTGTGAAGCGGGAGCTTTAACCACCAGGCCACTGGGCCACTAGCCACCAGGCCACTGGGCCACTAGCCACCAGGCCACTGGGCCACTAGCCACCAGGCCACTGGGCCACTAGCCACCAGGCCACCGGGCCACTAGCCACCAGGCCACTGGGCCACTAGCCACCAGGCCACTGGGCCACTAGCCACCAGGCCACCGGGCCACTAGCCACCAGGCCACTGGGCCACTAGCCACCAGGCCACCGGGCCACTAGCCACCAGGCCACTGGGCCACTGTCTTGAAGACAACCAAGGGTCTGAAGACAGAAATAAAATTTGCATTTGTATAGTGCCCGTAATAATAACAGGGTCATCGCTGATATGAGGATGAATTAGTCACTGCTTTCAATTTCATAATTATAATAAGTGTCTGGTACAGTGTCCAGTGATCCAGTGATACAGTCAATAGTTAAAGAAAAAATACAAAGGTAACTTCTAAGTCGTTCAACGCAACTTAACTCGTAATATAATCACCAAAACCAGGGAATGGGTGGGGTTGAATCTTAAGTTCCCCGGCTCATTTGCATTCATTTTTTTTTTTTTTAACAAGTCGGCCGTCTCCCACCGAGGCAGGGTTACCCAAAAAAGAAAGAAAATCCCCAAAAAGAAAATACTTTCATCATCATTCAACACTTTCACCACACTCACACATTATCACTGTTTTTGCAGAGGTGCTCAGAATACAACAGTTTAGAAGCATATACGTATAAAGATACACAACATATCCCTCCAAACTGCCAATATCCCAAACCCCTCATTCATATTATTACAATTTTGCGAGTCAGAATTGTCTAAGTATCTAAGTACAAGTTACTGTAAAGTTTCTTATAAAGTTGATCTATACGATGCAATGTTTGGAAATGCAATTGAAACGTGCAGGTGAAAAGTGCCTTTTCACCTGTTATTCTATTTTGGACACTTTTCCAATTGCATTTACAAAAAAAAAAAAAATCACTGCATCCAGGAGCTTTAAGAATTTTTTTTTTCAGTCAATTTTGTGCATGGCTACTCTTCATATAAAAATTTTCTTAATAACAGAGTCTACGACTACATTTTATTAGACAGGCTTAGCCTACTCATAAAGGCATATCTCGCTAATACGGCCCTCGCTTTAGAGCGCTTCACTAATATAGTGCTTTTTGATCATGTTTATTATTTTCGGCACTTGTTTTGCTTTTCGGCACTTGTTTTGCTTTTGAGACGGTTTCCAGCAATTTTCAGTTGATTTTATTAGTTATTTTTGCTTTTGCATTTTTTCGGCCTCATGCTATTATGCACTTAATAAGTGATAGTGTAAATATGCTTTTTTTTTTTAGTTTTTTTATGGACTGGCAAATGAAAACACAGGCTGTGATTGACTTTATGGTAGTATTGGCTTTACAGTTGTACTGGCTTTATGGTAGTATTGGCTTTATGGTGGTACTGGCTTCACAGAGGTATTGGTTTTATGGTGGTGCTGGCTTTATGGTAGTATTGGATGTATGGTGATATGGCAGCAGTCTGGAACCTGACCTGCCGTATTAGTGAGGTATTCCTACATTTCATATATTACTATAGGCAACCCCAGCCACCAACGCACTCGACTTACACCCATTCTGTACACTTTTTTATAATTAAACGGCCATCTCCCACCAAGGCATGGTGACCCTAGGCAGAAAACACATTCACCATCACTCAGTCAATCACCATCTTTGCAGATGTGTGCCAACAATGCAACCATATTACCCACCAACTGCAATATCCCCCCCCTCCCTGTCATACACCACCAGTTTTTTTTTTTTAATGCATCAGCCATCTCTCACCAATCAGAGTGACCATTTGCTTAAAAAAAAAAAGTGGAATGGGTGGGATCTGAATCCATGGCAAGTGAGTCCCAAAAATCTAAGCCAGAGCATTTGTTTCCAACAGCGTTATTACGATTTAGCGAGTTGTATTCTGTCGAGGAAACCCATAAAAAATGCAATCTCAGTGTGTGAAACTGGTTCAAAGGAAAAGAACCTCTGGAAATGGTTCAGCTTAAAATGCTTCCATGGAACCAATCACAGGTGCTCCTCGACTTGCAATATTTCGACTTTACAATGGTGTTGGAGATGAAACTAAAGATAATTACCCAGCACGAAGGCAGCAAGTCCCTAACTTATATTCATATAGTATTTACTTTTCAATACTGGTATTTAGTTAGTTATAGCAACTGTTTATTTATTCAGTGACAGTCGCTATTTATTTATTTAGCATAACATACTCGCAATTAACTTACAATATTTTCAACTTACAATGGATTCGTCAAAACCCCATGTACAGTGGTCCCTCGATTATCGTAGTTCTCGAGAATCATAAATTTCGGAAATCATAGGGATATTTTCATATAAACATGGGCTCACTAATTGTAGATTGACTCGCAAATAGTAGTTCGCAAATAGTAGATTTCAATAATAGAAGCACCTCCAGGAACGGATTAATTACGAAAAACGAGGGACCACTGTATGTCGCTAGTGCACGGGGGGCTGCCTAAAAATATCCTAGAGAATATTAATTACCTCTACATGTTTTTTTAAATATCCACATGACATGTCTGAGCAAATATCGAATTGTTGAAAAAATTTTTATATAAACAAACGCTCGTCAGGACTGAACATGTAGCCATATAACAAAAGAGAATTTGACAATACTATAAAATATTGCAGATCATAACACAGTACTGTGATGTAATAAGATCACAGTAAACAGGTGATATCACAATATGCAAAACAACCACTGTGAAAAATAGTGAAATTCCAAGCAATTTTGTGATTTCTCATTATCAAGGACCTGTAATGGTCCTTGATAATGTGAGAAATCACAAAAGTGACTGGAATTTCACTACTTTTTCACAGTGACTGTTTTGCGCAGTACTGTGAATGTAACAAATAGGAATTGTACCCAAATTCTGATACAATATTACCAAAATACAATACCGTCATATACACCTGTATTCATAGTATGATACAGTATAATGTTACCAAAACACAGCATTATAGACGACAATAATGAATTACAACATCATGTATAATATTTATGGAAGCTTTTTTCTTAATGTATAATTAAATGATAATTATAAACTAATGTATAAGTAACCTTAAACTAAAACTACAACAAATACATCTGCTTTTGTGTATACAAGCAACATACAACTATATACGTATTGTCTACCGGTTCATATGAAATAAATGTAAATGAATGGCTCCCATCTACACAAGACATGAATAACTATACACTGCTAATTCACAATAAATAAACATTAATGAATAATTCCTGATAATATACTAGATATTATAATAAAAAACCGCTAAACAACGTACTGGATAACGTGTACAATATTGACGCAGGTGTTCGGAAAATTACACCTATTTTTCATTTAATAATTTATACAGGAAAAGGTGTCACTGGCACCTTGCTCCCGGCATTTAGTAATTCATACAAAAGGGGGTTACTAAATTATTTCATGTAGAAAGAAGAAAAAATTTCTTTATCTATATGGGTTGTCCTGCCTAGGTGGGAGATGGCCAGTGCACTGGATTAAAAAAAATTCGCTGGCCAGCAGGGTAAACTGTTTATCGTAGGAAGGATCACAAGCTTCAAGAGGCCATGGGCATGGTGCAGTGATGCTAAATATCATTTTTTAAATTCATGGGAGAGTGCTAAACCCACAAGGGTCATTTAGTGGAGGTTCTTTGTGTTACAAGTGATTTTCCTTGAGAGTGAAGTCAGTTATATGCTGCTGAAGAGTACACACAAACTGTCACAGTTGCTATCAAAAAGTTTACACAATGAGAGGCAATTTATACAATGCCAGAGAGTCTACACAATGCCCAACAGTCTATTACCAAACAGTGTATACAATGCCACTCAGTTTCCACAATACCAGACAATCTATTGCCAGACAATGTATACAATGCTATACACAAATAACCCGCACATAAAAGAGAGAAGCTTACGACGATGTTTCGGTCCGACTTGGACCATTTACAAAGTCACAGTGTGACTTTGTCAATGGTCCAAGTTGGACCGAAACATCATCGTAAGCTTCTCTCTTCTATGTGCGGGTTATTTGTGTATTGTTCCAGTCACGGAATTGTGACTTTTTGTTATTTATACAATGCTAGAAGTGTATAGAATACTACACAGTCTCCACAATGCCAGACAGTGTATACAATGTTAGACAGTCTCCACAATGCCAGACAGTGTATACAATGTTAGACAGTCTCCACAATGCCAGACAGTGTATACAATGTTAGACAGTCTCCACAATGCCAGACAGTGTATACAATGTTAGACAGTCTCCACAATGCCAGACAGTGTATACAATGTTAGACAGTCTCCACAATGCCAGACAGTGTATACAATGTTAGACAGTCTCCACAATGCCAGACAGTGTATACAATGTTAGACAGTCTCCACAATGCCAGACAGTGTATACAATGTTAGACAGTCTCCACAATGCCAGACAGTGTATACAATGTTAGACAGTCTCCACAATGCCAGACAGTGTATACAGTGTTAGACAGTCTCCACAATGCCAGACAGTGTATACAATGTTAGACAGTCTCCACAATGCCAGACAGTGTATACAATGTTAGACAGTCTCCACAATGCCAGACAGTGTATACAATGTTAGACAGTCTCCACAATGCCAGACAGTGTATACAATGTTAGACAGTCTCCACAATGCCAGACAGTGTATACAATGTTAGACAGTCTCCACAATGCCAGACAGTGTATACAATGTTAGACAGTCTCCACAATGCCAGACAGTGTATACAATGTTAGACAGTCTCCACAATGCCAGACAGTGTATACAATGTTAGACAGTCTCCACAATGCCAGACAGTGTATACAGTGTTAGACAGTCTCCACAATGCCAGACAGTGTATACAATGTTAGACAGTCTCCACAATGCCAGACAGTGTATACAATGTTAGACAGTCTCCACAATGCCAGTGTATACAATGTTAGACAGTCTACACAATACCAGGCATGATATAGGCTATATTATCGAGGATATTCATGAGCGTAGGTTCAGGAACTGCTCCTTGCATCTGACTGACTTGGGCAGTGAGGCACGTCAGAGGTCCAAGCACACACAGCATAGAATCCAGTAGTACTGACAAGCTTCCCGATACAGCAATCTGACCCTGAAACAAACGAAATAATATAAACAAATAACCCGCACATAGGAGAGAGAAAAAGCATATGATGACTGATGACCGACAGAGGAAATGTTATTATTATCACACTGAATCCAGTACGACCGATAAGCTTCCCGATACAGTGATCTGATCCTGAAACAAATGAATGTTATTATATATTATTTCAATCAGAATTAAGTGCTAAACCCAGAAGGGGCATACTGAGCTGTATAAAGAAATAAATACACAATAACTATTATTATTATTGTTATTATTATTATTACAGTTTGCTTTGTAGTGTGATTTTTGTTACCGCAATTGAAAAAGTCCATTCAGAACTAAATGGCTATTAAATTTTGAATGTACTTTTTGAATTATACGTACAGTGGACCCCCGCATAACGATCACCTCCCAATGCGACCAATTATGTAAGTGTATTTATGTAAGTGCGTTTGTACGTGTATGTTTGGGGGTCTGAAATGGACTAATCTACTTCACAATATTCCTTATGGGAACAAATTCGGTCAGTACTGGCACCTGAACATACTTCTGGAATGAAATAATATCGTTAACCGGGGTTCCACTGTATTTGCAAAAAATCACACTACATAGAACTTTATAATTATTATCGCTTGTATTATTATCATTATCATCATTATTATTACAGCACCTGAGAAGTGGAATTATTATTATTAAAGAGAGCAGAACATGTATGGGTCGTGTAACTTGTATGAAACAGACAGTACAGGAATTAGTTTTGATCCAAGAGAAAGAGTTCCAAACCCTTGGAACAAAAGTCCTTTACCATCATCAAAAACATCCCCTTATATAGAAAGCCATAATTTTTTTTACAATTTCCAATTATTGAACATCACAGATAATCTTACATTTAAAAACACTGGACAAAGAATTTTAGTCAATAAATATTTTTGAAATTTTTTAACTAATTCAAGAAAATTTATTTAAAATATGAAAGCAGAATTAAAAATTTTTTAGTTATGGAATTTGTTTGTATTTTGAGTACATATTTACTGAAGAGTTGTGTAATGCACTTCATTTTTAATTAATAAACAATACCTGAAAAAATATTGGATGTGCTTTTTCAATCGCATTTGCAAAAAATTGCAATGAATCAAATTTTTTTTATAAGAGAGCTTACAGCATATACAGTGGAACCCCAAGTTTCGGCCATAATTCGTTCCAGAAGGCTGTTTGAGTGCCGTTACTGAATGAATTTGTCCCCATATAGATTAATGTAAATTAGGTTAGTCCATGTCAGACCCCCAAAAATACACTTACAAAAGCACTGACAATAATACACTTACATAATTGTTCGAGTCGGGAGCTGTGCGAAACTTGGGATACCACCGTACTTCCTTTTTAACAGTTGCCAGTACCAGTAATACTCAGATTACGTAAGAATTTTGAAAAAAAAAAAAAATACAGGTGGTCCTCGATTTACGATGGTTCGACTTATGATATTTTAACTTTACGATGGTGTGGCAGCAATTACTTTGGAAATGAAACTTAAGATAATTACCCAGCACGAAGGTAACAAGTCCATAACTTGTATTCATTTACAGTGGACCCCCGGTTAACGAACTTTTTTCACTCCAGAAGTATGTTCAGGTGCCAGTACTGACCGAATTTGTTCCCATAAGGAATATTGTGAAGTAGATTAGTCCATTTCAGACCCCCAAACATACACGTACAAACGCACTTACATAAATACACTTACATAATTGGTCGCATTTGGAGGTGATCGTTAAGCGGGAGTTCACTTTATTTACTTTTCAGTAATGGTATTTAGTTAGTTACAATAAGCATTTATTTACTTATTCAGTTACAGTAGTTATTTATTTACTTATTTAGCATACTATGCATGTATTCCCAAGCATCTTATGATATGTGATAAGTGGTTTAAAAACCGACAAGTTGAAGATTGAGACACTTATGCAACATATGAGAATCTTTAAGGAAATGTTTCACCACACAGTGGCATCTTCAGTCCAATACAAAGCAGAGAGCAGTAGGGTGAGGAGGAGTTTGAGGTAATTAGTCCCTCCATCCTACAAGAGTGATGGACTGAACACGTCGATTCCAGGATGAGGGACTGTTTACCTCAAACTACTCCTCTCCTTACCACTCTCTGTTTTGTATTGGACTGATGAAGCCACTGTGTGGCGAAACGTTTCCTTAATAAAGATTCCCATATGTTACATAAGTGTCTCAAGCTCCATCTTGTGATATTTTTGACTTACGAGGAACGTAACCCCATTGTAAGTCAAGGACCATCTGTATTATTGTTAGTAGTAATACTATTATTATTAAGAACATAAGAAAGGAGCACTGCAGCAGGCCTACTGGCCCATGCTAGGCAGGTCCAAGTTATCTACAGGCCTCAGCCAGTCAGGTCCAAGTCACATCCACTTATTATTAATGTCATGATGATGAAGAAGTGCTAAACCTACAAGAATCATACAGTGCCTGGGGAATGAGATACAATAGTCTGATCTGAGGAGGAGGGGAAGGGTAGCTTCAGTGTTTGGGATCAAAAGCTTTTCACCAACACCGAGGCATTTTCCTTGAAGGGAACAGTGAGAGCAACAAGCCACAACTGCAGAACAGTGAGAGCAACAAGCCACAACTGCAGAACAGTGAGAGCAACAAGCCACAACTGCAAACTAAAAATAAGCATTAAAAATACAGTGGACCCCCGCATAACGATTACCTCCGAATGCGACCAATTATGTAAGTGTATTTATGTAAGTGCGTTTGTACGTGTATGTTTGGGGGTCTGAAATGGACTAATCTACTTCACAATATTCCTTATGGGAACAAATTCGGTCAGTACTGGCACCTGAACATACTTCTGGAGTGAAAATATATCGTTAACCGGGGGTCCACTGTACAGAAAACTGTCTTCTCAGCCTTATGGACCACAGGAATACTACAATCGTTGGGAACTTAAAATTGCATGATAAATTATACACTGATTAAAAAATTGCAAACGTACCTGGGCTTGTAGAGCTATAAATAGTTTACTGCAATTAAATACATTAAATCAATACTACACTAAGGAAAAATAATTGCATTTGCTAGGTAATATACTCCAGTATTTGTACTTATTTAACCCGTAAACGGTCCAAACGTATATATACGTTTTTTCAACATTTGAAAGTATGTAAAAAAGTAGATCTTCTTTTTGTTTTTTTTACATTTGAAAATGTGTAAAAAAACTTTGATCTACTTTTTTTTGTTATATTTGAAAATATGTAAAAAAAACGTAGATCTACTTTTGTAGCTCTACACGTGTGAACGTAGATCTGCTGGGACCGTTTACAGGTTAATACTAAAGTGTAGTATATATTATTGATCACATTACATAGGTAAACTCTTTTATACAGCTCTTATTTACAGTGTAATTTTTTGTAAATGCAACTGAAAAAATCCGTCCAAAACTGAATAGTAAATACAGTGGACCCCCGCTTAACGATCACCTCCGAATGCGACCAATTATGTAAGTGTATTTATGTAAGTGCGTTTGTACGTGTATGTTTGGGGGTCTGAAATGGACTAATCTACTTCACAATATTCCTTATGGGAACAAATTCGGTCAGTACTGGCACCTGAACATACTACTGGAATGAAAAAAGTTCGTTAACCGGGGGTCCACTGTACTATTAAGGACTGATGATTAAGATACATGTGTAACGGTTGGGCCTCTTTATCTTTGAAATGCTTCGCCTATACGGTAGACGACTCCTCTGTGTGTACAGCAATAGCTCGGAACCTAACCTGTTGTATAAGTGGGGGCCCTCCTGGAAGGGTCCCACTTATAATACAGCAGGTTAGGGTCAAGGCTACTGCTGTACAGGAGGGCCCCACTTATACAGCAGGTTAGGTTCCAGGCTACTGCTGTACAGGAGGGTCCCACTTATACAGCAGGTTAGGTTCCAGGCTACTGCTGTACAGGAGGGTCCCACTTATACAGCAGGTTAGGTTCCAGGCTACTGCTGTACAGGAGGGTCCCACTTATACAGCAGGTTAGGTTCCAGGCTACTGCTGTACAGGAGGGCCCCACTTATACAGCAGGTTAGGATCCAGGTTACTGCTGTACACGAGGGCCCCACTTATACAGCAGGTTAGGTTCCAGGTTACTGCTGTACACGAGGGCCCCACTTATACAGCAGGTTAGGTTCCAGGTTACTGCTGTACACGAGGGCCCCACTTATACAGCAGGTTAGGTTCCAGGCTACTGCTGTACAGGAGGGCCCCACTTATACAGCAGGTTAGGTTCCAGGTTACTGCTGTACACGAGGGCCCCACTTATACAGCAGGTTAGGTTCTGAGCTACTGCTGTACAGGAGGGCCCCACTTATACAGCATGCTAGGTTCTGAGGTACTGCTGTACGTACAGCAGTACCTCAGAGCCTAACCTGCTGTATAAGTGAGGCCCTCCTCTATCTTAATCATCAACTCGTTAGTGTCAGACAGCAATACTGTAAAGGCCCGTTTACATGCTATCCAATTTTTCGATGAAATGTTTCAATTACATATACAAGAAATCACACTATACAGAGAAGCTTTACATAAGACCTTACATATACAGTGGTACCTCAAATTATGAACTTAATTTGTTCCAGAAGGCTGTTCGAGTGCCGATACTGAACAAATTTGTTCCCATAAGGAATAATGTAAATTAGATTAGACCATTTCAGACCCCCAAAAATACACTTACAAAATCACTTACAAAAATGCACTTAAACAATTGTTCGAGCTGGGAGCTATTCGAAACTCGGGGTACCAATGTATATATTAACACTGTCACTGCATGCTAGTGGCTTTCTGTTGTGCGTAATATATTTTTATTATGTATAAGCTACATTAACAGTATACCGTATGAAAGAAAGTATATTTGAATTCTGAATTTGAAATGATAGATGTTACTCTGTCCCTTGTATCTATTAGTCACAAGAGACCCATTAAAAGCACAAGTTTTAAATCTAATATATTAATTTGTACTGTAAAGGAAGATTTGTTAAGAGGCGGCAGTATAGTTCAGACACCGATGTGTAAATGTGTAAAACAAGACCGAATAAGTACAGTAAGTCCTCGACTTACACACACATTGAGAATCTGTATTGTGCATAATATCATTATTATATCATTATTGTGTATAATATCATTATTATACACAGTACAGAAGATTCTCAATGTGTTCATAAGTGGAGGGCTCACCGTAGTGAGAAACCACGGAGCAGGTGGGGTTTGAACCCAGGGCAAATGAGACCTGGAGTTTCAGGTTTTGCTCACCACAGGTTCAAATCCCACCCATTCCCTGGTTTGTCTGTAATCGCATTACTACAATTTCCTGAGTCGTGAAATGAGAAATTTCACGCTCACTGAATGTAAACAAAGTATTAATAAGGCAAGTGACTGCTGACTTGAGGGATATGATACGAACACGCTCACTTAGGTCACCTTGGGAAAGAAATGGGATAAAATGCTGACATGACGGAAACATGCATAAATGTAGCACAATGAAATCCTTTACTGAGCAAAAAGACACAATGCCGTGACTGGAACAATACACAAATAACCCGTAAATAGGAGAAATATATGACGATGTTTCGGTCTCAGTTGGACCATGTAAAAGTCTCACTAACTACTCCATTACTATTACCACTACCACTACTACTACTACTACCTTGCTTTGCTCCTCTTTCTGTCTCTTGTGCCACTACCACCACTTCCCCTACTTACTGTTGCCATCACTACATCCCCTACTTACTACTACCACTACCAGCATTATTTCTACCACTACTTCTCCACTTCCTTCCTCCTCGTCCCGTCCCTGTCTCCCTCTCCTTTGTATACTGTCTCCCTCACCTTCCTGTGTTAGTGCTAGCGCACTCAGTTCACACGCTGAGGTCCAGAGTTCGAATCTCCGGTACAGCTGGAAAACATTAGGGACGTGTTTCCGTAAGACACCTGCTGTCCATGTTCACCCATCAGTATAAAATGGGTACCTGGGTGTTAGTGGGCTGGTGTGAGTCGCATCCTGGGACAAAACTGACCTAATTTGCAGGAAATGCTCTGCATAACAAGGGACTTTCTATATAGTAGTATGTCACTGATGTCAACTATGGTTTGTGAACCTCGTACAAGTACAGTGGACCCCTGGTTTACGATATTATTTCATTCCAGAAGTATGTTCAGGTGCCAGTACTGACCGAATTTGTTCCCATAAGGAATATTGTGAAGTAGATTAGTCCATTTCAGACCCCCAAACATACACATACAAATGCACTTACATAAATACACTTACATAATTGGTCACATTGGGAGCTGATCGTAAACCGGGGTTCCACTGTACTTGTAGAAATAAAGAGATCATTATTATCATTATAAAACATCGTCACAAGCTTGTCTCTCCTATGTCCAAGTTTTTTCTGTATAAGTTGTTTACTCATGTTTAGCCCATACAATGGGTAAAACATCGGATAAAGCTTTGTCATTATACACTGTGTTTGTGTCTTTGTATCCACTATGACACGTTTATTGAAGATATTTTTCCCCTTGAACTTTGACCAGTTCAAGCACACAAAGTTCCTTGAACCTTGACTGGTTTAAACAAAGTTCAAAGACTGAACCTTTTTCAACAAGGACATTCTAAGTGAGTGCATGTGCATCCTTATTTTCCCCTCAATGTCAAATAAACCTTTGATTTTGACTTTGAATGTATAAAACACTTCAGAAGTAAATGCAATTGAAATCCACAGTCCTGTTTTTATAATGGGAAAGTGCTAAACCTGAAAGGGCTACACAGTTCCTGGGCACTGGGAATCAATCATGATCAATTCATTAGAGGCAGATCCAGTGCCTTGGATCAGAACCACTCATGGGCATGTAGAGCTCTCTCATGAAGGAATAGTCAGTCCTGAAATTGCATCTCTGTTAGCTAATAAAATATACTTATAATCATAACCATAATTTTTAAGGGGTGGAGAGGTAGGCCAGTGGAAGGCCTCGGTCAGATGACCAAAAGCTCCAGCTGTGGGTCATCATATGACTAAGACCCACATCAGGAAACACATACCCTGTCTCCTGATAAATCTCATCTAACCTAACCTCACACCTATCCTGTTTCCTGATAAATCTCACCTAACCTAACCTAACACCTATCCTGTTTCCTGATAAATCTCACCTAACCTAACCTAACACCTATCCTGTTTCCTGATAAATCTCACCTAACCTAACCTAACACCTATCCTGTTTCCTGATAAATCTCACCTAACCTAACCTAACACCTATCCTGTTTCCTGATAAATCTCACCTAACCTAACCTAACACCTATCCTGTTTCCTGATAAATCTCACCTAACCTAACACCTATCCTGTTTCCTGATAAATCTCACCTAACCTAACCTAACACCTATCCTGTTTCCTGATAAATCTCACCTAACCTAACACCTATCCTGTTTCCTGATAAATCTCACCTAACCTAACCTAACACCTATCCTGTTTCCTGATAAATCTCACCTAACCTAACACCTATCCTGTTTCCTGATAAATCTCACCTAACCTAACACCTATCCTGTCTCCTGATAAATCTCACCTAACCTAACCTAACACCTATCCTGTCTCCTGATAAATCTCATCTAACCTAACCTCACACCTATCCTGTTTCCTGATAAATCTCACCTAACCTAACCTAACACCTATCCTGTCTCCTGATAAATCTCACCTAACCTAACACCTATCCTGTTTCCTGATAAATCTCACCTAACCTAACACCTATCCTGTTTCCTGATAAATCTCACCTAACCTAACACCTATCCTGTTTCCTGATAAATCTCACCTAACCTAACCTAACACCTATCCTGTTTCCTGATAAATCTCACCTAACCTAACACCTATCCTGTTTCCTGATAAATCTCACCTAACCTAACCTAACACCTATCCTGTTTCCTGATAAATCTCACCTAACCTAACCTAACACCTATCCTGTTTCCTGATAAATCTCACCTAACCTAACCTAACACCTATCCTGTTTCCTGATAAATCGCACGCTATGCAAAAACCCAATGCACATAAAAGGCCCTAAAATCTGGAATTCATTACCTGTGAATATAAAAGAAACACTGTATGTTTATAAATTCAAGTCTCTTCTCGAAAATCACTTACTCACAACTAAATAAATACTGAATAATTGTACCTCATATATGTATCTCATTATTGTATCTCATAAATGTCAACCTGTGACCCAATCAAACTTTGTTACTATTTAACTTCATTACCTAACATAATACTCCATTCTACTGATTACACAGCAACACAGTAAATGACCATATGACCTGTCTTTGTCATACTCATTTGTACTTAATTGTTATCTGTTTTACAATAATTTTTGTACCACTGAATATATCATTTCTTAGTTAAGATTAAGTTAATTTTAAGCTGCCCATAATGCTCTGCATACAAGTGGCTTTGGCATGCTGCGCTTTAAAAATTGTATTCCTTGTACTTCTCTGTATCATGTTCAAATTAATAAATAAATAAATAAAATAAACTAACCTAAGTCCTGTTTCCTGACAAATTTTACCTAACCTAACCTAAGTCCTGTTTCCTGACAAATTTTACCTAACCTAACCTGATGCTAGCTAAGCTGGTAGAGTGATTGGGGATAGGGGGGGGTAATTGTAGGAATCCACAATAGCAGATTCAAATCTCCTTCACTTCTTAAAATGAAAAATGTATTTAGCAGGAGTAACTGCAAATGAATATTAACGTCTAGCACCTCACAGAGTCAAGAATCTACAACATCTGATAAACACCTCTATACAAGACCAACAAAATGAATTAGACATATGTGCAACAGCTGAGTATTTTTAATTTTGTAGATTTTTCACCATCCAGTGGTTTTATCAATACAAGGACATAATATGAAGACTGTAGAAGTACAGTGGACCCCCGGTTTACGATATTATTTCATTCCAGAAGTATGTTCAGGTGCCAGTACTGACTGAATTTGTTCCCATAAGGAATATTGTGAGGTAGATTAGTCCATTTCAAACCCCCAAACATACACGTACAAATGCACTTACATAAATACACTTACATAATTGGTCACACTGGGAGCTGATCGTAAACCGGGGGTCCACTGTATATATAAAAGATGAGGTAATCAGTCCCTCAGCCCTGGAAGTGATGAGCATTGTGGTCTTGAAGAATTTAATTGTTCAAGTAGCAGTCTTCCTGCCTGTGACTCACGAAATCATAATGACACGATTGTAAACAAACCATACCATGGGTGGGATTTGAACCCGCGGTCAGAGAGGGGACTTGAGCTAGAGTTCGTCACGGCCACGCTAGCTGGAGATTCGTCTGTAAAAACTTGCATTTGTAGTCACAGTGGTGCCTATGCTAGCCTTCCTATGGTGTAGAAATATACCTAGTTGGACGAATCTTATTGTGGCTAGCTGGTCCAGTGGCTAACGCGACGGCCTGGAGTTTTGAGACTCTCTGACCGCGGGTTCAAATCCCGCCCATGGTATGGTTTCCTCCCTGTGCTTTGTAGATCTGAAGATTACAGTGCTCTTCACCTCCAAGGCTGAGAGACTGATTACCCTGTCTTAAGTATACACTTCTAGTCTTCACAATATTATTATAATCAAAGGGGAATGCTAAATCCATAGCATTATGCAGCAGCTGTGGGGGAGGGGATGTGGAAAGTATCCAGGCTTAATTCAGGGAACTGGAGCACAGGTCCAATGCCCTAGATCAAAAGCCCCTCACCAACGTCAAGGAACCTTCCTTGAGGGGTACAGTCTTCACATTATGTCCTTGTATTGATAAAGCCACTGGATGTCAAAACGTTTACAAATTAAAGATACCCAGATGTTGCACACATGTCTAATTCTTTATCTTGCCCGTACTGTATACCATTCATACATCGTTCACCAAAAACCTGCACTTAGGAAAGGAACCTTATAATGAAATATCAAGTCACACTAGGGCGTTACATCATCATCACAAGATCCTCACCCAAGTGTTGGTGTTCAGTGAAATATTCCAGCCACAGTATTTTGACTTGTGTATTGTCTTCATGTATACTTTCTCATATCTTAACAAAGTGGCTCTTATAAATCTTATATATCAAAATTGTTGTCATATACTATAAAAACTATTACATCTTCTAATTTAAATACAAATATCATGTCTGAAATCAATACTAGTAAAATTAACAAGCAATAATGCCTTCTGTTTCAAAATAAATTATAGCTAATGTAAATCTATTTAACTACATATTTGTGGAAAAATGTGGAACTAATGCATTTTGGTGATCAAGGGTTGCCAAAATCAAGGGCCCCCCATATACAACGCATATTTTGTGTTCCACGTTTTGGTTGGCCTTCAACTGAACCATTGTTCCACCCACCGGTGACTATCATCGGCAGATGGAACATAATGAACAATGGCTCAATCTGAAGCCAATGAAAATGCAGAACACTGAAAAGAGGTGCTGTATAATCAGAGGTCACTTGATACAATACAGATGCTTATAATCCTAGTTAATTGTGGCGTTATCTGCACTAGCAGCGAGCACCAGTGTTCACTTGTCCATCGCTCTCCTCATCAAACACATTTTCAAGTTGTGTTCTTCTTCTTTGTGTTTCAGGTCCATCTCGTAAGTTTTCTGTATGTGCTGTAGTTTATTCAGCTCAACCATTTTCTTGAGATTATACACTTCCAGCTGCAGGTCCATCAGCTCTCTCTGCTTCCTGACGAACACTATGTCGTGGTCACAGAGAATGTTATAAGTCCCTCTCTTGTGACCTCTGCCGTGTTTGGTTTGGATGTGGCCGTTCTCTGGACCTGAAGAAGGGGTTGGAGAGGTGGCCCTGGTCGGAGGGGTGACTGGCAGCATCATCGGTGGCACTGACATGGAAGCTATCGATGCCAGTGGTTCTGCCACACCTTCGTGGTCGTAATATTCCTCTCCGCTATCTGTGAAATATCCAATAACAATTTTTAGAAACTGAAGGTTAGGTAAGGTTTGTGAGGTTAGATTAGGTTAGATTAGGTTAGATTAGGTTAGGTTAGGTTAGATTAGGTTAGATTAGGTTAGATTAGGTTAGATTAGGTTAGGTTAGGTTAGGTTAGAGTAGGTTAGGTTAGGTTAGATTAGGTTAGGTTAGGTTAGGTTAGGTTAGGTTAGGTTAGGTTAGGTTAGGTTAGGTTAGGATATATTAGGTTAGGTTTGTCAGGAAACAGGACAAGTGTTTCATGACACTGGTCTTAGACATGAGCTTTAGGTCATCTGACCACTGGCTTACCAGTCCACCTCCTTTAATATTACTGTTACACAGAAACTATGAAGCAGAGGAATCCTGAAAGCACTAAACACTCAGAATCTGATACAAGGTTGCCCTAATACACAAACATGCCAGCCGTCTCCCGCCGAGGTAGGGCAACCCAAAAAAGGAAACAGTCACCATTATTTACACTATCAGTTTCTTGCCTTCCACTAAGATGAGGAGCAAAAAAAAAAAACACATTCACATTCACTCAGTACATCCCTGTTTTGCCAGAAGTATACTGACATCACAATTTAAATGACCTTCAAGCTGCAATATTATTATTATTACAGTACAGTGGACCCCCGCATAACGGTCAGCTCCCAACTCGACCAATTATGTAAGTGTATTTTTGTAAGTGCTTTTGTAGGTGTATTTCTGGGGGTCTGAAACGGACTAATCTAATTCACAATATTTCTTATGGGAACAAATTCGGTCTATAACGGCACCCAAACAGACTTCTGGATTGAAATAATATCGTTATGCGGGGGTCCACTGTATTATATTTCAACTTTACGATGGTGTATCAGCAATTACTTTGGAGACGAAACTTAAGATAATTACCCAACATGAAGGCAGCAAGTCCGTAACTTACGTTCATTTATTTACTTTTCAATACTGGTATTTAATTATAGTAATTATTTTTTATTTACTTATTCAGTGATAGTAGTTATTTTTTTAGCACATAGTCACATTAGACTCACAATAGTTTTAACTTACGATGGGTTCGTCAGAACATAACCCCACTGTAAGTCCAGGAGCACTTACATGTACGTACACATACACACACCTGGTTCCATCTTGACATGGTGTTCCTGGTTCTCATGTAGCATGATAGTCTCCAGGCATTGGCTGGGGAGGAGAGCCACTGGGGAGTCTCCCTCGGCTTCCATTGGAGGATGCATCGGAGGAGAAGAATCTCGACTCACTGAATCTCTCCTCATGCGGTACTGCCTGTAAGGGAGAGCGGGGTGTTAAGTAGCCAATTTCAAGATTACAACAGACATTTAAAGATATAAATACATTGAAGATCTTGTAGTCTTAGGGTTGAGCTTGCCTGAAATGCTCTGCGTAACCATGGGCTTTCAACATGGACTTAAGTCTCACCCATTACTGAATAATCATTGAATAATGTTTAAATAAACTTATATTTGTGTCCATCCATAACGGATGGACGCAAACTGGGCATTAGCTGTGAATGCGTTGGTTACAAGAGTTCCTCGACTTACGATGGTTTGACTTATGATATTTTAACTTTACAATGGTGCGGCAGCAATTAGTTTGGAGATGAAATTTAAGATAATTACCCAGCATGAAGGCAGCAAGTTGGATTCATTTATTTACTTTCAATATTGGTATTTAGTTAGTTACAGTAATTATCTGTTTATTCACTTATTGAGTGACAGTAGTTACTTATTTAGTATATCATATTCATATATGACATGATATTTTTGACTTACAATGGGTTTGTCGGAACGTAACCCTATCGTAAGTCGAGGACCACCCGTACTACACAAGAAAAGGAGTTTCTCACCTGTCTAGAGCATGCTTGGCCCGATACTTCATGTTCTCCCAAGCCTTCCTCAGCTCAGGGGCGGTGCGGGAAGTGACCGTTGGCGAGTCATTGAATGAAGCAGCGATCTTTTCCCACTGTCGTCGCCTCTCCTTGGTTGAGGTGCCATCAACGTTCTGAGCCTTGAGAATCCCTTCATGTGCAGATACAAGCTTGCGCAACAGGAGGCGCTCTTCTCCCGTGAGGATTCGCCTTCTGCCATCCGGCACTGGATGGTTCATTTTCCGCTGGCACTTGTCTTCTGTCCGCCGAATCCAGTTTTAAATTTTTGCACTCATACGCACAACTAATTCAAATTTTGATTTGGATGGATGTCACGAGTAAGTTCAACTCGTGCACATAAACCAAAGTATAACAGTAACATGCACCCAATAAGTGTCGAACATACAAGTACCATTTCCATCTCACTGACTGAAATCTCTGTCTCTGTCTGGCCAATGCACATCACAAAAGACATTCAAATTATTCTTCACTGATAAATCTCACATTCATTTTCCCACTTGATTCAGGTGATGTAGTACATGATCAACATACACATCATATGTAACCAAACCTGAAAGTGAATAACGTAAAGCACAACTCGCTAAACCAAACACCAAACCAGGGCTTGATAATGGGCCGAAAGATCAACACATTTTAGAATGTTTCCTCTACAAACTGTAGGTTATTAAGGCTCCGTGTCACCACATGCATCGCCAGTCAATATAACTTTTACACCGTACCTGAAACATAAATAATCACCGAAAGATTAATTTCTACAACAGAAAGTAATCTTCGAGCGATTACATAACGAGACATATACATCTCTTGTGTATATACAGTACCCTTGTATGCCTAAAATAAACCTGAGAATACAACACTACAGTAAATACACTCTAGACTACAACACTACAGTAACTACCTTGTAGACCACACCTGAGACTACAACACTACAGTAACTACCTTGTAGACTACACTGTAGACTACAACACTATAGTAACTACCTTGTAGACTACAACACTACAGTAACTACCTTGTAGACTACTGTAGACTACAACACTATAGTAAATACCTTGTAGACTACACTGTAGGCTACAACACTACAGTAACTACCTTGTAGACTACACTGTAGGCTACAACACTACAGTAACTACCTTGTAGACTACAACACTACAGTAACTACCTTGTAGACTACACTGTAGACTACAACACTATAGTAATTACCTTGTAGACTACACCTGAGACTACAACACTACAGTAACTACATTGTAGACTACACCTGAGACTACAACACTACAGTAACTACCTTGTAGACTACAACACTACAGTAACTACCTTGTAGACTACAACACTACAGTAACTACCTTGTAGACTACACTGTAGACTACAACACTATAGTAATTACCTTGTAGACTACACCTGAGACTACAACACTACAGTAACTACCTTGTAGACTACACCTGAGACTACAACACTACAGTAACTACCTTGTAGACTACAACACTACAGTAACTACCTTGTAGACTACACTGTAGACTACAACACTACAGTAACTACCTTGTAGACTACACCTGAGATTACAACACTACAGTAACTACCTTGTAGACTACACTGTAGAATACAAAACTACAGTAACTACCTTGAAGACTACACCTGAGATTACAACACTACAGTAACTACCTTGTAGACTACACTGTAGACTACAGAACTACAGTAACTACCTTGTAGACTACACCTGAGACTACAACACTACAGTAACTACCTTGTAGACTACACTGTAGACTACAACACTACAGTAACTACCTTGTAGACTACAACACTACAGTAACTACCTTGTAGACTACACTGTAGACTACAACACTACAGTAACTACCTTGTAGACTACACCTGAGACTACAACACTACAGTAACTATCTTGTAGACTACACTGTAGACTACAACACTACAGTAACTACCTTGTAGACTACACCTGAGACTACAACACTACAGTAACTACCTTGTAGACTACAACACTACAGTAACTACCTTGTAGACTACACTGTAGACTACAACACTACAGTAACTACCTTGTAGACTACACCTGAGACTACAACACTACAGTAACTACCTTGTAGACTACACTGTAGACTACAACACTACAGTAACTACCTTGTAGACTACACCTGAGACTACAACACTACAGTAACTACCTTGTAGACTACAACACTACAGTAACTACCTTGTAGACTACAACACTACAGTAACTACCTTGTAGACTACAACACTACAGTAACTACCTTGTAGACTACAACACTACAGTAACTACCTTGTAGACTACAACACTACAGTAACTACCTTGTAGACTACACCTGAGACTACAACACTACAGTAACTACCTTGTAGACTACACTGTAGACTACAACACTACAGTAACTACCTTGTAGACTACACTGTAGACTAAAAAACTACAGTAACTACCTTGTAGACTACACCTGAGATTACAACACTACAGTAACTACCTTGTAGACTACACCTGAGATTACAACACTACAGTAACTACCTTGTAGACTACACTGTAGACTACAACACTACAGTAACTACCTTGTAGACTACACTAGATTACAACACTACATTAACTACCTTGCAGACTACACTGTAGACTACAACACTACAGTAACTACCTTGTAGACTACACCTGAGACTACAACACTACAGTAACTACCTTGTAGACTACACTGTAGACTACAACACTACAGTAACTACCTTGTAGACTACACCTGAGACTACAACACTACAGTAACTACCTTGTAGACTACACCTGAGACTACAACACTACAGTAACTACCTTGTAGACTACACTGTAGACTACAACACTACAGTAACTACCTTGTAGACAACACTACAGTAACTACCTTGTAGACTACACTGTAGACTACAACACTACAGTAACTACCTTGTAGACTACACCTGAGACTACAACACTACAGTAACTATCTTGTAGACTACACTGTAGACTACAACACTACAGTAACTACCTTGTAGACTACACCTGAGACTACAACACTACAGTAACTACCTTGTAGACTACAACACTACAGTAACTACCTTGTAGACTACACTGTAGACTACAACACTACAGTAACTACCTTGTAGACTACACCTGAGACTACAACACTACAGTAACTACCTTGTAGACTACACTGTAGACTACAACACTACAGTAACTACCTTGTAGACTACACCTGAGACTACAACACTACAGTAACTACCTTGTAGACTACAACACTACAGTAACTACCTTGTAGACTACAACACTACAGTAACTACCTTGTAGACTACAACACTACAGTAACTACCTTGTAGACTACAACACTACAGTAACTACCTTGTAGACTACAACACTACAGTAACTACCTTGTAGACTACACCTGAGATTACAACACTACAGTAACTACCTTGTAGACTACACTGTAGACTACAACACTACAGTAACTACCTTGTAGACTACACTGTAGACTACAAAACTACAGTAACTACCTTGTAGACTACACCTGAGATTACAACACTACAGTAACTACCTTGTAGACTACACCTGAGATTACAACACTACAGTAACTACCTTGTAGACTACACTGTAGACTACAACACTACAGTAACTACCTTGTAGACTACACCTGAGACTACAACACTACAGTAACTACCTTGCAGACTACACTGTAGACGACAACACTACAGTAACTACCTTGTAGACTACACCTGAGACTACAACACTACAGTAACTACCTTGTAGACTACACTGTAGACTACAACACTACAGTAACTACCTTGTAGACTACACCTGAGACTACAACACTACAGTAACTACCTTGTAGACTACACCTGAGACTACAACACTACAGTAACTACCTTGTAGACTACACTGTAGACTACAACACTACAGTAACTACCTTGTAGACTACACCTGAGACTACAACACTACAGTAACTACCTTGTAGACTACACTGTAGACTACAACACTACAGTAACTACCTTGTAGACTACACCTGAGACTACAACACTACAGTAACTACCTTGTAGACTACACCTGAGACTACAACACTACAGTAACTACCTTGTAGACTACACTGTAGACTACAAAACTACAGTAACTACCTTGTAGTCTACACCTGAGACTACAACACTACAGTAACTACCTTGTAGACTACACTGTAGACTACAAAACTACAGTAACTACCTTGTAGTCTACACCTGAGACTACAACACTACAGTAACTACCTTGTAGACTACACTGTAGACTACAACACTACAGTAACTACCTTGTAGACTACACCTGAGACTACAACACTACAGTAACTACCTTGTAGACTACACCTGAGACTACAACACTACAGTAACTACCTTGTAGACTACACCTGAGACTACAACACTACAGTAACTACCTTGTAGACTACACTGTAGACTACAACACTACAGTAACTACCTTGTAGACTACACTGTAGACTACAACACTACAGTAACTACCTTGTAGACTACACTGTAGACTACAACACTACAGTAACTACCTTGTAGACTACACTGTAGACTACAACACTACAGTAACTACCTTGTAGACTACACTGTAGACTACAACACTACAGTAACTACCTTGTAGACTACACCTGAGACTACAACACTACAGTAACTACCTTGTAGACTACACCTGAGACTACAACACTACAGTAACTACCTTGTAGACTACACTGTAGACTACAACACTACAGTAACTACCTTGTAGACTACACCTGAGACTACAACACTACAGTAACTACCTTGTAGACTACACTGTAGACTACAACACTACAGTAACTACCTTGTAGACTACACCTGAGACTACAACACTACAGTAACTACCTTGTAGACTACACTGTAGACTACAACACTACAGTAACTACCTTGTAGACTACACCTGAGACTACAACACTACAGTAACTACCTTGTAGACTACAAGACTACAACACTACAGTAACTACATTGTAGACTACACTGTAGACTACAACACTACAGTAACTACCTTGTAGACTACACCTGAGACTACAACACTACAGTAACTACCTTGTAGACTACACTGTAGACTACAACACTACAGTAAGTACCTTGTAGACTACACTGTAGACTACAACACTACAGTAAGTACCTTGTAGACTACACCTGAGACTACAACACTACAGTAACTACCTTGTAGACTACACCTGAGACTACAACACTACAGTAACTACCTTGTAGACTACACTGTAGACTACAACACTACAGTAACTACCTTGTAGACTACACCTGAGACTACAACACTACAGTAACTACCTTGTAGACTACACTGTAGACTACAACACTACAGTAACTACCTTGTAGACTACACTGTAGACTACAACACTACAGTAACTACCTTGTAGACTACAACACTACAGTAACTACCTTGTAGACTACACCTGAGACTACAACACTACAGTAACTACCTTGTAGACTACACTGTAGACTACAACACTACAGTAACTACCTTGTAGACTACACCTGAGACTGCAACACTACAGTAACTACCTTGTAGACTACACTGTAGACTACAACACTACAGTAACTACCTTGTACACTACACTGTAGACTACAACACTACAGTAACTACCTTGTAGACTACAACACTACAGTAACTACCTTGTACACTACACCTGAGACTACAACACTACAGTAACTACCTTGTAGACTACACTGTAGACTACAACACTACAGTAACTACCTTGTAGACTACACCTGAGACTACAACACTACAGTAACTACCTTGTAGACTACACCTGAGACTACAACACTACAGTAACTACCTTGTAGACTACACTGTAGACTACAACACTACAGTAACTACCTTGTAGACTACACCTGAGACTACAACACTACAGTAACTACCTTGTAGACTACACTGTAGACTACAACACTCCAGTAACTACCTTGTAGACTACACCTGAGACTACAACACTACAGTAACTACCTTGTAGACTACACCTGAGACTACAACACTACAGTAACTACCTTGTAGACTACACTGTAGACTACAACACTACAGTAACTACCTTGTAGACTACACCTGAGACACAACACTACAGTAACTACCTTGTAGACTACACCTGAGACTACAACACTACAGTAACTACCTTGTAGACTACACCTGTAGACTACAACACTACAGTAACTACCTTGTAGACTACACTGTAGACTACAACACTACAGTAACTACCTTGTAGACTACACCTGAGACTACAACACTACAGTAACTACCTTGTAGACTACACTGTAGACTACAACACTACAGTAACTACCTTGTAGACTACACCTGAGACTACAACACTACAGTAACTACCTTGTAGACTACACAGTAGACTACACTACAGTAACTACAGTAACTACCTTGTAGACTACACCTGAGACTACAACACTACAGTAACTACCTTGTAGACTACACCTGAGACTACAACACTACAGTAACTACCTTGTAGACTACACTGTAGACTACAACACTACAGTAACTACCTTGTAGACTACACCTGAGACTACAACACTACAGTAACTACCTTGTAGACTACACCTGAGACTACAACACTACAGTAACTACCTTGTAGACTACACCTGAGACTACAACACTACAGTAACTACCTTGTAGACTACACTGTAGACTACAACACTACAGTAACTACCTTGTAGACTACACCTGAGACTACAACACTACAGTAACTACCTTGTAGACTACACTGTAGACTACAACACTACAGTAACTACCTTGTAGACTACACCTGAGACTACAACACTACAGTAACTACCTTGTAGACTACACCTGAGACTACAACACTACAGTAACTACCTTGTAGACTACACTGTAGACTACAACACTACAGTAACTACCTTAGACTACAACACTACAGTAACTACCTTGTACTAGACTACAACACTACAGTAGTACTACAACACTACAGTAACTAATTTGTAGACTACACCTGAGACTACAACACTACAGTAACTACCTTGTAGACTACACTGTAGACTACAACACTACAGTAACTACCTTGTAGACTACACCTGAGACTACAACACTACAGTAACTACCTTGTAGACTACACTGTAGACTACAACACTACAGTAACTACCTTGTAGACTACACTGTAGACTACAACACTACAGTAACTACCTTGTAGACTACACCTGAGACTACAACACTACAGTAACTACCTTGTAGACTACACCTGAGACTACAACACTACAGTAACTACCTTGTAGACTACACTGTAGACTACAACACTACAGTAACTACCTTGTAGACTACACCTGAGACTACAACACTACAGTAACTACCTTGTAGACTACACCTGAGACTACAACACTACAGTAACTACCTTGTAGACTACACCTGAGACTAGACTACAACACTACAGTAACTACCTTGTAGACTACACCTGTAGACTACAACACTACAGTAACTACCTTGTAGACTACACCTGAGACTACAACACTACAGTAACTACCTTGTAGACTACACTGAGACTACAACACTACAGTAACTACCTTGTAGACTACACTGTAGACTACAACACTACAGTAACTACCTTGTAGACTACACCTGTAGACTACAACACTACGGTAACTACCTTGTAGACTACACCTGAGACTACAACACTACAGTAACTACCTTGTAGACTACACCTGTAGACTACAACACTACAGTAACTACCTTGTAGACTACACTGTAGACTACAACACTACAGTAACTACCTTGTAGACTACACCTGAGACTACAACACTACAGTAACTACCTTGTAGACTACACCTGAGACTACAACACTACAGTAACTACCTTGTAGACTACACTGTAGACTACAACACTACAGTAACTACCTTGTAGACTACACTGTAGACTACAACACTACAGTAACTACCTTGTAGACTACACCTGAGACTACAACACTACAGTAACTACCTTGTAGACTACACTGTAGACTACAACACTACAGTAACTACCTTGTAGACTACAACCTGTAGTAGACTACAACACTACAGTAACTACCTTGTAGACTACACCTGAGACTACAGTAACTACCTTGTAGACTACACTGTAGAATACAACACTACAGTAACTACCTTGTAGACTACACTGTAGACTACAACACTACATTAACTACCTTGTACACTACACTGTAGACTACAACACTACAGTAACTACCTTGTAGACTACAACACTACAGTAACTACCTTGTAGACTACACCTGAGACTACAACACTACAGTAACTACCTTGTAGACTACACCTGAGACTACAACACTACAGTAACTACCTTGTAGACTACACCTGAGACTACAACACTACAGTAACTACCTTGTAGACTACACTGTAGACTACAACACTACAGTAACTACCTTGTAGACTACACCTGAGACTACAACACTACAGTAACTACCTTGTAGACTACACCTGAGACTACAACACTACAGTAACTACCTTGTAGACTACACCTGAGACTACAACACTACAGTAACTACCTTGTAGACTACACTGTAGACTACAACACTACAGTAACTACCTTGTAGACTACACTGTAGACTACAACACTACAGTAACTACCTTGTAGACTACACTGTAGACTACAACACTACAGTAACTACCTTGTAGACTACACCTGAGACTACAACACTACAGTAACTACCTTGTAGACTACACTGTAGACTACAACACTACAGTAACTACCTTGTAGACTACACTGTAGACTACAACACTACAGTAACTACCTTGTAGACTACACCTGAGACTACAACACTACAGTAACTACCTTGTAGACTACACCTGAGACTACAACACTACAGTAACTACCTTGTAGACTACACCTGAGACTACAACACTACAGTAACTACCTTGTAGACTACACTGTAGACTACAACACTACAGTAACTACCTTGTAGACTACACTGTAGACTACAACACTACAGTAACTACCTTGTAGACTACACCTGAGACTACAACACTACAGTAACTACCTTGTAGACTACACCTGAGACTACAACACTACAGTAACTACCTTGTAGACTACACTGTAGACTACAACACTACAGTAACTACCTTGTAGACTACACTGTAGACTACAACACTACAGTAACTACCTTGTAGACTACACCTGAGACTACAACACTACAGTAACTACCTTGTAGACTACACCTGTAGACTACAACACTACAGTAACTACCTTGTAGACTACACTGTAGACTACAACACTACAGTAACTACCTTGTAGACTACACTGTAGACTACAACACTACAGTAACTACCTTGTAGACTACACTGTAGACTACAACACTACAGTAACTACCTTGTAGACTACACCTGAGACTACAACACTACAGTAACTACCTTGTAGACTACACCTGAGACTACAACACTACAGTAACTACCTTGTAGACTACACTGTAGACTACAACACTACAGTAACTACCTTGTAGACCACACTGTAGACTACAACACTACAGTAACTACCTTGTAGACTACACCTGAGACTACAACACTACAGTAACTACATTGTAGACTACACTGTAGACTACAACACTACAGTAACTACCTTGTAGACCTTGTAGACACAGACTACAACACTACAGTAACTACCTTGTAGACTACACTGTAGACTACTACAGTAACTACATTGTAGACTACACTGTAGACTACAACACTACAGTAACTACCTTGTAGACTACACTGTAGACTACAACACTACAGTAACTACCTTGTAGACTACACTGTAGACTACAACACTACAGTAACTACATTGTAGGCTACACTGTAGACTACAACACTACAGTAACTACCTTGTAGACCACACTGTAGACTACAACACTACAGTAACTACCTTGTAGACTACACCTGAGACTACAACACTACAGTAACTACCTTGTAGACTACACTGTAGACTACAACACTACAGTAACTACCTTGTAGACTACACTGTAGACTACAACACTACAGTAACTACCTTGTAGACTACACTGTAGACTACAACACTACAGTAACTACCTTGTAGACTACACTGTAGACTACAACACTACAGTAACTACCTTGTAGACTACACCTGAGACTACAACACTACAGTAACTACCTTGTAGACTACACTGTAGACTACAACACTACAGTAACTACCTTGTAGACTACACCTGAGACTACAACACTACAGTAACTACCTTGTAGACTACACTGTAGACTACAACACTACAGTAACTACCTTGTAGACTACACTGTAGACTACAACACTACAGTAACTACTTTGTAGACTACACTGTAGACCACAACACTACAGTAACTACCTTGTAGACTACACCTGAGACTACAACACTACAGTAACTACCTTGTAGACTACACCTGAGACTACAACACTACAGTAACTACCTTGTCGACTACACCTGAGACTACAACACTACAGTAACTACATTGTAGACTACACTGTAGACTACAACACTACAGTAACTACCTTGTAGACTACACCTGAGACTACAACACTACAGTAACTACCTTGTAGACTACACCTGAGACTACAACACTACAGTAACTACCTTGTAGACTACACCTGAGACTACAACACTACAGTAACTACCTTGTAGACTACACTGTAGACTACAACACTACAGTAACTACCTTGTAGACTACACTGTAGACTACAACACTACAGTAACTACCTTGTAGACTACACCTGAGACTACAACACTACAGTAACTACCTTGTAGACTACACTGTATATTACAACACTACAGTAACTACCTTGTAGACTACACTGTAGACTACAACACTACAGTAACTACCTTGTAGACTACACTGTAGACTACAACACTACAGTAACTACCTTGTAGACTACACCTGAGACTACAACACTACAGTAACTACCTTGTAGACTACACCTGAGACTACAACACTACAGTAACTACCTTGTAGACTACACCTGAGACTACAACACTACAGTAACTACCTTGTAGACTACACTGTAGACTACAACACTACGGTAACTACCTTGTAGACTACACCTGAGACTACAACACTACAGTAACTACCTTGTAGACTACACTGTAGACTACAACACTACAGTAACTACCTTGTAGACTACACTGTAGACTACAACACTACAGTAACTACATTGTAGACTACACTGTAGACTACAACACTACAGTAACTACCTTGTAGACCACACTGTAGACTACAACACTACAGTAACTACCTTGTAGACTACAACACTACAGTAACTACCTTGTAGACTACAGTGTAGACAAGTGACGCTGGTTTGTTTACATCTGTGACGTCACAGTTGTTCGTCGGTGATGAATCCGGATTCATTTAATAAATACGTGAAATAATGATAATTATCGTCAATAATGATAATAAGAATCTTAATTGGTGTTCCTTGACACACCTGGTGTTCCTTGACACACCTGGTGTTCCTTGACACACCTGGTGTTCCTTGACACAATTGGTGTTCCTTGACACACCTGGTGTTCCTTGACAAACCTGGTGTTCGTTGACTCACCTCATGTTCCTTGACACACCAGGTGTTCCTTGACACACCTGGTGTTCCTTGACACACCTGGTGTTCCTTGACACACCTGGTGTTCCTTGACACACCTGGTGTTCCTTGACACACCTGGTGTTCCTTGCCACACCTGATGTTCCTTGACTCACCTCATGTTCCTTGCCACACCTGATGTTCCTTTACACACCTGATGTTCCTTGACTCACCTCATGTTCCTTGCCACACCTGATGTTGCTTGACACACCTGGTGTTCCTTGACTCACCTAATGTTCCTTGACTCACCTCATGTTCCTTGACACACTTGGTGTTCCTTGACACACCTGGTGTTCCTTGACACACCTGGTGTTCCTTGGCACACCTGGTGTTCCTTGACACACTTGGTGTTCCCTGACACACCTGGTGTTCCTTGACACACCTGGTGTTCCTTGACACACCTAGTGTTCCTTGACACACCTGGTGTTCCTTGACACACCTGGTGTTCCTTGACACAATTGGTGTTCCTTGACACACCTGGTGTTCCTTGACATACCTGGTGTTCGTTGACTCACCTCATGTTCCTTGACACACCAGGTGTTCCTTGACACACCTGGTGTTCCTTGACACACCTGGTGTTCCTTGACACACCTGGTGTTCGTTGACTCACCTCATGTTCCTTGACACACCAGGTGTTCCTTGACACACCTGGTGTTCCTTGACTCACCTCATGTTCCTTGACACAATTGGTGTTCCTTGACACACCTGGTGTTCCTTGACACACCTGGTGTTCCTTGACACACCTGGTGTTCCTTGACACACCTGGTGTTTCTTGACTCACCTCATGTTCCTTGACACACCTGGTGTTCCTTGCCACACCTGATGTTCCTTGACTCACCTCATGTTCCTTGCCACACCTGATGTTCCTTTACACACCTGATGTTCCTTGACTCACCTCATGTTCCTTGCCACACCTGATGTTGCTTGACACACCTGGTGTTCCTTGACTCACCTAATGTTCCTTGACTCACCTCATGTTCCTTGACACACTTGGTGTTCCTTGACTCACCTAATGTTCCTTGACACACTTGGTGTTCCTTGACACACCTGGTGTTCCTTGACACACCTGGTGTTCCTTGGCACACCTGGTGTTCCTTGACACACTTGGTGTTCCCTGACACACCTGGTGTTCCTTGACACACCTGGTGTTCCTTGACACACCTAGTGTTCCTTGACACACCTGGTGTTCCTTGACTCACCTCATCTTCCTTGACACACTTGGTGTTCCTTGACTCACCTAATGTTCCTTGACACACATGGTGTTCCTTGACTCACCTCATGTTCCTTGCCACACCTCATGTTCCTTGCCACACCTGGTGTTCCTTGACACACCTAGTGTTCCTTGACACACATGGTGTTCCTTGACACACCTGGTGTTCCTTGACTCACCTCATGTTCCTTCAACTTCTGACCAATGTTGTTGAGTGACTCTCCCAGCAGCTTAATATGGGCAGCAACATCAATGGGTGAACTACCAGTCACCTTGTAGGCACTAGTAGGACTATTCTCATTACACACGGCACTGCTAGCTGACCGACTGGCTCTGTAGAACAAGGTGCCACATTTTAGGCCTTATTTAATAGTTAAGGGGAGTTGTGAAGTAGGCCTACTGCCTCGTCATTTTATAATTAAGCCTACTGGATTGTACGAATAAGGTTCCTTTTAAATCAAATCCTCCTCACTCACATCTTTAGCCAATTCACAAGTGTGTCACCTGTCAGGCCTCTTATCATTTATAAGAAAGGGGATTCTGTGTAGGCCTACAAGGACCCCCAAAGTAAATAAGTCTCTGACCTTTTTGGGTTATCCTGGTGGGTAATTTACACACATATTACTATGTATGATAATTTATGTAACTGTACTTGTGTGTGCCTGTATCCAAGTAAACTTATTATTGGCCTATACTAGGTAGACCCCTTTCAAATCAAACCCTTCTCACTCAAGTTTCTGTCTAACCTATTCACATATGACAAGGTACCACCTATTTGGCGGCATAATTACAGTTTTATAAAAAAGGGAGTTCTGAAGTAAGCCTACTGGCCTATACCAGGCAGGTCCCTTACAAATCAAACCCTCATAGAAATGGGTTGTGTGAAGCACACACCCTTCTGTATATTCAAAGTTCTTTATGCAGTATAAAATAATATACACGTACCATATTTCACGGCTCATAAGACTTGTTTTAATTTCGATGGCTCGGCATCGGATGTAACTGGGAGAGCTACAACCCACCCCACACCCCAAACTTATAGCTCCCTTCACTGACCTTCAGTTTATAGGGTGCAGGGTGGTTTTTGGAGACATTTTATGAAAATAAAAATGTGTCTAATAAGTAAATAAATAACAAAAAGGCACAATACCGTGACTGGAACAATACACAAATAACCCGCACATAAAAGAGAGAAGCTTGCGACGACGTTTCGGTCCGACTTGGACCATTGACAAAGTCACAGTGTGACTGTGTCAATGGTCCAAGTCGGACCGAAATGTCGTCGTAAGCTTCTCTCTTTTATGTGCGGGTTATTTGTGTGTTGTGTGTCTAATAAGTCGTGAAATACAGTAGTTTACATGCACTAATATCCCTCGCTTCCACAAAGTCTGGTGAAATCCTGTTATTAAACCAAACACTAAAGTTCCCATTCTATGGCTGTGCTTATTTTGCAACTGCTTATTTTGCAACTTTGTTGAAAAAGCTCCAACTGGATGGTTTACTGGATTTGAGTTTACCTGCTACACGAGGACCAACATCACCAACTGGGAATACTTTAATAACTTAAATAGGCAGTAAAAGTAAATCCTTTAATTACGTCCCTTTTTTTTATACATTTAAAAACTCGCACTTAATAACCTACGTCTAGTCTTAAGTAGTGTGTCAAGATTAGTATTAATCTACCTGAAATACATAGCATGTCAGTGGCTTTTTATGCTTAACAATATTTTATTATATGTAAACTACAAATGCCAGGAGCAATTAGCTAGTAATCCATTCTCCCGAGGAAAATACAGTGGACCCCTGGTTTAGGATCAGCTCCCAATGCGACCAATTATGTAAGTGTATTTATGTAAGTGCGTTTGTATGTGTATTTTTTGGGGGTCTGTAATGGACTAATCTAATTCACAATATTCATTATGGGAACAAATTCGGTCAGTACTGGCACCTGAACATACTTCTGGAATGAAATAATATCGTAAACCGGGGGTCCACTGTACTAAAAAAGAGATGGGCAGACTTGAGTCCCGGAGGTGGGAAGTACAGTGCCTGCACTTTGAAGGAGGGGTGTTAATGGTGCAGTTTTATAATTGTGGTGTAAGTGCACCTCTGGCAAGACAGTGATGGCATAAATGATGGTGAAAGTTTTTCTTTTTCAGGCCACCCTACCTTGGTGGGAAATGGCCCATGTGTTAATAAAAAATAAAAAATGTAAACTACATTACCTGTATACTGTAGAGAATTATTATTATTATTATTATTATTATTATTATCACAACTAAGCACTAAACCCCAGACAAGAAATAAATTACAGTGGACCCCCGCTTAACGATCACCTCCCAATGCGACCAATTACGTAAGTGTATTTATGTAAGTGCGTTTGTACGTGTATGTTTGGGGGTCTGAAATGGACTAATCTACTTCACAATATTCCTTATGGGAACAAATTCGGTCAGTACTGGCACCTGAACATACTTCTGAAATGAAAAAAATATCGTTAACCGGGGGTCCACTGTACAGTGGACCTCCGCATAACGATCACCTCCGAATGCGACCAATTATGTAAGTGTATTTATGTAAGTGCGTTTGTACGTGCATGTTTGGGGGTCTGAAATGGACTAATCTACTTCACAATATTCCTTATGGGAACAAATTCGGTCAGTACTGGCACCTTGAACATACTTCTGGAGAGAAAAAATATCGTTAACCGGGGGTCCACTGTATTTGTATTTGTACTGTTAAGTCAGCCCTGCCGATGGTCCAGGATTGACCGCAATGTCACCATAAGGATGCCAAGTGTGGGTTTTTTGGAGAATCTGTAAAATGACTCACAATGGGGTTCAGCAAGCAGGGTCAAAGGTAAACACTTCTCCATCACATACAACACAAATTTATTTTTTTTTAACCCTTAAACTGTCCAAACGTAGATCTACGTTTTTTTCAACATTTGAAAGTATGTAAAAAAACGTAGAGCTTCTTTTTTTTTTTTTTACATTTGAAAACGTGTAAAAAAAAACTTTGATCTATGTTTTTTTTTTTTGTTATAAATTTGAAAATATGCAAAAAACGTAGATCTACTTTTGGAGCACTACACATGTGAACGTAGATCTGTTTGGACAGTTTAAGGGTTAATATACTGGCAGTCTCCCATCAAGGCAAGGTGACCTAAAAAGAAAAACGAGCTTTTCTTTTTCACATTTAGTTAAGTTATACAGGAGAAGATATTACTAGCACCTTGCTGCTGGCATTTTAGTCTCCTCTTACGACACACATGGCTTATGGAGGAAGAATTCTTCTCTACTTCCCCATGGAGATATTATAATGGCTGCAGAAAATTGTTCATGTTGACCTCTCATGATCCCTGACAGAACTGAAACATGTACCCCTAATTTTTAAAGGGTAGAGGGGTAAGCCAGTGGAAGGCCTCAGTCAGATGACCAAATTATTATTATAATCAAAAAGAAGCGCTAAACCACAAGGGCTATACAGTGCTGCTCAGATGACCAAAAGCTCCATCATCAGGAAACACTTCTCCTGTTTCCTGACAAACCTTATCTAACCTGATCCCTTCGAGGGAGGCGTCCTTTTTTATATTTAGCACTAAACCCATAGGGGTCATATAGCATAAGAACATAAGGAAGAACACTGCAGCAGGACTACCGGTCAGTACTAAGCAGGCTCATCTCAAGCCCAAACCCACAAGGAATGGGGAGTAATCAGGTTCAATCCAAGGAATGGGGAGTAATCAGGTTCAATCCAAGGAATGGGGAGTAATCAGGTTCGATCCAAGGAATGGGGAGTAATCAGGTTCGATCCAAGGAATGGGGAGTAATCAGGTTTGATCCAAGGAATGGGGAGACAGGTTTAATTGTATCAACACCCCCTCACTGGCATCAAGATGCCTTGATACTGTTAAAGGGATTTTGATTGGAGAAATCAAGGTTATCCTCCCCTTCCTTGGATCGAGCCTAAATGCCTCCCATTCACCAGGCACCGTATGACCCTTACAGGTTTAGCACTTCATCACGAACACAGGTGCTCCTTGACTTATAATGGTTCAGCTTACGATATGCAGATGCTGAGGCCAAAATTCACAAGGCCTACTCATCAGCCCATTAAAAATTATAAAAACACAAGAGCCTACTATGACTACAAAGAGTAGTCCTATATAGGCAACAACCCCCTCAGGGTGAGGTGCCTCGGATCTAAACTACTCCAGACTTAAATCGTACGTGATTAACCCTCATTCCCCAGCTCTTGCATGACCCTTTTGAGTTTAGTGTTTCTTTATAAATATATTAATTACTTACTGTTTTCCAGGTGCTGTATGAGCCCCATATGGGTTTAGTGCTTCTAGTGAATAATAATAATAATAATAATAATAATAATAATAATAATAATAAATAATAATAACAGTACAGTCTCTCCTCACTTAGCGATGTACTCGTTTATTGACGCCTCGGACAAACAATGGGCACTCTGAGCAGTATTTATACTTAAATAATGTATATTAGAGCTAATTTCCTCTATTCTGTATAAACATTTAAAAATATGCCAGAAATGTTATAAATGGTGCAAAGATGATATTAAAAGAATATCAAAGATGGTCGACACAAACCCACTACCATTATAGTATGCTCCTCACTCAGCGACAAGTTCGTTTACCGACGTGGTCTTAGGAAGGGAACTCCGTCGTTAAGTGAAGAGAGGCTATAGTAATAATATAATAACAATAATATTAAAACATGTTATACTAAACGTACTATGAATTGTCTTATTGGAAAATACAGTACAATGCAGTAGTAGGTTGGTAGACAGCAACCACCCAGGGAAGTACTACCGTCCTGCCAGATGACTGTGAAACAAAAACCTGTAACTGTTTTGCATGATGGTAGGATTGCTGGTTTCTTTTTCTGTCTCATAAACACGCTAAGATAACAGGGATATCTTGCTACTCCTACTTACACTTTGGTCACACTTCACAGACACGCACATGCATATATATATATACATACATCTAGGTTTTTCTCCTTTTTCTAAATAGCTCTTGTTCTTTTTTATTTCTTCTATTGTCCATGGGGAAGTGGAAAAGAATCTTTCCTCCGTAAGCCATGCGTGTCGTATGAGGCGACTAAAATGCCGGGAGCAATGGGCTAGTAACCCCTTCTCCTGTATACAATTACTAAAAAAGAGAAGAAGAAAAACTTTATAAAACTGGGTTGCTTAAATGTGCGTGGATGTAGTGCGGATGACAAGAAACAGATGATTGCTGATGTTATGAATGAAAAGAAGTTGGATGTCCTGGCCCTAAGCGAAACAAAGCTGAAGGGGGTAGGAGAGTTTCAGTGGGGGGAAATAAATGGGATTAAATCTGGAGTATCTGAGAGAGTTAGAGCAAAGGAAGGGGTAGCAGTAATGTTAAATGATCAGTTATGGAAGGAGAAAAGAGAATATGAATGTGTAAATTCAAGAATTATGTGGATTAAAGTAAAGGTTGGATGCGAGAAGTGGGTCATAATAAGCGTGTATGCACCTGGAGAAGAGAGGAATGCAGAGGAGAGAGAGAGATTTTGGGAGATGTTAAGTGAATGTATAGGAGCCTTTGAACCAAGTGAGAGAGTAATTGTGGTAGGGGACTTGAATGCTAAAGTAGGAGAAACTTTTAGAGAGGGTGTGGTAGGTAAGTTTGGGGTGCCAGGTGTAAATGATAATGGGAGCCCTTTGATTGAACTTTGTATAGAAAGGGGTTTAGTTATAGGTAATACATATTTTAAGAAAAAGAGGATAAATAAGTATACACGATATGATGTAGGGAGAAATGACAGTAGTTTGTTGGATTATGTATTGGTAGATAAAAGACTGTTGAGTAGACTTCAGGATGTACATGTTTATAGAGGGGCCACAGATATATCAGATCACTTTCTAGTTGTAGCTACACTGAGAGTAAAAGGTAGATGGGATACAAGGAGAATAGAAGCATCAGGGAAGAGAGAGGTGAAGGTTTATAAACTAAAAGAGGAGGCAGTTAGGGTAAGATATAAACAGCTATTGGAGGATAGATGGGCTAATGAGAGCATAGGCAATGGGGTCGAAGAGGTATGGGGTAGGTTTAAAAATGTAGTGTTAGAGTGTTCAGCAGAAGTTTGTGGTTACAGGAAAGTGGGTGCAGGAGGGAAGAGGAGCGATTGGTGGAATGATGATGTAAAGAGAGTAGTAAGGGAGAAAAAGTTAGCATATGAGAAGTTTTTACAAAGTAGAAGTGATGCAAGGAGGGAAGAGTATATGGAGAAAAAGAGAGAAGTTAAGAGAGTGGTGAAGCAATGTAAAAAGAGAGCAAATGAGAGAGTGGGTGAGATGTTATCAACAAATTTTGTTGAAAATAAGAAAAAGTTTTGGAGTGAGATTAACAAGTTAAGAAAGCCTAGAGAACAAATGGATTTGTCAGTTAAAAATAGGAGAGGAGCGTTATTAAATGGAGAGTTAGAGGTATTGGGAAGATGGAAGGAATATTTTGAGGAATTGTTAAATGTTGATGAAGATAGGGAAGCTGTGATTTCGTGTATAGGGCAAGGAGGAATAACATCTTGTAGGAGTGAGGAAGAGCCAGTTGTGAGTGTGGGGGAAGTTCGTGAGGCAGTAGGTAAAATGAAAGGGGGTAAGGCAGCCGGGATTGATGGGATAAAGATAGAAATGTTAAAAGCAGGTGGGGATATAGTTTTGGAGTGGTTGGTGCAATTATTTAATAAATGTATGGAAGAGGGTAAGGTACCTAGGGATTGGCAGAGAGCATGCATAGTTCCTTTGTATAAAGGCAAAGGGGATAAAAGAGAGTGCAAAAATTATAGGGGGATAAGTCTGTTGAGTGTACCTGGTAAAGTGTATGGTAGAGTTATAATTGAAAGAATTAAGAGTAAGACGGAGAATAGGATAGCAGATGAACAAGGAGGATTTAGGAAAGGTAGGGGGTGTGTGGACCAGGTGTTTACAGTGAAACATATAAGTGAACAGTATTTAGATAAGGCTAAAGAGGTCTTTGTGGCATTTATGGATTTGGAAAAGGCGTATGACAGGGTGGATAGGGGGGCAATGTGGCAGATGTTGCAAGTGTATGGTGTAGGAGGTAGGTTACTGAAAGCAGTGAAGAGTTTTTACGAGGATAGTGAGGCTCAAGTTAGAGTATGTAGGAAAGAGGGAAATTTTTTCCCAGTAAAAGTAGGCCTTAGACAAGGATGTGTGATGTCACCGTGGTTGTTTAATATATTTATAGATGGGGTTGTAAGAGAAGTAAATGCGAGGGTCTTGGCAAGAGGCGTGGAGTTAAAAGATAAAGAATCACACACAAAGTGGGAGTTGTCACAGCTGCTCTTTGCTGATGACACTGTGCTCTTGGGAGATTCTGAAGAGAAGTTGCAGAGATTGGTGGATGAATTTGGTAGGGTGTGCAAAAGAAGAAAATTAAAGGTGAATACAGGAAAGAGTAAGGTTATGAGGATAACAAAAAGATTAGGTGATGAAAGATTGAATATCAGATTGGAGGGAGAGAGTATGGAGGAGGTGAACGTATTCAGATATTTGGGAGTGGACGTGTCAGCGGATGGGTCTATGAAAGATGAGGTGAATCATAGAATTGATGAGGGAAAAAGAGTGAGTGGTGCACTTAGGAGTCTGTGGAGACAAAGAACTTTGTCCTTGGAGGCAAAGAGGGGAATGTATGAGAGTATAGTTTTACCAACGCTCTTATATGGGTGTGAAGCGTGGGTGATGAATGTTGCAGCGAGGAGAAGGCTGGAGGCAGTGGAGATGTCATGTCTGAGGGCAATGTGTGGTGTGAATATAATGCAGAGAATTCGTAGTTTGGAAGTTAGGAGGAGGTGCGGGATTACCAAAACTGTTGTCCAGAGGGCTGAGGAAGGGTTGTTGAGGTGGTTCGGACATGTAGAGAGAATGGAGCGAAACAGAATGACTTCAAGAGTGTATCAGTCTGTAGTGGAAGGAAGGCGGGGTAGGGGTCGGCCTAGGAAGGGTTGGAGGGAGGGGGTAAAGGAGGTTTTGTGTGCGAGGGGCTTGGACTTCCAGCAGGCATGCGTGAGCGTGTTTGATAGGAGTGAATGGAGACAAATGGTTTTTAATACTTGACGTGCTGTTGGAGTGTGAGCAAAGTAACATTTATGAAGGGATTCAGGGAAACCGGCAGGCCGGACTTGAGTCCTGGAGATGGGAAGTACAGTGCCTGCACTCTGAAGGAGGGGTGTTAATGTTGCAGTTTAAAAACTGTAGTGTAAAGCACCCTTCTGGCAAGACAGTGATGGAGTGAATGATGGTGAAAGTTTTTCTTTTTCGGGCCACCCTGCCTTGGTGGGAATCGGCCGGTGTGATAATAAAAATAATAAATACAGTACAATGGACCCCCGGTTTACAATCAGCTCCCAATGCGACCAATTATGTAAATGCATTTGTACGTGTATGTTTGGGGGTCTGAAATGGACTAATCTAATTCACAATATTCATTATGGGAACAAATTCGGTCAGTACTGGCACCTGAACATACTTCTGGAATGAAATAATATCGTAAACCGGGGGTCCACTGTATTACTCTTTCTTAAAACTTTGCATGATGTGAGAATATGAAAATACCATCACAAAACATATAAAAAAGAGCTAAAATTACAAGGGTCACACAGCGCAATAACAAAATGTATCTACACAGGGTACAGGAGGTGCCCCAAGCCACACCTCTGCCCAAAATGTTGCACTTGCTACAGACTTACCGAGAAAAATAATCGCTTTGGTAAAAAATAATTGCAAACAATTACGTACTAATATTCTTATTACTCTTACCGAGTATGATAAGATTTCATTCGGATTTTTAACCCAGCAGGGTTAGCCACCCAGGATAACCCAAGTTAGGCAGTGCGTCATCGAGGACTCTCTGATTTATTTCCATTGGGGGTCCTCAATCTTGTCCCCCAGGATGCAACAGACACCAGTCGACTCACCCCCAGGTACCTACTTGCTGTTAGGTGAACAGGACAACAGGTGTAAGGAAACGCTTCAAAATGTTTCTACCCTGCCGGGAATTGAACCCAGGCCCTCCGTGTGTTAGGTGAGAGCTTTGCCAGCCAGGCCACAGGGTCACAGTACATGTTTAAAAGACAGTCATTCATGGTAAGGTACAACACCAGCAACACAACTCATCTGCAAGTTACAACACCAGCAACACAACTCATCTGCAAGTTACAACACAACTCATCTGCAAGTTACAACACCAGCAACACATCTGCAAGTTACAACACCAGCAACACAACTCATCTGTAAGTTACAACACCAGCAACACAACTCATCTGCAAGTTACAACACCAGCAACACAACTCATGTGTAAGGTACAACACCAGCAACACAACTCATCTGTAAGTTACAAAACCAGCAACACAACTCATCTGCAAGTTACAACACCAGCAACACAATTCATCTGCAAGTTACAACACCAGCAACACAACTCATGTGTAAGGTACAACACCAGCAACACAACTCATCTGTAAGTTACAACACCAGGAACACAACTCATCTGTAAGGTACAACACCAGCAACACAACTCATCTGTAAGTTACAACACCAGGAACACAACTCATCTGTAAGGTACAACACCAGGAACACAACTCATCTGTAAGTTACAACACCAGGAACACAACTCATCTGTAAGTTACAACACCAGCAACACAACTCATGTGTAAGCTACAACACCAGCAACACAACTCATGTGTAAGGTACAACACCAGGAACACAACTCATCTGTAAGTTACAACACCAGGAACACAACTCATCTGTAAGGTACAACACCAGGAACACAACTCATCTGTAAGGTACAACACCAGGAACACAACTCATCTGTAAGTTACAACACAACTCATGTGTAAGGTACAACACCAGGAACACAACTCATCTGTAAGGTACAACACCAGGAACACAACTCATCTGCAAGTTACAACACCAGGAACACAACTCATCTGTAAGGTACAACACCAGGAACACAACTCATCTGCAAGTTACAACACCAGGAACACAACTCATCTGTAAGTTACAACACCAGGAACACAACTCATCTGCAAGTTAAAACACCAGGAACACAACTCATCTGTAAGGTACAACACAACGAACACAACTCATCTGAAAGTTACAACACCAGCAACACAACTCATCTGCAAGTTACAACACCAGCAACACAACTCATCTGTAAGTTACAACACCAGGAACACAACTCATCTGCAAGTTACAACACCAGCAACACAACTCATCTGAAAGTTACAACACCAGCAACACAACTCATCTGCAAGTTACAACACCAGGAACACAATTCATCTGTAAGTTACAACACCAGCAACACAACTCATCTGTAAGTTACAACACCAGCAACACAACTCATCTGTAAGTTACAACACCAGCAACACAACTCATCTGCAAGTTACAACACCAGGAACACAACTCATCTGTAAGTTACAACACCAGGAACACAACTCATCTGCAAGTTACAACACCAGGAACACAACTCATCTGTAAGGTACAACACCAGGAACACAACTCATCTGTAAGTTACAACACCAGGAACACAACTCATCTGTAAGTTACAACACCAGGAACACAACTCATGTGTAAGTTACAACACCAGCAACACAACTCATCTGTAAAGTACAACACCAGGAACACAACTCATGTGTAAGTTACAACACCAGGAACACAACTCATCTGTAAGGTACAACACCAGGAACACAACTCATCTGTAAGTTACAACACCAGGAACACAACTCATCTGTAAGTTACAACACCAGGAACACAACTCATCTGTAAGGTACAACACCAGGAACACAACTCATCTGTAAGTTACAACACCAGGAACACAACTCATCTGTAACTTACAACACCAGGAACACAACTCATCTGTAACTTACAACACCAACACCAGGAACACAACTCATCTGTAAGTTACACCAGGAACACAACTCATGTGTAAGGTACAACACCAGGAACACAACTCATCTGTAAGTTACAACACCAGGAACACAACTCATCTGTAAGTTACAACACCAGGAACACAACTCATCTGTAAGTTACAACACCAGGAACACAACTCATGTGTAAGGTACAACACCAGGAACACAACTCATCTGTAAGTTACAACACCAGGAACACAACTCATCTGTAAGTTACAACACCAGGAACACAACTCATCTGTAAGTTTCAACACCAGGAACACAACTCATCTGTAAGTTACAACACCAGGAACACAACTCATCTGTAAGTTACAACACCAGCAACACAACTCATGTGTAAGGTACAACACCAGGAACACAACTCATCTGTAAGTTACAACACCAGGAACACAACTCATCTGTAAGTTACAACACCAGGAACACAACTCATCTGTAACTTACAACACCAACACCAGGAACACAACATTACTTACTACTACGGTCTAATCTACCATAAACAAACAACACTACATACGTCTTCTCTCACCCGAGCCCAGTCACGCTAGCCAATACTGTAAATACCGAATTAAAGAAAATATCTACCTGGATGAGGACTAACAAACTTACACTAAACATTGACAAAACCTACTTCATTCAGTGTTGTACCCTCTTATTTAATGACTTAAATGATTCAAACAGTTACTGTAATTACTACACTGCAGAACAATCAAAGGCACTTCTCAGAGCCAACAACAACATAACTATCTTTAACTACAATATCAGATCTTTAAGCAAGCATTACGATGACCTCATAGCATTACTAAATTCCTTGCATGCCAATATGTCCATCATTACACTAACTGAAACCTGGCTAAAGCCTGATACTACAGATGTCTATGCCATTCCTGGTTACACAGCCATACACAACTGTAGGCCAGACCAACAAGGGGGTGGCACAGCAATATACTACTCAGACCAACTAGAATGTATCACTAATACTTGCACAAGGGATGAACATGGGGAATATATAATAGCTAAACTCAAATCCAAATACCTACAAAAACCTCTCACAGTGATAAACATCTACAGAATTCCACAATCAAACATTAGCCAATTTAGTCAAAACCTAGGAAGTATGATAACTGATGCACGCATGAACAAAGATCACTTACTACTCTCAGGTGACTTCAATATAAATCTCCTGCAAGACCAGGACCCACACGTTACTGAATTCACAAACACAATGAGTAACTGCATGTTGCTACCAACAGTAACAAAACCTACAAGAGTTACAGAGACTAGTGTTTCCCTACTTGACCACATCTGGACCAACACCATATCCCCTTTAAAATCAGGCATAATTACAGATAATACCACAGACCACTACCCTACTTTCCTCATAACAACTCTTGGTAAAATACCCCAAGACACTACTAAAGTCACCTTCAGACTTCACAATGAGGCAGCCATTAATAACTTCACAACAGCAGTAACAAACATTGACTGGCACACTGAGCTAGAATTCTATACAGATATTGACAAATGTTTTAATAATTTTCTAAAAAAGACCCAATACCTTTATAACAAGCACTGCCCTAAAAAAACTAAACAGATGACAGCTAAGAGACTGAACAGTCCCTGGCTAACACCCAGCATTCTCAAATCCATAAATACAAAACACCGATATGAAAAACAGTACAGAATGGGTCACATAACCAGAGACCAAACAAAACGTTACTCGTCAATCCTAACCAGCCTGATAAGAAGGGCAAAAAAATTGTATTATGAGAACAGATTATCCAACTTACGAGGTGATATAAAAAAGACCTGGAAGACCCTATCAGAAATTCTGGGAACAAAAAAGATATCACGACATAGCGAAATAAAATTAGCAAAATCAGATGAACCCCAACTCCCACCAACAGAAACAGCAAACAGACTCAATGATTTCTTCTCCACTATAGGTCAAAACCTTGCCAATAATATCCCAAGCTCAGATACCCCACCAAATGACTACCTCACTGGCAACTACCCGAACACACTGTTCCTAGCTCCGACTAAGCCATACGAAGTCTCCCTTATTATCAACGCACTGAAAAACAAGGCAGGAGATTTAAATACCTTACCACCCTTTATATACAAAAAAGCATCACAAGTACTATCACCAATCATTGCAACACTAACAAATCCATTGAATCCTCCACCTTCCCTACAGTTCTCAAAATAGCAAGGGTCACCCCGATCCATAAAGGAGGAGACCAAACAGAGTTGAATAACTATAGGCCAATATCCAATTTACACCCTCTCTCAAAAATCTTCGAAAAATTAATTCATAAACGAATCTACTCCTACCTCATCTCCCATAACATTCTCAACCCCTGCCAATTTGGATTCAGGCCTAATAAAAATACTAATGATGCTATTATACACATGCTAGAACATATATACACTGCAATAGAGAAAAAAGAAGTCCCACTGGGGATCTTCATTGACTTACGTAAAACTTTTGATACAGTTGACCATGACTTGCTCCACGTAAAATTGTCACACTATGGTATAAGAGGGCACTCCCTCAACTACCTCAAGTCATACCTCAGCAACAGAAGCCAATATGTGTATGCAAATGGGGCCAACTCTTCTGCACAACCAATTACAGTTGGTGTCCCACAAGGAAGTGTCCTTGGCCCTCTTCTCTTTCTCCTATACATAAATGACCTACCAAATGCTTCGCAATTACTCAAACCCACCCTTTTTGCAGATGACACCACATACGTCTTCTCTCACCCGAGCCCAGTCACGCTAGCCAATACTGTAAACACAGAATTACAGAAAATATCTACCTGGATGAGGACTAACAAACTTACATTAAACATTGACAAAACCTACTTCATTCAGTTTGGTAGCAGAGCTACAGATGTACCTCTTAACATAACGATAAACGGATCACCTATCACAAAGCTAACAGAGGGAAAATTCTTAGGAATCCACCTCGATAATAGACTCAAATTTCATACACATATACAACAAATTTCTAAGAAAATTTCCAAGACTGTAGGCATACTATCGAAGATACGGTACTATGCTCCACAGTCAGCCCTCCTGGCCCTATATCACTCTCTTATTTACCCCTATCTCACCTATGGAATTTGTGCATGGGGCTCAACAACAACTAACCATCTCAGACCACTAATTACCCAACAAAAGGCTGCAGTTAGAATGATAACAAATTCTCACTACAGGCAGCTCACTCCACCAATATTCAAAACACTCAACCTACTCACCATACAAAACATCCATACTTATTGTTGCACTTATTACATACATAGAACACTTAACTCTGATATTAACCCTCCCCTCAAACATCTCCTTGCCAACCTCAACAGAACACATGACCATAATACAAGGCACAGATCACTCTTTGATGTTCCTCGTGTCCATCTCACGCTATGCAAAAACTCAATGCACATAAAAGGCCCTAAAATCTGGAATTCATTACCTGTAAATATAAAAGAAACACTACCTGTTTATAAATTCAAGTCTCTTCTCAAAGTTCACTTACTCACTCAAAACCAAATAAATACTGAATAACTGAACCATATAAATTGTATATCCTAAATGTTACTCACAATTATATCACACAAATGTTAAACCTAACTTTATTTTTTTTTTTAAATACACTACCTGAATGAACAGCAATGCATGCAACCATATGACCTGTCTTTGTAATACTCATTTGTATTTTATAGTTATCTGTTTACAATAATGTCTTATCACTGATTTCATCATTGCTTAGTTAATCTTAAGTTAATTTTAAGCCAGCCCGTAATGCTATGCATATAAGTGGCTTTAGCATGCTGCTCTTACCTGTATTTTTTTGTACCTCTGTATGTATGCTAAAATTTATAAATAAATAAATAAATAAATAAAAGAGCTACAGATGTCCCTCTTAACATAATGATAAACGGATCACCTATCACAAAGCTAACAGAGGGAAAATTCTTAGGAATCCACCTCGATAATAGACTCAAATTTCATACACATATACAACAAATTTCTAAGAAAATTTCCAAGACCGTAGCCATACTATCGAAGATACGGTACTATGTTCCACAGTCAGCCCTCCTGGCCCTATATCACTCTCTTATTTACCCCTATCTCACCTATGGAATTTGTGCATGGGGCTCAACAACAATAAACCATCTCAGACCACTAATTACCCAACAAAAGGCTGCAGTTAGAATGATAACAAATTCTCACTACAGGCAGCACACTCCACCAATATTCAAAACACTCAACCTACTCACCATACAAAACATCCATACTTATTACTGCACCTATTACATACATAGAACACTTAACTCTGATATTAAGCCTCCCCTCAAACATCTCCTTGCCAACCTCAACAGAACACATGACCATAACACAAGGCACAGATCACTCTTTGATGTTCCTCGTGTCCATCTCACGCTATGCAAAAACTCAATGCACATAAAAGGCCCTAAAATCTGGAATTCATTACCTGTAAATATAAAAGAAACACTACCTGTTTATAAATTCAAGTCTCTTCTCAAAGATCACTTACTCACCCAAAACCAAATAAATACTAAATAACTGAACCTTATAAATTGTATATCTTAAATGTTTCTCATAATTATATCACATAAATGGTAAACCCAAGACCCAATCTAACTTTGTTATTTTTTAAATACACTACCTAACAGAATACTCCATTCTACTGAATGTACAGCAATGCATGCAACCATATGACCTGTCTTTGTAATACTCATTTGTGCTTTATAGTTATCTGTTTACAATAATGTTTTATCACTGATTTCATCATTACTTAGTTAATCTTAAGTTAATTTTAAGCCAGCCCGTAATGCTATGCATACAAGTGGCTTTGGCATGTTGCTCTTACCTGTATTTTTTTTGTACTTCTGTATGCATGTTCAAATTATAAAAAAAAAAAAAAAAAAAAAATAAAACAAACTACAGTACAGGCGGAGATGCTATCCTATTCTCCGTCTTGAACTTAATTCTTTCAATTATAACTCTACCATACACTTTACCAGCGGCAAGTCTTACAGCTTACTTTCTGCAAGTTCAAGCCCCCACTTGCACCATGGTTTGCAATTGTGTCGTTTCAATTTCTTGAGTTCTAATCTACTGTTCTTCCCTCCTGCACCCACTTTCCTGTAACCACAAACTTCTGCTGAACACTCTAACACTACATTTTTAAACCTACCCCATACCTCTTCGACCCCATTGCCTATGCTCTCATTAGCCCATCTATCCTCCAATAGCTGTTTATATCTTACCCTAACTGCCTCCTCTTTTAGTTTATAAACCTTCACCTCTCTCTTCCCTGATGCTTCTATTCTCCTTGTATCCCATCTACCTTTTACTCTCAGTGTAGCTACAACTAGAAAGTGATCTGATATATCTGTGGCCCCTCTATAAACATGTACATCCTGAAGTCTACTCAACAGTCTTTTATCTACCAATACATAATCCAACAAACTACTGTCATTTCGCCCTACATCATATCGTGTATACTTATTTATCCTCTTTTTCTTAAAATATGTATTACCTATAACTAAACCCCTTTCTATACAAAGTTCAATCAAAGGGCTCCCATTATCATTTACACCTGGCACCCCAAACTTACCTCCCACACCCTCTCTAAAAGTTTCTCCTACTTTAGCATTCAAGTCCCCTACCACAATTACTCTCTCACTTGGTTCAAAGGCTCCTATACATTCACTTAACATCTCCCAAAATCTCACTTATATCTGCATGGGGAGCTACCACAACTTTCCTACAACACATCGTGATAACATAATTCTACTGTAAGATTTCAATTTCAACATCGTTCCAGACCACAGAACTCTTCTCCAGGCTGAGGGACTGACCACCTCAAATACTTTTTCTCTAAGGTTGGCGGACTGTTTACATCATCTTTAATTCACTACTACCACTGCTTCCTCTCTATTGCTAAACTCACAAACTAGTACTTAGTCACTTAGCCATAATACCAACTTACCTCATAATTTGTAATATTTTAAAGTTAAGAATTAATCTAAGTCTGCCCGAAATGCCTAGCCATGCTAGGTGTTCTAGTGGCACCCTCTGTAATTAGTATTTTACTACATGTAAACCACACAATAACCAAATTCTGTAAACTCAGCATTGTAATCCTTATAGAGAATAAACTTTGAATTGAATTTGAATTTGAATTTGACTAAAGGCTACTGTGTAGGCTAAACGCTTCATCAATAAAGATACCCACCTGCTGCAAGTGTGTTATCATCATCAATATTTGCAAAGTCTGTTGATGCTATAATTTCACTCATCAATTTTATGCTAGATTTATGTTTTATTAATAAATTATTATACATAAGAACTTAAGAAGGAACACTGCAGCAGGCCTGCTGACCCATGCAAAGCAGGTCCATGTCCTCCCCAAGCAGGTCCATGTCCCCCCAAGCAGGTCCATGTCTCCCCCAAGCAGGTCCATGTCCCTCCCAAGCAGGTCCATGTCCCCCCAAGCAGGTCCATGTCCCCCCCAAGCAGGTCCATGTCCCCCCAAGCAGGTCCATGTCCCCCCCAAGCAGGCCCATGTCCCCCCCAAGCCGGTCCATGTCCCCCCCAAGCAGGTCCATGTCCCCCCAAGCAGGTCCATGTCCCCCCCAAGCAGGCCCATGTCCCCCCCAAGCAGGTCCATGTCCCTCCCAAGCAGGTCCATGTCCTCCCCCAAGCAGGTCCATGTCCTCCCCCAAGCAAGTCCATGTCCCCCCCAAGTAGGTCCATGTCCATATATATACAGTAGGTTCTCTTTTAAACCTACTCTATATATAGCAGTATGAATATTGGAGTGCAACTGAGAAAAATTGCGGTGCAACTAATTTTTTTTGCATTGCAACTGTAAAAAGTGTATCTAAAATTGAATAACATGTGCAATAAATGCAGTTTCACATGTATCATTTTGGACGTAATTTTTAAATTGCATTTACAGAAAGGACAGGTGGAGATACGTTGCAGTTTTATAACTGTAGTGCAGATGCACCTCTTTCAAGACAGTGATGGAGTGAGTGATGATGAAAGTGTTTCCTCTTTTTTGGGTCACCCTGCCTTGGTGGGGAATGGCCGACATGTTAAAAAATACAATTACAAAAAAAAAAAAGAAGTACACTTCGGGTTTTGTATGCCCTAGTTGGAGACGATTCTTGGAGAAAATTGTCTATAAAATGTACTTTTTATTAATACTTTTGGGCATCTGGAATGGATTAATTGGTTCCGTTCCAGACACAAAATTTTATAGAGAATTTTCTGCAACTAGGACATACAAAAACTGCAGTTCCATTGTATATAAAGGACCGTTATACAGTGCAATTTTTATATTTACTGAAAAGTCAATTGAAAATAGAAGATACTACAAAGATCTTTTTATGTGCTGTTTATTGTTGGATTTAGTTTCCAATCATGTTTATTGTTGGATTTAGTTTTCCAATCATGTTTATTGTTAGATTTAGTTTTCCAATCATGTTTATTGTTGGATTTAGTTTTCCAATCATGTTTATTGTTGGATTTAGTTTTCCAATCATGTTTATTGTTGGATTTAGTTTTCCAATCATGTTTATTGTTGGATTTAGTTTTCCAATCGTGTTTATTGTTGGATTTAGTTTCCAATCATGTTTATTGTTGGATTTAGTTTCCAATCATGTTTATTGTTGGATTTAGTTTTCCAATCGTGTTTATTGTTAGATTTAGTTTTCCAATCGTGTTTATTGTTGGATTTAGTTTTCCAATCGTGTTTACAAAAAGACTGCATTACAGGTAGACCTCGACTCACGATGGTGCTACATTCTGACGAACCCATCGTAAGTAGCTAGTATCTTAAGTTGAATATGAATATATGCTAAATAGTTAAATAACTAGTATCACTGAATAAGTAAATAAAGAAATAATTATTGTAACTAAATACCATTATTAAAAAGTAAATATATGAATACAAGTTACAAACTTGTTGGGTAATTGCCTTAAATTTCATCCCCATTGTAAAGTTGAAATATCATAAGACGAACCATTGTAAGTCAAGGAGCACCTGTATATTCAAATGGAAGCTCTAAATTGTAAGGGTCATACAGAGCCTTAGGAAGTGGAAGAGGCCAGTGGTTAACACAGTGACCTAGAGTTTTACAACTCACTTCCCGTGGATTCAGGACGAAGCCTGATCTCTAAGATGAGAGATCAGATTTCACCCAAGGAATCAGAGGGTAGTTATGGTTCCTTAGATCAAGAGCCCTTCACCGGCATCAAGATTAAAGGGTATCAGCAATGAAAGACCACTGAAATTTTGACGAGGGAATATCCCTTGCCGTTTAAAATTAAATACCGGGCCCCATGGAGTGTGCGTGAGAGGCAGTAGTGACCAGAGCACAATTCATGGTATCCGCCCCCAAGATAACCCAGCTTGGGGGAGATTTGGCCCCCATTTATTACAAATCAGGCCAGGTATAATGTAATCATCAGAAATATACAGTACTCACACCTGGGGTGCTGGGACATGCAAGGTTCCCAAGGGAAAATGTCCAGACACGCCACACTCATCGACACTGTGGATCCGCAAGTACACACAAGTTCGATACAATACAGTAAGTCCTCAACTTACAAACACATTGAGGACCTGTATTGTATATAATAATAATATAATGATGATATACACAATAATATAATAATGATATTATACACAAAGTGTCTAAGTTGGGGAGTTACTGTAATGCCGTATATGATTTTGTAGATAAATGATTCGGAGAACCAACAGGAAGATGAGCTGGCCACTTATGCAACACTTGGGTAACTTTACTGTGTGATGAATGGTTTGAAAAACCGACAAGTTGAAGATTGAGACACTTATGCAGCATATGGGAATCTTTATTCAGGAAACGTTTCGCCACACAGTGGCTTCATCAGTCCAATACAAAGAGGAAGGCGTAAGGAGAGGAGGAGAATGAGGTAATCAGTCCCTCAACCTGGAGTCGATGTGTTCAGTCCATCAATCTTGTAGAATGTACAGCATAGGGCCGTAGACGTGGCTTATATACTGTAGTGAGGTGACGTGAAGCAGATGGAGGCGGGGTCATAGTGGTACCATCCACTAGTCGAAGTAGGTCTTCGTCCAAAGGTTGAACAAGTGTCGAAGAATTCTTTGTAACAAGACCCCATGATGCTGCCATGTCTGACAGTTGTGATGAATGGTTTGAAAAACCGACAAGTTGAAGATTGAGACACTTATGCAGCATATGGGAATAAAGATTCCCATATGCTGCATAAGTGTCTCAATCTTCAACTTGTCGGTTTTTCAAACCATTCATCACAACTGTCAGACACGGCAGCATCATGGGGTCTTGTTACAAAGAATTCTTCGACACTTGTTCAACCTTTGGACGAAGACCTACTTCGACTAGTGGATGGTACCACTATGACCCCGCCTCCATCTGCTTCACGTCACCTCACTACAGTATATAAGCCACGTCTACGGCCCTATGCTGTACATTCTACAAGATTGATGGACTGAACACATCGACTCCAGGTTGAGGGACTGATTACCTCATTCTCCTCCTCTCCTTACGCCTTCCTCTTTGTATTGGACTGATGAAGCCACTGTGTGGCGAAACGTTTCCTGAATAAAGATTCCCATATGCTGCATAAGTGTCTCAATCTTCAACTTTACTGTGGAAATGTATCACCAGCCAGTGGCTTCTTCAGTCCAATGCAGAGAAAGGTGGAAGATGAGGAGGAATTTGAGGTGATCAGTCCCTCAGCCTGGAGATGATGTAATCAGCCCATCAATCTCAGGGGACTGATCACTTATAGCCTCAAATTCTTCCTCATCTTCCACCTTTTTCTGCTCTGGACTGAGGAAGACACTCACTAGCATAAAACATTTCCACAATAAGGATATCTAAGTGTTATGCAAGTGTCTAACTCATTATGCATGAGTTTCTTGCAGTTTAAATACCATATGTTATGTTGTTGCTTTCTTTCTTAACACTACTTAATACCCAGTAATCAGATAATTTGCTGGGAGAAACATACTCAGCTGAACCCAGGAATCAGATAATTTGCTGGGAATCAGAACATTTGCCAAGAGAAACATGCTCAGCTGAGTCCAAGAATCCAATAAACATACACACACACACGCGCTTTAAAATTCAATCGTAACAGACTTGGGATTTTCCAATGTTCCACTTTCAACTGAGACTCCATTCTGTCTCGGAGAGTTGCAAGATGATTCAGCAGTTCCACATGTGGTGTTTACCCACAAATGGCACCTTCAATTTCCTCTACACTCTGCACTGTCAATACTGCTTCCACCTACCTCACCAAAATTATTATTGTAATCATTACAAAGCACTAAACCCACAAGGTTTATACGGAGCTGTTGAGAACCATAAGAAAAACAGAAGGAATTTCGTCTTTGCCTCATCACAATTTTACTTTCATATCGTTTATCAGATCCCATTTTACAAACCTCATTTTGGTACATTGTTTGCATACATATAAACACTAGGAATACTTTGTCTACTTCACAGCTTAGGTTCAAAGCAAACTTGTAAATGGTCATTTCTTGCAAAGAAAATAGTTATCCATAGAAAGTAAAAGTATTGCTAGGTATTTATGATCATAAGGCAGCTGCTGCTGCGATGATTGTTCATATTTCATGTCGGTGGATGTAAGTCAGCCGGAGATGGTGTCAGTGACTTATTTGTACCGCAAGTCAGCTGGAGATGGTGTCAGTGACTTATTTGTAACACAAGCCAGGTGGAGATGGCAGAAATGACTTAATTCTAACACAAACCACCTGCAGATGGTGTTAGTGAGTTGGTAACAAAGTTGACCTCTGAGACTGCACGTTACTGGTATTAATATTATCGTAAACAACAGACATGTCAAATGGAACAAGGCCACACTTCTCGAAGGCGTCCACGGAAAATTCTGCTTCTTGGATTTTGTTCCAAGCGTCGAGGAATATTAACGGAAAGTATTTCTGAGAGAGGTCCTTTCCAAGAGAGATTTCGAAGATTTTCAAACTTCGGTCGTACTGGTAGTGGAACTTGCCCAATATTTTCAAAAAGGGGTCTAGAATATTGAGAGGACTGTGGTAATGAGAGAAGAGTATTATCCCTTCTTCCTGGCAGAAGGTGGTAGCCTCCAGGCTTGCATGACAAGGGTGACCATGGAGGAAAAGCAACACTGGTTTTTCTATCTCATTTTCTATAAGCTCGGCATTGAAAAGTTTTAGCCATGTTAAGAATAGTAAGGGGTCCAACTGCCCATTTCCAGAAGCACCGACATGGAACTGCGACTGTTCGAGGAAGTCTTGGTCAGACCACAAGGGCCTATCAAAGCCGTTCTGCAGAAATAAAGGCTTCAAGCAGAAGCCGGCAGCTGAGAATGTCACCATCACACTTATCCCCTTCTGGTTCTGACCCACAAAGCTATACGTGTTCCTGCGACCTCGGAGAATTATGACCTCGTTCCTGATGTGGGTGTGGGAGAGGAACATCTCGACGCAGTTGAAGACTCGCGACGCATTGTTCTTCACCAGGAATGTCTCAGCCGTTATACCATAGTAGTTTGTCAGGTGTTTCTTCAGCATGGTCTCCCAGTTCCTCACACTGCTGTTTGTTATCATGCCCCAGTCTTCGGAGTGCACCAGCTTCTCGCCAAACACTTCCAAGAAGTCGCAAATGCCGGTTGGAAATGACGAGAGACTGAGGTACTCCTTAACATAACATATGTCCTTTATCACTGGAAGACGCCCCATTTTCCGCATGCGCAACATCCACTCGAAAAATTTGTCACTGTCAGAAATGCACGTAATAAATTTTAAGTATGTCTGGAAATAATTTATATTGTCCGGCATCGACTTCAAGTTAGTCAGAATTTTCATGTTTCTCTCAAGTCTATTTTTGGATATGCAATAAAATTCTGAAACTTGGTCCCACGACATAGAGTTGGAGAGCAGCTTTTCAATCGCAACTTCAAGAATATCTAGACAACTATCACTATTTTTAGTTTTTATTTCTCTGAAGATTTCACCTATTGTTTGTGGGCACTGTTTGGGCTCGGCTTGGGAAACATATTTCCCCGCCGCATCTCCCACCACAACAGCTTTTGTGATCTCCGGTACATCACCATTTTCATGTATAATGATGGTGACTGGCGTAGAGTCTGCACTAAGCTCTGCCTCCAGAGTATCTTCCCATTGGTTGGCCGTTTCAAAGATTACACCTATGTTTGTCACTGTCTCTTCTTCTTCGTGTTTCTTTATCACAACAGTAGCAGCTGCGTCTGTCACTCCTTGACGTTTCTTTTTTGCAACAGCAGCAGGTGCGTCTGTCGCTCCTTTGCGTTTCTTTTTGGCAACAGTAGCAGCTGCATCTGTCCTTCCTTGGCGTTTCGCTTTTGTAACAGTAGCAGCTGCATCTGTCGTTCCTTGGCGTTTCACTTTTGCAACAGTAGTCGCTGCATCTGTCGATCCTTGGCGTTTTGTTTTTGCAACAGTAGCAGCTGCGTCTGTCGTTCCTTGACGTTTCTTTTTTGCAACAGTAGCAGCTGCCTCTATCGCTTCTTGACGTTTTGTTTTTGCAACATTTCTGCAAGTTGGAAAACATGAGAAAGGACTTAAACATATAAGCGTCCCAAAGAAAAATATAAAAAATAAATTTCTTTGTAAAGTACTTATCATTATACAAGAGGTCCCTAACATATACAAGAGGTCCTTAACACATACAAGAGGTCCCTAACATATACAAGAGGTCCTTAACATTTACAAGAGGTCCTTAACATATACAAGAGGTCCCTAACATATACAAGAGGTCCTTAACATTTACAAGAGGTCCCTAACATATACAAGAGGTCCCTAACATTTACAAGAGGTCCTTAACATATACAAGAGGTCCCTAACATATACAAGAGGTCCTTAACATTTACAAGAGGTCCCTAACATATACAAGAGGTCCCTAACATTTACAAGAGGTCCTTAACATATACAAGAGGTCCCTAACATATACAAGAGGTCCCTAATATATACAAGAGGTCCTTAACATTTACAAGAGGTCCCTAACATATACAAGAGGTCCCTAACATTTACAAGAGGTCCTTAACATTTACAAGAGGTCCTTAACATATACAAGAGGTCCCTAACATATACAAGAGGTCCCTAACATATACAAGAGGTCCTTAACATATACAAGAGGTCCCTAACATATACAAGAGGTCCCTAACATTTACAAGAGGTCCCTAACATATACAAGAGGTCCCTAATATTTACAAGATGCCCCCCTAAGATACCCAAAAAAAAAAACACAAGAATAGAAGAGCACTGCAGAAGGCCTACTGGCCCATGCTAGGCAGGTCCTCCTCAAATTCAGGTCCTGGAGTATACCTAGAGAGGGTTTCTGGGGTCAATGCCCCCGTGGCTCGGTCTGAGACCAGACCGAGTCCAAAGTATTTTCACCAATGTTTTGACCTCTTGACCCTTTTTCAATGTCCCTAACATACAAATGGTCTCTCATGAACAAATAAATAGCATTCCTTATTTTTTTAACTTACAAATGAATTGTTTGTGGAGAAAATAATGACACAAAAGAATGGCTATACACAAATTGTAAATGGTTTTGTAAATGGTCCATTTACAAGCTTGTGTGACACATAAATGGACCATTTACAAGCTTATGTGATATGTAAATGATCCTTTTCCAAGTCAGTGTAACTTTGTAAATGGTCCAAGTGGAACCAAAATGTCATCGTGAGCTTCTCTTTCCCATGTGCATATTATATGTGTATTGTTCCAGTCATGGTATTATGCCCTTTTCTTCTTTAACTCTTAAACGGTCCAAACAGATCGACGTTCAAATTCGTAGCTACAAAAGTAGATCTACCTTTTTTTAACGTATTTTCAAATATAACAAAAAAAATGTAGATAAAAGTTTTTTTTTACACGTTTTCAAATGTAAAACAAAAAAGAAGATCTATATTTTTTTACATACTTTCAGATGTTGAAAAAACGTATATATACGTTTGGACCGTTTAAGGGTTAAAGGATGGCTATGTTTCGCAGATGTTTGTGCTGTGGCTCGGCAGCTGTAGACCTTCATATGCACCAGCAAGGACAATGATACAGTAAGTCCTTGATTTACAAACACATTGGGGACTTCCTGAATTATTCATAACATTGATAATAGAGGAAGTCTTCAACTTACGAACACATTGGGGACCTTCTGTATTGTGTATAATAATGATATAATAATGATATTATACACAATAATGATTTTTTTTTCAACACGTCGGCCGTCTCCCACCAAGGCAGGGCAACCCAAAAAAGAAACACTTTCATCGTCATACACATATAATCACTGTCTTTGCAGAGGTGCCCACATAAGACAGCTCAGATGTCACTTCAAGCAACCAATATCCCAAACCCTTCCTTTAAAGTGCAGGCATTGTACTTCCTACCTCCAGGACTCAAGTCCAGCTAACTGGTTTCCCTGAATCCCTTCACAAAATATTACCCTGCTCACATGGTTATAATTATGACCATAATTTTTAAGGGGGTGGAACTGTAAGCCAGCAGAAGGCCTCGGTCAGATGACAAAAGCTCCAATGGTGGATCATCATCCAACTAAGACATGTGTTGGGAAACACTTGTCCTATATCCTGACGAACCTTACCTAACCTAACCACTCCTATCTAACACACACATGCCTGCTGCATGTCCAGGCCCCTTGCACACCAAACCTCTCTCACCCCTCCCTCCATCCTGTCCTAAAATGACCCCTACCCCTCTTCCCCTCCACTACAAATTTATATACCCTCCAAGTCATTCTACAGTGGACCCCCGGTTAACGAACTTTTTTCATTCCAGTAGTATGTTCAGGTGCCAGTACTGACCGAATTTTTTCCCATAAGGAATATTGTGAAGTAGATTAGTCCATTTCAGACCCCCAAACATACACGTACAAACGCACTTACATAAATACACTTACATAATTGGTCGCATTTGGAGGTGATCGTTAAGCGGGGGTCCACTGTATTCTGCTCCATCCTCTAAGTGACCAAACCACCTCAACAATCAATCTTCAGCCCTCTAAATAATACTTTTTGTAACTCCACACCTCTTCCTAATTTCCACACTATGAATTCTCTGGATAGTATTTACACCACACATTGCCCTTAGACATGACATCTCCACTGCCTCCAACTGCCTCCTTGCTGTAGCACTTACAACCCAGGCTTCACACCCATATAAGAATGTTGGTACCACTATACTCTTGTACATTCCCTTCTTTGCCTCCATGGATAACAATAACAATGATACAATAATATTATAGACAACACAGAAGATTCTCAACGTATTTGTAAGTCAAAGACTCACTGTACGTACTGTATGCTTATTGTATATGTTTACTGTATATGTCTTAAACCTCTGACTGTTTTGGTCATATACAGTGGACCCCCAGTTAACGATATTTTTTCACTCCAGAAGTATGTTCAGGTGCCAGTACTGACCGAATTTGTTCCCATAAGGAATATTGTAAAGTAGATTAGTCCATTTCAGACCCCCAAACATACACGTACAAACGCACTTACATAAATACACTTACATAATTGGTCACATTCAGAGGTAATCGTTATGCGGGGGTCCACTGTATATACATCTTACGAGCCAGTGTTTGGGACGTATATATACTCAACAATTCTAGCGGCTTCAAATCAAGCAGGAGAAAGCGGTAGGCCCACATGTGAGAGAATGGGTCTGTGTGGTCACTGTGTACCATATAAAAAAAATCCTGCAGCACGCAGTGCATAATGAGAAAAAAAAAAAACTCCGACCGTTTTTTGTAATAAAACGCTGACTTTGAGGTGTATTTTCGTATAGTATTTATCGTTGTATTCTCGTTTTTATGGTCTCATGTGATAAAATGGAAAACATATTACAGAGACAGAGATGATATTGATTAGTTTCACAATGAAATCAACCTTGAAATTGAGCTCAAAGTAGCGGAAATGCTCGATTTTTACTAATGTTCAAGAGTAAGCAAATCACACCACACGTCCAATACACATCAACTGGGGAGTCTAATATTCTTTCACTAGTGCACTGATATTATATATACCATTTTTACAATAATGCGTAACAGTAAATCTTCTATTTTTTGTAAGAATAAAAAATCAAAACAGAAAGCAATAGTAATATAAGAGGGGCCTAGAGACGTGACTAATGAACAGAGGATATGTTATTTTAGTGCCAAGAATGTCTGCATTGTTTATTCTGGACCCTATTTGGAAATTGGCATCTTTTTTAATTTGCGTGAAATTGGCCAAATTGCCAATTTCTGACCACTTTATTGGGTAGTTCAAATCGGTAAATGGGCGGTTTCTTGTACTCAACTGATAGAAAAAATGGAGTTCTAAAGAAATAGCTATGAGTTTGGTCAACTGGAACAACGGAACTGGCCAAAAATAGGGCTCAAATTGGCAAAATCGTCGATGCATACATGTCGCCGAGACCGCTAACTCTGCGGGACCGTAATTCCGTGAGTTTTCGACCAAATTTTGTACTTTTGATGTCATTACCATCCGGAAAAGATTATCATTTCATAAGAAAAAATAATTTTTTTTTTCCAAAAATTTTGCAACATAGGATGACAGTTTCAGAAAGGGGCTTGCAACAGTCAAAGGGTTAATATAGCATATGTTTATTTTAGAACATTCACCTCTGGGGTTACTGAAAGCAGTGAAGAGTTTTTACGAGGATAGTGAGGCTCAAGTTAGAGTATGTAGGAAAGAGGGAAATTTTTTCCCAGTAAAAGTAGGCCTTAGACAAGGATGTGTGATGTCACCTTGGTTGTTTAATATATTTATAGATGGGGTTGTAAGAGAAGTAAATGCGAGGGTCTTGGCAAGAGGCGTGGAGTTAAAAGATAAAGAATCACACACAAAGTGGGAGTTGTCACAGCTGCTCTTTGCTGATGACACTGTGCTCTTGGGAGATTCTGAAGAGAAGTTGCAGAGATTGGTGGATGAATTTGGTAGGGTGTGCAAAAGAAGAAAATTAAAGGTGAATACAGGAAAGAGTAAGGTTATGAGGATAACAAAAAGATTAGGTGATGAAAGATTGAATATCAGATTGGAGGGAGAGAGTATGGAGGAGGTGAACGTATTCCGATATTTGGGAGTGGACGTGTCAGCGGATGGGTCTATGAAAGATGAGGTGAATCATAGAATTGATGAGGGAAAAAGAGTGAGTGGTGCACTTAGGAGTCTGTGGAGACAAAGAACTTTGTCCTTGGAGGCAAAGAGGGGAATGTATGAGAGTATAGTTTTACCAACGCTCTTATATGGGTGTGAAGCGTGGGTGATGAATGTTGCAGCGAGGAGAAGGCTGGAGGCAGTGGAGATGTCATGTCTGAGGGCAATGTGTGGTGTGAATATAATGCAGAGAATTCGTAGTTTGGAAGTTAGGAGGAGGTGCGGGATTACCAAAACTGTTGTCCAGAGGGCTGAGGAAGGGTTGTTGAGGTGGTTCGGACATGTAGAGAGAATGGAGCGAAACAGAATGACTTCAAGAGTGTATCAGTCTGTAGTGGAAGGAAGGCGGGGTAGGGGTCGGCCTAGGAAGGGTTGGAGGGAGGGGGTAAAGGAGGTTTTGTGTGCGAGGGGCTTGGACTTCCAGCAGGCATGCGTGAGCGTGTTTGATAGGAGTGAATGGAGACAAATGGTTTTTAATACTTGACGTGCTGTTGGAGTGTGAGCAAAGTAACATTTATGAAGGGATTCAGGGAAACCGGCAGGCCGGACTTGAGTCCTGGAGATGGGAAGTACAGTGCCTGCACTCTGAAGGAGGGGTGTTAATGTTGCAGTTTAAAAACTGTAGTGTAAAGCACCCTTCTGGCAAGACAGTGATGGAGTGAATGATGGTGAAAGTTTTTCTTTTTCGGGCCACCCTGCCTTGGTGGGAATCGGCCGGTGTGATAATAAAATATAATAAAATAAAAATTCACCTCTTTCTCCGACTTAGCAAACTGGACACACCGCGACTCTCATTCCTATACAACACCCTCACTCTTCCTCCCAACCATAATAATAATAATAATAATAATAATTTATTTCGGCATGATACAATGTTTGTACAGAGATGGGTGACATTTATTTGTATACGTAAAAAGCCCAGAGTTATGCAGAGCATTTCGGGCAAACTTCTGCAGAGACTTCTAATATTTTCACTGTTGTCAATGAAGTGGCAAAGATCACATATGGAATGTTTGTTGCATCAGATATGATGCAAAGGATAAGTGGGAGAAAGGTAAGGAAGGGAGAAAGAGAAAATGAGGATACAGGAGAAAGAGAAAGAAAAGAGAATGGGACTCATCAGAGTACTAAACTTTTTTCAATTTCACTGCTTAAAAATACACGAAATTTGATATGGAACATTATGGTTCACGGACTCAACTTCGATTAGAATATTCAGGAACACATTAATGCCATAGATGGATGGATTTACTGAACTGCATTTTGAGAACTTGGAGAGGTACTACATACAGGCGGTCCTTGACTTACGATGGGGTTACATTCCGACAAACCCTACAGGTAGTCCTTGACTTACGATGGGGTTACATTCCGATAATCCCTACAGGCGATCCTTGACTTATGATGAGGTTACATTCCGATAATCCCTACAGGTGGTCCTTGACTTACAATGGGGTTACATTCCGATAATCCCTACAGGCGGTCCTTGACTTACAATGGGGTTACATTCCGATAATCCCTACAGGTGGTCCTTGACTTACAATGGGGTTACATTCCGATAATCCCTACAGGTGGTCCTTGACTTACAATGGGGTTACATTCTGATAATCCCTACAGACGGTCCTTGACTTACAATGGAGTTACATTCCGACAAACCCATCATAAGTTGAAAATATCACAAGTCAAATACGAATATAATATTTTATTATTTTATTATTAACACACTGGCCGATTCCCACCAAGGCAGGGTGGCCCGAAAAAGAAAAACTTTCGCCATCATTCACTCCATCACTGTCTTGCCAGAAGGGTGCTTTACACTACAGTTTTTAAACTGCAACATTAACACCCCTCCTTCAGAGTGCAGGCACTGTACTTCCCATCTCCAGGACTCAAGTCCGGCCTGCCGGTTTCCCTGAACCCCTTCATAAATGTTACTTTGCTCACACTCCAACTGAACACGTAAATAAACAATAATTACTGTAACTAAATACCAGTATTTAAAAGTAAATAAATGAATACAAGTTATGGACTTGCTGCCTTCATGTTGGGTAATTATCTTAAGTTTCATCTCCAGAGTAATTGATGCCACACCATTATCAAGTTGAATTATAATTATTGTGGCATGCAAAGAGTACGTAACCTTTATTCGGCGCATGTACACACCCTCATTTACAGGCTATCTCCCCCAACCAGCGAACCAGGTTGCTAAGAGTTGATGATGGGGCCCCGTCGTTCAATTAGTGACCAAGTTCTAGCCAATAAGAAGATGGTTTTGGCAATCGCAGAGGTTATGTGGGTACCACTCTCCTGTCTGCCCTTGTCATTCCCATTCTAGAGCTGGTTGAAGCACAGTCTGCTATCTTGTGGCTTCTATTTCTGCCTTGCTTACCGTGGAGTGCACTATACTTATCGCTGTACATAGTGTACATATTGCTGTTCTAAATTGGTGAAGGATAATATAAGTCTAAACTTTTTCTGCTGTGTTTATTTTGCTCCCATTACACCCGGGATAACAGGCCATTTGGATTCCTGGGTTGTAATATGGGTAGCCTGTCCGAGAGCTGGAGCTGGACTTAGAGAAACGGTTGAGCTTAGGGTGAAGCTCGTAGCAGGAACATTGTGCAGCTTGCTGTCTGGCATTGCATTAGCTTGGCCTACGCTTTACAAATTTTGTGTGTCAGTTACTGTTATGGTCAGCCTTGCTATTGTGTTATCGTTCAACAGCTTGCTACTAGCTTGTTCGGTGTGCACGCTTCGCTACGGTCAATCTTCTAGAACAGTGTAGCTGTCTGGCATTGCTTTACAAATTTTGCGTGTCAGTTGTTACTAGCCTGCACGGTGTGGAGAATTTTGCAGTCAGCTTTGCTTGTATGCGTATTCTGAAATCGTACTGTGCATAGCTAAGCGTGTTCTGCAAATTAACGTGTTACATTGGGGTATTCTGCAATCGTACTTTGCATAGCGAATAACTTATGCCACCTAGACGAGTCAGACGTCTGGTGTCGGTATATACTTTGCATAACCTACCTAAATTGTCCCTACAGCGTTGTTGGAAAATTGCTCGTTCCATTGGCATTAAATACAAACGCACTCTCACAGCTGCGCAACAGCATTCACTGATTGCTGACAAACTTACAGAAGAAGAGATGGCACATCAGACTCCTCCCTCTACGGGAGCTAGGTCAAAAACTACTATGTTCTCGCAGGAGGAAGATGATACACCTATGGAGCAAAATGGTCAGTATAGTGCAGCTGGGTTGTCTCAAGGTGAATCAGCGTCCTTGGCACTTGAGCTGGCAAAAATCAATCTTGAGCAAACTACGGAACAGAGAGCATTCGCAAGGGAAGAATTTGATAGGGAAAGAGAAAGGAGGCAGTTTTCGCATTCTGTAAATGATTTTAGTTTACAAAAAGCAGTACAGCTTGTTCCCCGCTTCAATGAGGCCGAACCAGAACAATTTTTCGAAAGCTTCGAAAATCAGGCTCGAGCCTTGAGGTGGCCGGAACAGCATTGGGCATCGTTGGTTCATACAGCATTATTGGGTAAGGCACAGGAATTTACGTCAGCATTAAATGACGCTGAATTTTCTGATTATAAAGTAGTGAAGACCACAGTGTTGGGAGCATATACATGTATCCCAGCCAAATATAGAAAGATTTTTAAATTAAGCAGGCGGCAGCTTGGTCAATCCCTAGTGGACTTTGTGAGACAGCAAACCAAAGCTTTTACCAGCTGGTATAAAGCAAGTGGTGTCTCTACCTTTGAGGAGCTGGTGCAGCTTATTCTGATTGATAACCTGCTGGAGTCTGTGGGACCAGAGGTTCGAGTCTTTCTGCAGGATCGTGACTTAACCACTGCATTGGAGGCAGCCAGGTTGGCTGATACCTTCGAAACTAACCGCTCCTTGTCCGAGCGGTCCCGTCTCTCTTTTCAACAGCCTGGCATGAGCAGAGATCGTCAACCTTGGAAAATGAAGTGCCAGCCGGAGGGAGAACGTCTACGTCAGCCAACTAAGTCACCTGGTGAGCCACGCTTCTCAACATATGGTCCACCTGCGGAGAGGCAAACTACTCATGGTGCATCTTGACAACAGTATCCAGAGAGACACCAGCCAGAACAACACCATTTGCAACGTCAGCAGGGAGTAAAGGGCAAGCCTGTCGTCTGCTTCCTCTGTAACAAAGTAGGTCACATCCGTCCCAACTGCCCCCATAAACCCCAACCCATTGGGAAAATCTCTAATATCCCTAGTAACATGTCCCCTAGAGAAGCAGAAAAAGGTATGGCCCCTTATTATTGCAAGAGTCTTATTTCCCTTCAGGAAAACTCAGAAACAACTGAAGTAAAGACCTTTAGAGATACTGGAGCATATTGCTCACTTGTAAGAGAAGGAATATTACCCCTTTCAGAGAACACTTCCTTGAATTCTTCTGTTTTATTGGAAGCATTTGGAGGAGCTATATATTCTGTTCCTTTGCATAAAATTTATGTACAGTGCAAATATTACACTGGGTACTTGACTGTAGGTGTCTCAAAAGGATTCCCCATGAAAGATGCCATGTTATTACTGGGTAATAACATTACTACTGTTAGTGCGTGTCCTGAACCTATAATGAGTAATTCTTCTCCGGTGTTGGCCATAACTCGGGCAACATCCCAAGGGTTGTCTGGAGAGAATGTTGACCTATCCTTGGACGACTCCAATCTCGGAATAGCCACATTGTTTTATGAGGCACACCGGCGGAGCCTCGTAAATCAAGTGAACAGACCCCGATCAAGCCTTCCTATTCCCAGGTTGCAGGATTGCCAGATGTCTCTGTTTCCATGCCCGAGGGACTGTCCTTCCGGGAGGAACAACGAAAGGACCCTTCTTTAAAATTCGCTTTTGAGGCAGCCATGGGTAAATCCTCTTTGGGTCATCCGGTCAGGTATGAAGTTAAAAACGATTATTTGATCTTCACTGAGACTGGTAAGGAGATAGAGGGCCGGCAATTGTATGACAGGTTAGTGGTTCCAACCAAGTTTAGACCTCAAATATTAAATATAGCTCATAATACTTCATTAGGAGGTCACTTAGGAATTACAAAAACCTTGTATAGAATCACAAAAGAATTTTATTGGCCAAAATTAAAGAAAGATGTGAAGAATCATATTAGGTGTTGCCGAGAATGTCAGCAAGTAGGGAAACCTGGACATTCCATTAAACCTGCACCTCTCCAACCTATACCTGCTGATGGAGAACCTTTTGCAGATTTAATTATAGATTGTGTAGGTCCACTACCTAGGTCAAAGTCTGGAAATCAATATTTATTTACGATTATGGATAAAGTAACCAGATATCCTGAAGCAATTCCCATGCGCAGTATTAATACTAAAGCTATTCTCAAAGCTTTAACAAAATTCATTTCTTGTTTTGGCATTCCTAAAACTATTCAAAGTGATCAAGGTACTAACTTCACTGCCAAAGCATTTAGAGAAGTATTAACTAGGTTAGGGATAATCCACAACTTATCCACTGCCTATCATCCTCAGTCCCAAGGCGCCTTGGAAAGATTCCATCAGACGTTAAAAACAACGATGAGAACTTTTTGCATGCACTTTCCTACAGACTGGGATGAATCACTACCTTTGTTGCTGTTCTCAGTACGAGAGACGGTGCAAGAGTCTACAGGGTATAGTCCGTCTGAGCTGATCTTTGGGCACAATGTACGAGGTCCTCTTCGGGTGCTCAAAGAAGGATGGATGGGAGAAGACGTTAGCTCAACACTCTACAACCCGTCTTCAAGGTTGTAGGTGGCACGTCAGTTAGCCAAGGCTGACCTAAAGACAGCTTAAAGTAAGATGAAACAGAGGTATGACAGAAGTGCACAATTCTGCTCCTTCCATCTAGGAGACAAGGTGTTGGTGCAGGAACCTATACCTGGCCACACCTTGAAAGCTAGATTTATGGGACCTATGCAGATTGTAAGTAGATTATCTGATGTAAATTATGTGGTAGCTCCCATTGATAAGACCTCAAAAACTAAAATTTACCACATCAATCAACTGAAATCTTTTCATACACCAGATAAAGTCCCAGTAATGACTCTGTCCTCTACCTCTGAGGACGACTCTGATTCTTTGCACTCTATCTCTGAAATTAATATTAAACTTTCAAATTCTGTCCTCCTCAAGGATCCTAGCCCTTTAATGGAGGGACTATCTGAAATGCAAGCAACAAATTTAACTGAGCTTCTACAGTCATATCCTAATATTTTTTCGGATGTGCCGAAAAAATGTACATTAGGTTATCATGATGTAGATGTGGGAAACTCTAAACCAATTAAACTCTCCCCCTACAGAGCTAATCCTGAAAAGCAGAGGCTACTTCAGCAGGAAGTAGAATTTTTGTTAAAGCATGGTTTAGTGGAGGAGTCATCTAGTCCATGGGCTTCACCGTGCATCCTTGTGAAGAAGGCTGATGGAGGGTTTCGTATGTGTACAGACTACCGTAAGGTGAATGAGGTCACAATTACAGATGCTTACCCTCTTCCTCATCTGGATGACGTAATTGACTTTGTGGGTAAGGCTATTTTTGTGTCCAAGTTAGATCTCCTAAAAGGTTACTGTCAGGTACCTTTGACGAATAAGGCGAAGGAAATCTCTGCCTTCGTAATTCCAGGAGGTCATTATCAATACACAGTTACCCCCTTTGGAATGAAAAATTCCCCCTCTTCATAACAGAAACTTATCCATCAGGCTATTAAAGGACTTGAAGGCACGGCAGCGTACCTAGATGATATTGTTGTGGTGTCTGATACTTGGGATCAACACCTACTTAGACTTAAGGCTCTTTTTGAGACCTTTAAGAGTTCCCATTTAACAGTTAATTTATCTAAATCTTCCTTTGGCCAGGCCACTATCACTTTTCTAGGCCATGAAGTAGGTAGTGGTAAAGTTGCACCTAAACTTGCTAAAGTTCTTGCTATTAAAGATTATCCAGTTCCTCATGATAGGAAATCTCTTCAACGTTTCCTAGGCATGATAGGATTTTACAGAAGATTCTGTAAGAATTTCTCAGATATTGTAGCCCCTCTTACCTCTCTTACCAGTCACAAAGTTCCCTTTAATTGGACCTCAGACTGCAACACTGCTTTTAATAAAGCAAAAAGAATATTGTGTACTGCACCCATTATCTTGTCTCCAGACTTCTCCAAACCTTTTTCATTACAGGTTGATGCTTGTGAGTCTGGGGTTGGGGCAGTACTATTACAAATCGAGAATGAGGAGTTGCAGCCTGTAGCATACTTTTCAGCCAAGTTCCAGCCACATCAGAGGGCTTACTCTACCATTGAAAAAGAAGCCCTCGCGCTGGTACTGGCTTTGGAGCATTTCGATGTTTATGTGGGCCAGACATTGCAGGTGGTCACAGTCTACAGTGATCACAATCCTCTAGTATATCTCCAAGCCATGAAGAACCACAACACAAGGCTCATGCACTGGACGCTAAGACTGCAACCATACTCACTCAGAATTAAATATATTGCCGGCAAAGAAAATGTGTTGGCGGACTCATTATCTAGAGTCTAATATTTTTATTTATTTAGGTTAGGATGTTATATTTGTGGTAACCCCTTTTCACGCTCTTTTTTTTTTATCCCCTGGTGTGGGGTTTTTTTTTAGTGAGGGGATGCGGGCTACCGTCCGCCTGTATCTTGGACCTATGCTAGCCTGACTGACTGCTGTCTCACTTTGAGTTTAGGGTTTGGCTTTTTGTCACGAGAAAAGCTGAGCTCTATCTAAGAGTTGGATGGTGGAGAGGAAAGGCGGTCCCATTATTTTGTGCCATGGCGGCACGGTTACCACTGGGAGGTGGCAGCCTAATCCTGAGCCTTCTCAGGGTGGGGGTGTGGCATGCAAAGAGTACGTAACCTTTATTCGGCGCATGTACACACCCTCATTTACAGGCTATCTCCCCCAACCAGCAAACCAGGTTGCTAAGAGTTGATGATGGAGCCCCGTCGTTCAACTAGTGACCAGGTTCTAGCCAATAAGAAGATGGTTTTGGCAATCGCAGAGGTTATGTGGGTACCACTCTCCTGTCTGCCCTTGTCATTCCCATTCTAAAGCTGGTTGAAGCACGGTCTGCTATCTTGTGGCTTCTATTTCTGCCTTGCTTACCGTGGAGTGCACTATACTTATCACTGTACATAGTGTACATATTGCTGTTCTAAATTGGTGAAGGATAATATAAGTCTAAACTTTTTCTGCTGTGTTTATTTTGCTCCCATTACACCCGGGATAACAGGCCATTTGGATTCCTGGGTTCTAATAATTATTATAATCATGGGAGAGCGCTAAACCCGTAGGATTATATAGTGCATGTGGGGGGGGGGTGGAAGGTATTCAGATTCTATTCAGGGAACCAGAGAACAGATCCAATTCCCTAGATCAAGAGCCCCTCACCAACTTCAAGGACCCTCCCTTGAGGGTCATCAACTTGAAATATCCTAAGTTGAACCATGGTAAGTTGAGGCGCACCTGTATTATGGTTCATGAACGCATCTTTGATTATAACCTGGGCGTCTATGGGAAAACATATTTCCAGTAAACAAACCGTACCACAGGTGGGGTTTGAACCCGCGATCAGAGAGTCTCAAAACTCCAGACCGTCGCGTATGCCACTGGGCCAGTCTAGTTTGTTTGCAATCGTGTCATTACGATTTCATGAGTCATATTTCCAGTTCCAAACACTTGGCTAACAAACAATATGCAGGAACATATTAATATCATAGAAGAGGGAAGACTTACTGGACTGTATTTTGAGAATCTGAAGGAGTACTGTATATACAATTTAGTCATGGCACCAACTTAAAAAAAACTATAATATAAACAACATTTTGAGCAGAACTAAATCTAATACAGTGGACCCCCGCATAACGATCACCTCCGAATGCGACCAATTATGTAAGTGTATTTATGTAAGTGTGTTTGTACGTGTATGTTTGGGGGTCTGAAATGGACTAATCTACTTCACAATATTCCTTATGGGAACAAATTCGGTCAGTACTGGCACCTGAACATACTACTGGAATGAAAAAAGTTCGTTAACCGGGGGTCCACTGTACACAATTTTATAAGGTTGAAGAATAATGATACACACACAATATTGCCATATTATGACTCAAAAGAATAAAACAGGTACAATACTGTGACTGGAACAAATACTGTACAATACTGTGACTGGAGCAATGCACAAATAAGCCATATATAGGAGAATGTAAATCGTGGCAATGTTTCGGTCCGACTTGGACCATTAAGTAATCTATAGTCCAAGTCAGACCAAAATATCGTCCTAAAAGTTTCATTCTATGTGCAAGTTATTTGTGTATTTTACAACCAAATACTGTACACAACTTGTGAACACAGATTTGCTCTTATAAAAAGCAGGATTGCTTATGACTAGAGAAATATTCCTAAGGTGTAGCCATTTTTTTTTTTTATCAACACATTGGTTATTTCCCACCAAGGCAGGATGACCTGAAAGAGAAGAAATGCTTTCACCATCACTCCAGACATTGTATTTCTTATGACTAGAGAAATATTCCTAAGGTGTAGCCATTTTTTTTTTTTATCAACACATTGGTTATTTCCCACCAAGGCAGGATGACCTGAAAGAGAAGAAATGCTTTCACCATCACTCCAGACATTGTATTTTGTTGATATTAACCCACAACTTGCTAGGTAAGGCAGAGTAATGTTTGTGTGGGTTATAAACAGAGGGAAGATGTTTGAGCAAGTTTCCTGCCCACTGCTACTCCCTGTTCTCTATTTTTTTCAGACTGGCCGTTTTCCCACCGAGGCAGGGTGACCCGAAAAAGAAGAAATACTTTCACCACCGCTCACTCCTTCACTGTCTTGCCAGAGGTGTGCTGATACTACAGTTCAAAACTGGAAACATCTCCACTCCTCCTTCAGAGTGCAAGCACTGTACTTCCCACCTTCAGAACTCAAGTCTGATTAACCAGTTTCCCTGAATTCCTTCATGTTACCTTGCTCACACTCCAACAGCACGTTAATTCCGAAAAGCAAATTGCCTCCACTCACTCCTAACACACGCACACACACACTTGCTGGATGTCCAAGCCCCTCATATACAAAACCTCCTTTACCCCCTCCCTCCAACCTAGAATGACCCTTACCTTGCCTAACCTTCACTACAGATTTATACACCCTCCAGGTTATTATATTTTGTTCCGTCCCTTTTAAATATCCAGTCGACTACAACAACCTCTCTGTAGACCTCTTGAATAATAATTTTAGTAACTTCGTACTTCTTCTAATCTATAAGCTATGAATTCTCTACGTAATATTCACACCACACGTTGCCCTGAGATGCAACATCTCCACTGCCTCCGGAGCCTCTTCCTCCATTGCCTCCAGCCTCCTGCTCCACTGGCTCCAGCTTCCTGCTCCACTGCCTCTAGCCTCCTGATCCACTGCCCCTAGCCTCCTCCTCCTCTGCCTCCAGCATTCTCCACTGCCTCCAGCGTTCTCCACTGCCTCCAGCGTTCTCCACTGCCTCCAGCGTTCTCCACTGCCTCCAGCGTTCTCCACTGCCTCCAGCCTTCTCCACTGCCTCCAGTGTTCTCCACTGCCTCCAGCGTTCTCCACTGCCTCCAGCCTTCTCCTTGTTGCAACATTCCCCACCCATAAAAGAGTGTTGGTACCACTATACTCTCATATATTCCCCCCTCTTTTTCTCTTTTTCTTTTTCGGGCCACCCTGCCTTGGTGGGAATCAGCCAATGTGTTAATAAAAAATAAAAATTCCCCCTCTTTGCCCTCATCACCTTGCTCTTTCCTATATTCATTTTTAATTTCCTTCTTTTACATAACCTTCTAAATTCATCCACCAACCACTGGAACTTCTCTTCAGAATCTCTCACAAGCACAGTGTCATCAGCAAAAAGCAACTATGACAACTCCCACTTTGTGTCTGATTCTTTATCTTCAAATACTACACACCTCTCCGCAACACCCCAGCATTCATTTCTCTTACAACCCCATCTATATATATCATAATATGAAGATAGCTTCATCCTTAATCACAGCCATTACCAGCATCAACATTTGCTCCCTCAAGCAGTAACAGCGGTGATATTTACAGAGCACTTTGACCAAGTAGGTCACTCAGAGCTTGTACCAATAAAAAAGTAATGATATACGTGTACAACACAATAACAAGGATAAGATTAATGAACAGTAAAATGCTACAAACATAAAATGCTCAACAGAAATAAAACATTGAAGAATGTGTAGAGTTACAAGATGGACATTATTAAACTTTTCTGCCAAACAGAAAGGTATTAAAAAGAAAGAGGATGACCTGGATAGGCTGATGTTGTAGCTGGAGAAAACACAGAGGTAGCCTAATTGGACCTAAACTGGAAAATATACAGTCGGACTTACTTTGGAGTGGTGGTGTGAGCCTTGTGAGTTTGGGGTGGGGCAGTCTGTCCAGCCTCCGACTGTTTGGATGGGGTGCGAATCACCTGCTGGGGCTTCACGCCACCCTTGTTAATAAGGTTGCTGCGGACGGCATTCTGTGATTGTTTGGCAGCCTTGCCGGTGGTGATCATGGAGCCTTTCTGGTTACCCTTAGCAGCCAGCCGTTTGGCTCGTCGCTTCCAGTTCTGCCAAAACAAGTCTGGTTATTTTAACACACCAGCCATTTCTCACCAAGGTAGGGTGACCCGAAAAAGAAGAAACGAAAGATTTTCTTCTTTCTATACTAAGTAATTTATACAGGAGAAGGTGTTACTAGCACCTTGCTGCCAGCATTTAGTAATTTATACAGGAGAAGGCATTACTAGCACCTTGCTGCCAGCATTTAGTAATTTATACAGGAGAAGGCATTACTAGCACCTTGCTGCCAGCATTTAGTAATTTATACAGGAGAAGGTGTTACTAGCACCTTGCTGCCAGCATTTAGTAATTTATACAGGAGAAGGTGTTACTAGCACCTTGCTGCCAGCATTTAGTAATTTATACAGGAGAAGGTGTTACTAGCACCTTGCTGCCAGCATTTAGTAATTTATACAGGAGAAGGCATTACTAGCACCTTGCTGCCAGCATTTAGTAATTTATACAGGAGAAGGCATTACTAGCACCTTGCTGCCAGCATTTAGTAATTTATACAGGAGAAGGCATTACTAGCACCTTGCTGCCAGCATTTAGTAATTTATACAGGAGAAGGTGTTACTAGCACCTTGCTGCCAGCATTTAGTAATTTATACAGAAGGCATTACTAGCACCTTGGTGCCAGCATTTTAGTCACCTCTTACAACACACATGACTTAGGGAGGAAGGATTCTTCTCTACTTCCTCTTGGAAATGGTTAAATTAATGCCCCTTATTATTTTGACATTTATGTTTTACAAATACAAAAAATATATAGTATATGAAGCTCCTCCACATACTGTAACTTCTCATAAATACAGTTAAAAAACTAGAGGTGCTCCTCTATTTACAATGGTTCAACTTACAATATTTTAACTTTACAATGGTGCAGCAGCAATTACATTGGAGATGAAACTTAAGATAATTACCCAGCCTGAAGGTGGCAGTGGAGATGTCATATCTGAAGGCAATGTGTGGTGTGAATATAATGCAGAGAATTCATAGTTTGGAAATTTGGAGGTGTGGGATTACTAAAACTATTAATTCAGAGGACTGAGGAGGGGTTGTTGAGGTGGTTTGGACATGTAGAGAGGGTGGAACAAAATAGAATGACTTCGAGAGTGCATAAATCTGTAGTGGAGGGAAGGCGGGGTAGGGGGTCATCCTAGGAAGGGTTGGGGGAGAAGGTAAAGGAGGTTTTGTGTGCAAGGGGCTTGGACATCCAGCAAGCATGCGTGAGCGTGTTAGATAGGAGTGAATGGAACAAATGGGTTTTAGGACTTGATATGCTGTTGGAGTGTGAGCAAGGTGTAAGGCACTGTACTTCCTACTGTGTGAGGCACTGGACTTCCTATCTCTATGACTCAAGTCCGGCAGGCCAGACTTGAGCCCTGGAGGTAGAAAGTACAGTGCCTGCACTCTGAAGGATGGGAAAGGATGTTACAGTTGTGGAGGTGGGAAGTTCAGTGCCTGCACTCTGAAGGATGGGTGAGGATGTTACAGTTCCGGAGGTGGGAAGTACAGTGACTGCGCTCTGAAGAATGGGTGAAGATGTTACAGTTCTGGAAGTGGGAAGTACAGTGACTGCGCTCTGAAGGATGGGTGAGGATGTTACAGTTCCGGAGGTGGGAAGTACAGTGACTGCACTCTGAAGGATGGGAGAGGATGTTACAGTTCTGGAGGTGGGAAGTACAGTGACTGCACTCTGAAGGATGGGAGAGGATGTTACAGTTCCGGAGGTGGGAAGTACAGTGACTGCACTCTGAAGGATGGGAGAGGATGTTACAGTTCTGGAGGTGGGAAGTACAGTGACTGCACTCTGAAGGATGGGAGAGGATGTTACAGTTCGGGAGGTGGGAAGTACAGTGACTGCGCTCTGAAGGATGGGTGAGGATGTTACAGTTCCGGAGGTGGGAAGTACAGTGACTTCACTCTGAAGGATGGGAGAGGATGTTACAGTTCTGGAGGTGGGAAGTACAGTGACTGCGCTCTGAAGAATGGGTGAGGATGTTACAGTTCCGGAGGTGGGAAGTACAGTGACTGCACTCTGAAGGATGGGAGAGGATGTTACAGTTCTGGAGGTGGGAAGTACAGTGACTGCACTCTGAAGGATGGGAGAGGATGTTACAGTTCGGGAGGTGGGAAGTACAGTGACTGCGCTCTGAAGGATGGGTGAGGATGTTACAGTTCCGGAGGTGGGAAGTACAGTGACTTCACTCTGAAGGATGGGAGAGGATGTTAGAGTTCTGGAAGTGGGAAGTACAGAACGGTAACAGCGAAAGATGTATAGTGATATATCTTTGAAGAGTTTCGAGAGTTTAACTACTCTCGGAGCCTGGCCATGGGCCAGGCTCGTAATGGCGAGAGATGTGGTGAATAGTAACAGTGAACGGTGTATAGTGATGGTGACAGATGTGGTGAATAGTGATAGTGAAAGATGTAGTGTATAGTGATGGTGATAGATGTGATGAATAGTGACAGAGAAAGATGTAGTGTATAGTGGTGATAGATGTGGTGAATAGTGATAGTGACATCTAGTGGATAGTGATGTTAAGAGATACAGTGATGATGAATGATGCAGTGTATAGTGAAAGTGATACATGTTGTCATGTTGTTATAATTGTGGTTAAGTATGGCATGACAGAGTAATGCCCTTTACTCCCATATTCACATTGTTGCTAACATACTTAAAACAATATGTAATTGTATTCTTAATATACAAATAACCCGCACACAGGAGAGAGGAGCTTATGACCACATTACAGTCCATCCTGGACCATTTACAAAGTCACGCTAACAGAAAGGATATACTATAGGCAGCTGGCAGGGACGGGACAAGATAGGTGGGAGGATGAGGACGACCACCACCACGACCGCCGCCGCCACCACAACCTCTCTACTTTCTTTCCTACTACCTCTGTTGTCCTGTCCCGGTCTGCTGGCCTATATATACCACCTCCTTCTCTCCTTTCTATTAGCGTGACTTTGTAAATGGTCCAAGACGAACCAAAACGTGGTCGTAAGCTCCTCTCTCCTACATGTGGGTTATTTGTGTACTGTTCCAGTCACAATATTGTGCCTTTTTGTTATTCTTGTTCACAATACAGTGGAACCTCAAATATCGAACTTTCTTCGGTCCAGAAGTCTGTTCGAGTGCCTTTACCGAATGAATTTATTCCCATCAGGAATAATGTAAATTAGATTCGTCCATTTCAAACCCTTAAAAATACACTTACACAAATACACTTACATAATTGGTTGTGTTGGGAGCAGTTCGATTTCTGAGGTTCCACTGTATCTGTAATCCTCACAAGCATTACAATATTAAATGTATTCACAATATGTTAATATTCTATATCTAATTTTAAGTAGTGTGTAAGCATTAGTATTAGTCTGCTAGATATGCCCAGGCATGTTAGTGGCTTTCTTTGTACTTAACTTTGTATAAAATATAAATCACACATTGTAACCTCTGTAAAGAAATAAAGTTACGTTGTATGTATTGTAAATTAAGCCATTGTTCATTATGTTCCACCTGCCGGTGACTGTCACCGGCAGGTGGAACAATGGCTCAATTGAAAGCCAATGGAAACATGGAACATTGAAAATGAGCGCTGTATATATGGGGCTCTCTTGTATTACCCTACTGGTTGCTATTTTGCATTCCGGCCACTTTCCAAAGAGCATTTATTAAAATTATACTTTTCAATTTCCAACCAGTATATACAGCAAATTTTTTTAACACATTGGCCGTTTCCCACCAAGGCAGGGTGACCTGAAAAAGAAGAAACACGCTCATTATCATTCACTCCATCACTGTCGTGCCAGAGGTGTGCCTACACTACAGTTCAAGAATACTGTACTTACATATTTCTGTGTTGTGGGCACCAGAGCCCAGAGTTCTCCTAATCTCTTGTTGACGGCGGAGAAATCTGAAACCACGAGAAGAAATACTTGTATAATCGGAAAAACTAATAAAAGTGGCAGGTAGATAAGTAGAAAGTGGACTCTCCTTGCTTTACAATGATTTGACTTACAAGATTTCCACGTTATGAAGGTGCAATAGCCATGCATTTTTTTTTTAGCACGTCGGTCATGTCTTACCAAGGCAGAGTGACCCAAAAAAGAAACTTTCATTATCACTCAATCCATCACTGTCTTGCCAGAGGTGTGCCAACACTACAGTTCAAGAACTGCAACATTAACACTCCTGCTTCAGAGCACAGGCACTGTACAGTGGACCCTCGAATTTAGTAGTCCCTTTTCTGTATGCAAAACTATTGTTACTCAATAAAATGTACTTTTTGCTAATATTTCCCATGAGAAATAATACAAATCCAATTAAACCATTCCAGACACTCAAAAATATTAACAAAAAACACATTTTATAGAGAAATAGTTTTGCATATAGAAAAGGGATTACTAAATTCGAGGGTCCACTGTACTTCCCACCTCCAGGACTCAAGTCTGGCTAACTGGTTTACCCTGTACAGTGCCGTACATTAATTGATATAATAAGCTTGTATTCATTTATCTACTTTTCAATACTGTATTTAGTTACAATAATTATTGATTTATTCAGTGACAGTTATTTATATAGCATATATTCACATTTGACTTACGATATTGTCAACTCATGATGGGTTAGTCAGAACATAATAACCCCATCGTACGTCGAGGATCACCTGTGCAAACAATGTTCGTTTAACACACTTGGTACAGAGAACGTTGTACTTACCCATGTTGGGGTTGGCACAGATAATCCCGGGTCGAATTTCCCGAGCCCAGAGCATGTAAGCGGTAAATCGTGACTTCTGAAAAGACATAAAACAACATGTTAAGTACAAGTACTGTACCTGCTTGAAAATAATAAATGTATTTGACGGCATAAAATACTCCCATACCCAACCATAAAATACTCCCATACCCACCATAAAAATACTCCCATACCCCATCATAAAAATACTCCCATACCCACCATAAAAATACTCCCATACCCCACCATAAAAATACTCCCATACCCACCATAAAAATACTCCCATACCCCACCATAAAAATACTCCCATACCCCACCATAAAAATACTTCCATACCCCACCATAAAAATACTTCCATAACCCACCATAAAAATACTTCCATAACCCACCATAAAAATACTTCCATAACCCACCATAAAAATACTTCCATAACCCACCATAAAAATACTCCCATAACCCACCATAAAAATACTTCCATAACCCACCATAAAAATACTTCCATAACCCACCATAAAAATACTTCCATAACCCACCATAAAAATACCCCACCATAAAGATACCCAACCATAAAAATACCCCCATACCCACCATAAAAATACTCTCATACCCCACCATAAAAATACTTCCATACCCCACCATAAAAATACCCAACCATAAAAATACCCAACCATAAAAATACCCCATACCATCATAAAAATACTCTCATACCCCAAACAAACTTGCTACATCGTCATCTTACCCCCTTGTCTTTACGCTGCGCCTTCTTCCGCCGAACGACTTGGCCATCCTTCAACATGATGTTCTTCTTTCCTTGTTTCTCAGAGAAATACAACGATTGCGCCTGTTGTAAACAAAATGTATTTTAACCCTATTGGACACTGACTTGTCCAAAAAAGTGACAGACTCATAACACAAAACTGAAAATTTTTACCATTGATTTTTGGAAATACAGTTGACCCCCGACTTACGAGCAGCTCCCAACTCAAACAATTATGCAAGTGTACGTATTTATGTAAATGCTTTTGTAAGTGTATTTTTGGGGATCTGAAGCGGATTAATCTAATTTACAATATTCCTTATGGGAGCAAATTCGTCCGGTAATGGCACCTGAACAGCCTTTTGGAACGAATTAATATCGTAAGTCGGGGGTCATTGCAAAATATTATTATTATTATTATTACAATTAAGTTAAACAGCTAAAGATTAAAACATATGAATGTAAACCACTAGTGCATATACACTGAGAGATACACACCCTTCTGTGTATATACAGAGATATACAACTTTCAGTGTATATACACAGATACACACCTCTCAGTGTACGTATATACACAGAGAGATACACACCTCTCAGTGTACGTATATACACAGAGAGATACACACCTCTTCAAGTATATACACTAAAAAATACACACATCACAGTGTATATAAAGCCACAAGCAATAAAAGACAAGAGAGAGAGAGAGAGAGAGAGAGGTCAAACCCAGGAGACCTAGACCAGAGAGATAACAGTCTCTCTCAACTTCTCACCAGGCTGTAGTTGGTCGTTTCCCGGGGCATGTCCGTCGAGTCGTCGTCGACATGCAGCAGGTCAGGTGCGTCATCCTTGTCATCGCCATCGTCGCACATGTCATCATCGCCATCATCATTATCCGCCCAGTCTTCCACCTCTATTGGTTCTGCGGGGAAATTTAAAAATGACTTTCTTATCAGGAAAAAATGGGAGGTTTTCGGTATGAGAGAAATTAAAAATGGTGTGAGGGAGGTAACATATATGAAGGAATTCAGGGAAACCGGTTGGCTGGACTTGAGTCCTGGAGAAGTAGAGTGCCTGTACTCTGAAGGATGGGTGGGGATGTTACAGTACTGGAGGTGGGAAGTACAGTACCTGTACTCTGAAGGATGAGTGAGACTGTTACAGTACTGGAGATGGGAAGTACAGTACCTGTACTCTGAAGGATGAGTGAGACTGTTACAGTACTGGAGATGGGAAGTACAGTACCTGTACTCTGAAGGATGAGTGAGACTGTTACAGTACTGGAGATGGGAAGTACAGTACTTGTACTCTGAAGGATGGGTGGGAAGGTTAGTCCTGGAGGTGGGAAGTACAATGCCTGTACTCTGAAGGATGAGTGAGACTGTTACAGTACTGGAGGTGGGAAGTACAGTACTTGTACTCTGAAGGATGGGTGGGAAGGATAGTCCTGGAGGTGGGAAGTACAATGCCTGTACTCTGAAGGATGAGTGAGACTGTTACAGTACTGGAGGTGGGAAGTACAGTACTTGTACTCTGAAGGATGGGTGGGAAGGTTAGTCCTGGAGGTGGGAAGTACAATGCCTGTACTCTGAAGGATGAGTGAGAATGTTACAGTCCTAGTGGTGGGAAGAAGAGCGCCTTCACTCTGACGGATGAGTGAGGATATCTGCAGTTTTGAAGTGTAGTGTCAGCACACCTCTGGCAAGACAGTGACAGAGTGAATGATGGTGAAAGAGTTTCTTCTATTTTGGGTCATCCTGCCTTAGTATGGGACAGCCAATATGTTGAAAAAAAAAGTATAGTTTTAAGCTGAGGAACCAACTACCTTCAATCAAGGCCAGTAGAGCTGACCTTTTTTTTAACACATCGACCATAACCCACCAAGGCAGGATGACCCAAAAAAGAAGAAACACTTTCATCACCACTCACTCAATCACCATTTTACTAGAGGCATCCTGATACTACAGTTCAAAAACTGCAACATATCTCTGCCCCTCCTGCAAAATTTTGTAGGCCTCATATTTGCTCTTTCAGGTCAACTGTTTGGATTTCTTGCCGCCCTGTTACACCAAGAAATAATGCCAGTAAATAGAGCAATGCAGTGCAGCTTGCACTAACAGCGACTCAATAAGTTTCCCTCTCCTATGTGCAGAATTACAGTGGACCCTCGAATTTAGTCGTGCCTTTTCTGTATGCAAAACTATTTTTATTATCTATAAAATGTATGTTTTGCTAATATTTCCCATAGGAAATAATGTAAATCCAATTAAACCATTCCAGACACCCAAAAATATTAACAAATAATACCCTTCTGGCAAGACAGTGATGGAGTGAATGATGGTGAAAGCTTTTCTTTTTCAGGCCACCCTGCCTTGGTGGGAATCGGCCAGTGTGATAATAAAAAAAAAAAAAATATTTTATAGATAATAAAAATAGTTTTGCATACAGAAAAGGCACGACTAAATTCGAGGGTCCACTGTATCTATGTGATGTTTCACTCAACCGGCCAGTAAATATTAATTTATTACTTCATGTCATTTCTCTTCGGATTATTATACTCAAGCAAAAAATGTGATCTATAACTTTTTTTTTTTTTCACGATTTTGCCACACTGCTGGCACTTTTATTTTCGTGTGTCCCGGAGTTTAGAAGTTAAACAAGTAACATGACTCACCATCTTTAACTTCGATCATCTCGTCTTCGATGTAACTATCGGAGTCATCATACACATCAGCGCCCTGAAAGTGATATGCAAGTTAATATTATTTAATTTTTTTTTCTCTTTCAATCATTCATACATTTACACATGTTTAACAATTTGAAAATGGGTGAAATTATTTGCATTCTTTCTCGGTCCACGGCAGGATTCGAACCTGCACACACTGCATCTTGAGTGGCTTAAGTACAGGCGCTCCTCAACTTACAATAGGATTATGTTTCGACAAACACATCGTAAGTTGAAAATATCATAAGTCAATAAATAACAAAAAAGGCACAATACCGTGACTGGAACGATACACAAATAACCCGCACATAAAAGAGAGAAGCTTACGACGACGTTTCGGTCCGACTTGGACCAATGACAGAGTCACACTGTGACTCTGTCAATGGTCCAAGTCGGACCGAAACGTCGTCGTAAGCTTCTCTCTTTTATGCGCGGGTTATTTGTGTATCATAAGTCAAATATGAATATATGATAAATAAGTAAATAAGTAACTATTCTCACTGAATAAGTAAATAAGTAACTATTCTCACTGAATAAGTAAATAAACAAATAATTACTGTAACTAAATACCAGTATTGAAAAGTAAATGAATACAATTTATGGATATACTGCTTTCATGTTGAGTAATTACCTCAATGTTCATCACCAAAGTAATTGCTGCCGCACCATCGAAAAGTCGAAACACAGTTTGTATGCTACACGGGAAATATAATTTTGATTTGCTTTGAAGTTGAACCACTGTAAATCACGGAGCACCTAAACACAACCCGCACTTTTGATGACCCACGAATATTTGGATGAGGTGATTATGGGAATATTCAGAGTCAAAAATGTTTTGGTGTGATACTATGAAAAAAAATAAATACAGTGAAAGAATACTCTTTAAAATTCTCTCAGAAATTTTACCAACTGCTCATAAATGAGACACTTGTGCAATATTAGGGTATCTTTATTCTGGAAACGTTTTGCAAGCCAGTGGCCTATTCAGTCCAATGCAGAGAGGGTGGGAGATGAGGAGGAGTTTGAGGTAAACAGTTCCCCAGCGTGGAGTAAATGGTATTGTGGGTCGGGTGTTGTTCCAGCCATGGTATTGTGGGTCGGGTGTTGTTCCAGCCATGGTATTGTGGGTTGGGTGTTGTTCCAGCCATGGTATTGTGGGTTGGGTGTTGTTCCAGCCATGGTATTGTGGGTCGGGTGTTGTTCCAGCCATGGTATTGTGGGTTGGCTGTTGTTCCAGCCATGGTATTGTGGGTTGGGTGTTGTTCCAGCCATGGTGTTGTGGGTCGGGTGTTGTTCCAGCCATGGTATTGTGGGTTGGCTGTTGTTCCAGCCATGGTATTGTGGGTTGGCTGTTATTCCAGCCATGGTATTGTGGGTTGGCTGTTGTTCCAGCCATGGTATTGTGGGTTGGGTGTTGTTCCAGCCATGGTATTGTGGGTTGGCTGTTGTTCCAGCCATGGTATTGTGGGTTGGCTGTTGTTCCAGCCATGGTATTGTGGGTTGGCTGTTATTCCAGCCATGGTATTGTGGGTTGGCTGTTGTTCCAGCCATGGTATTGTGGGTTGGGTGTTGTTCCAGCCATGGTATTGTGGGTTGGCTGTTGTTCCAGCCATGGTATTGTGGGTCAAGTGTTGTTCCAGCCATGGTATTGTGGGTTGGCTGTTGTTCCAGCCATGGTATTGTGGGTTGGCTGTTGTTCCAGCCATGGTATTGTGGGTTGGCTGTTGTTCCAGCCATGGTATTGTGGGTTGGCTGTTGTTCCAGCCATGGTATTATGGGTTGGCTGTTGTTCCAGCCATGGTATTGTGGGTTGGCTGTTGTCCCAGCCATGGTGTTGTGGGTTGGCTGTTGTCCCAGCCATGGTATTGTGGGTTGGCTGTTGTCCCAGAAATGGTGTTGTGGGTTGGCTGTTGTTCCAGCCATGGTATTGTGGGTTGGCTGTTGTTCCAGCCATGGTGTTGTGGGTCAGGTGTTGTTCCAGCCATGGTATTGTGGGTTGGCTGTTGTTCCAGCCATGGTATTGTGGGTTGGCTGTTGTCCCAGAAATGGTGTTGTGGGTTGGCTGTTGTTCCAGCCATGGTATTGTGGGTTGGGTGTTGTTCCAGCCATGGTGTTGTGGGTCGGGTGTTGTTCCAGCCATGGTATTGTTGGTCAAGTGTTGTTCCAGCCATGGTATTGTGGGTTGGCTGTTGTTCCAGCCATGGTATTGTGGGTTGGCTGTTGTTCCAGCCATGGTATTGTGGGTTGGGTGTTGTTCCAGCCATGGTGTTGTGGGTCGGATGTTGTTCCAGCCATGGTATTATGGGTTGGCTGTTGTTCCAGCCATGGTATTGTGGGTTGGCTGTTGTCCCAGCCATGGTGTTGTGGGTTGGCTGTTGTCCCAGCCATGGTATTGTTGGTCAAGTGTTGTTCCAGCCATGGTATTATGGGTTGGCTGTTGTCCCAGCCATGGTGTTGTGGGTTGGCTGTTGTCCCAGCCATGGTATTGTTGGTCAAGTGTTGTCCCAGCCATGGTGTTGTGGGTTGGCTGTTGTCCCAGCCATGGTATTGTGGGTCAAGTGTTGTTCCAGCCATGGTATTGTGGGTTGGCTGTTGTTCCAGCCATGGTATTGTGGGTTGGCTGTTGTTCCAGCCATGGTATTGTGGGTCGAGTGTTGTTCCAGCCATGGTATTGTGGGTCAAGTGTTGTTCCAGCCATGGTATTGTGGGTTGGCTGTTGTTCCAGCCATGGTATTGTGGGTCGAGTGCTGTTCCAGCCATGGTATTGTGGGTCGAGTGTTGTTCCAGCCATGGTATTGTGGGTCAAGTGTTGTTCCAGCCATGGTATTGTGAGTCAAGTGTTCCAGCCATGGTATTGTGGGTCAAGTGTTGTTCCAGCCATGGTATTGTGAGTCAAGTGTTCCAGCCATGGTATTGTGGGTCAAGTGTTGTTCCAGCCATGGTATTGTGGGTCAAGTGTTGTTCCAGCCATGGTATTGTGGGTCAAGTGTTGTTCCAGCCATGGTATTGTGGGTCTAGTGTTGTTCCAGCCATGGTATTGTGGGTCTAGTGTTGTTCCAGCCATGGTATTGTGGGTCTAGTGTTGTTCCAGCCATGGTATTGTGGGTCTAGTGTTGTTCCAGCCATGGTATTGTGGGTCTAGTGTTGTTCCAGCCATGGTATTGTGGGTCTAGTGTTGTTCCAGCCATGGTATTGTGGGTCAAGTGTTGTTCCAGCCATGGTATTGTGAGTCAAGTGTTGTTCCAGCCATGGTATTGTGAGTCAAGTGTTGTTCCAGCCATGGTATTGTGGGTCTACAAAAATAAATACAGTGGTACCCCGAAATTCGGCCTTAATTCGTTCCAGAAGGCTGTTCGAGTGCCGTTACTGAACGATTTTGCTCCCATAAGGAATAACGTAAATTAGATTAGTCCTTTTCAGACCCCAAAAATTACACTTACAAAAGCACTTACAAAAATACACTTACATAATTGTTGAAGTTGGGAGCTGTTCGAAATTCGACGTACCACTGTATATACCAACAGTTCACGAATATACAAAATTCATCACTACTCACCATAGGCTGTCCAATTTTCGTACTCTTCTGGGATTTTATAGGCCTATCGGTCTTGCGTTTAAAGCGCGTGTCAATTTCATCTGGCGATTCAAAGTCAGCAAGCTTCGAAGATTTCTTTCTCACCCGACCGGAGCGAGACACTCCTTGAAAAATAGAACAACGGTAAACAACAAACTTGTGCTTCGAAATTAATCAAATTATTAAATTTTTAGCCAAATCAGAAATAGATTCAACCCCCCCCAAAAAATACAAATTTTTGGCATGATATTTCTTTAATAGCATTCTATAATTTTTATTATTATTATTATTATTATTATTATTACAATTACTACTATTATTATTATTAAATTATTATTAAATTATAATTATTAAATTATTATTAATTATTATTATTATTATTATTATTATTATTATTACAATTATTACTATTATTATTATTAAATTATTAAATTATTATTATTAATTATTATTATTATTATTATTATTATTATTACTATTATTATTATTATTACAATTATTACTATTATTATTATTAAATTATTAAATTATTAAATTATTATTATTATTATTATTATTATTATTATTATTATTATTATTATTATTATTATTATTAATTATCATTATTATTATTAAATTATTATTATCATTATTATTATTATTAAATTAGCACTTAGATAAAAGGGGAATAAGGGTTTGATCCAAGGAGGAGGAGAGCTCCATTTCCACGGATCAAAAGCTCTTTACCAGGATCAAACTGTCTCCCTTGAGGCTCCATTATCATTATTAATAAATTTATAGTGAAGCACCAAACCCACAGGGGCTGAGTAGCACCTGGATAAAAGGGGAATAACAGAGGTTTGATCCAAGGGGTGAGGAGAGCTGCAGCACCTTGGATCAAGAGCTCTGGAGCAACAATAAAGGATCACCAGGATGACAAAGGGACGTAAGACACAACAATGTTAATTTTCTTACATAAATCATCATTATTCCGCCGTAAATAATCATTATAATTATTATCATCACCTACAAGCCCGCGATAAACCCGTACGGGCTACCCAGCTCCGACAAAAGTAATAAAAAACATCAATATATGACAGAACAAGTGTGGGGGATCAACACCTGCCAAGACTCGTCAGTTTTCACACTAATATCTCCACTAAAACACCTGAAAAACGCCTCAAAAATACCTGTGGCTTCTCCAGACTTATTCTTGGGCGACGTCTCCATCTCTCCCGTCCAAAAAAGACGCCAAAAAACGGCCAAAAACCCAGAAAAATAAGAGCCAGGAGGGTCCCGTCCTGCCCTAAACTGGTGTTGTTGTTGTTGTTGCTTGAAGGGCCACTCAGAATGACGCCGTTCACCCTTATTTTGTCCTTATTTTGGTTTTTTTTGCATGATATTCACTCTTAGATGCATTCCATTGTGTCCAGGGAGGTGTATTGATGATAAACACACATATCAGGGGCTATAATGGGTGTAATTAAGGGTGTAAAATGGAAATAAGTCACTTTTTTGGGGGTTGTCATTATCCTCCAAAAATTAGTCTTTCAGTGTTTTCTGAAAATATTAATAATTATACTTAATTTTGACATGATATATGGTTGTACAGAGGAATATAATACATGGGTGTACATACCAAAAACCCCTTTGTATGCCAAGCTTTATGAAGCCGTACGGCTTGATAAAGCTCTGTCTCCATGTATTGTTTGTAACGGCTTGATAAAGCCCTCTGTGTCTATGTATTGTTTGTAACGGCTTGATAAAGCCCTCTGTGTCTATGTATTGTTTGTAACGGCTTGATAAAGCCCTCTGTGTCTATGTATTGTTTGTAACGGCTTGATAAAGCTCTGTCTCCATGTATTGTTTGTAACGGCTTGATAAAGCCCTCTGTGTCTATGTATTGTTTGTAACGGCTTGATAAAGCCCTCTGTGTCTATGTATTGTTTGTAACGGCTATATGTAGCATCTTGCCTAGAAGGGGAGTAGGAAATGAATGGTTGTCTAGGGCAATTGGTGTAAATTGCTGGCTAGACAGATACTGCAAGGAACTTGCAATCCCATTCATTGACAACTGGAACAACTTTTATGGCAAACATGATATGTATGCAAGGGATGGGGTACATCTCTCTGGGGCAGGGGTGGTAGCACTTGCAGACTCGATTGAGAAGGCCATTGGTGAAATGCCTATGATTTTAAACTGATGGAAGATAGAGGTATGGGTGTGTGTGGGAAACAAGCAGGTTGCAACACTAGGGTTGGAAACAGTAAATGTATAAAAGGCATTCAGCATGAAGTTATAAATAAAGACAATAGAACAGGTCAGCAAACAAAGGGGGACAGCAGAGGGCAGCAAGGGACTAGCTCCCTTAAGGTTTACTATACTAATAGCAGGAGTGTTAGAAATAAGATAGATGAGCTAAGATTAATTGCAAGTGCAGGAAACATAGATATTATTGCTATAACAGAGACCTGGCTCAATCTGAAAGATAGAGAGATGCCCTCTGAATGTCACATACAAGGCTATAAATTATTCCACACTGACAGGGTCAACAGGAAAGGTGGTGGAGTAGCGATGTATGTCAGAGACAATTTAAATTGTTGTGTTAGACAAGATATTAAATTAGAAGCGTCAGCCACTGAATCTGTTTGGTTACAGCTTCTCGAGGGCCGAGAAAAACTAATTTTGGGTGTGATTTACAGGGCCCCAAATCTTGATAGGGAGTGCAGTAAACTTCTATGGGACGAAATTCGTAAGGCATCTACATACGAAAATGTTGTGCTAATGGGAGATTTCAACTATAGACAGATTGACTGGAGCAATTTGACAGGAAATTTAGAGTCGGGTGACTTTCTTGATACGATCCAGGATTGTTTTTTAAAACAGTTTGTGACAGAGCCAACTAGGGGAAATAACCTCCTTGACTTGGTTCTTGCCAGTAGGGAAACACTAATTAATAATCTTGAGGTTAATGATGAGCTTGGGGAGAGTGATCACAAATCACTCAGTTTTAACATATCATGGAATTCCCCTAATAAGGGCAATCAAGTCTCCGTCCCTGACTTTCGCTTGGCTGATTTCATAGGACTGAAAAATTACTTAGGTGGGCTGAACTGGAATGACCTGACTAGGGGTCAGGTAGGTGGTGATGGTTGCCGATATGATGCTTTCCAGGGCATAGTTCTAGCTGCTCAGTCAAATTATGTTCCAAATAGGGAAATCAGATCAAACAAAAATGATCCTAAATGGATGAACAATAGATTAAAATATCTGATTGGTCAAAAGAGAGGCATATATAGGCAAATCAAAAGAGGAGAGGGGCAATTAAGAAATCGATATATTAAGTTAAAGAGAGAAATAAAAAAGGGAATTAGAAAAGCAAATAGAGATTATGAGGTTAAAGTTGCAAGAGAATCGAAGACTAACCCAAAAGGATTCTTTCAGGTATACAGAAGTAAGATCAGGGACAAGATAGGCCCACTCAAAAGTTCCTAGGGTCAGCTCACTGACAGTGATAAGGAAATGTGTAGAATTTTTAACACATACTTCCTCTCAGTTTTTACACAGGAGGATACCAGCGATATTCCAGTAATGATAAATTATGTAGAACAGGACGATAATAAACTGTGCACTATTAGGGTCACAAGTGACATGGTCCTTAGGCAAATAGATAAATTAAAACCTAACAAATCCCCAGGCCCTGATGAACTGTATGCAAGGGTTCTAAAGGAATGTAAAGAGGAGCTTAGCACACCTTTGGCTAATCTTTTCAACATATCACTACAAACTGGCATGGTGCCAGATAAGTGGAAAATGGCAAATGTGATACCTATTTTCAAAACAGGTGACAGGTCCTTAGCTTCGAACTATAGACCAATAAGCCTAACCTCCATAGTGGGAAAATTTATGGAATCAATAATTGCCGAGGCAGTTCGTAGCCACCTTGAAAAGCATAAATTAATCAACGAATCTCAGCATGGTTTTACAAAGGGGCGTTCCTGCCTTACGAATTTATTAACTTTTTTCACTAAGGTATTTGAGGAGGTAGATCATGGTAATGAATATGATATTGTGTATATGGACTTCAGTAAGGCTTTTGACAGGGTCCCACATCAGAGACTATTGAGGAAAATTAAAGCACATGGAATAGGAGGAGAAATTTTTTCCTGGATAGAGGCATGGTTGACAAATAGGCAGCAGAGAGTTTGCATAAATGGGGAGAAATCAGAGTGGGGAAGCGTCACGAGCGGTGTTCCACAGGGGTCAGTGTTGGGCCCCCTGCTGTTCACAATCTACATAAACGACATAGATGAGGGCATAAAGAGCGACATCGGCAAGTTTGCCGATGACACCAAAATAGGCCGTCGAATTCATTCTGACGAGGACATTCGAGCACTCCAGGAAGATTTGAATAGACTGATGCAGTGGTCGGAGAAGTGGCAGATGCAGTTTAATATAGACAAATGCAAAGTTCTAAATGTTGGACAGGACAATAACCATGCCACATATAAACTAAATAATGTAGATCTTAATATTACGGATTGCGAAAAAGATTTAGGAGTTCTGGTTAGCAGTAATCTGAAACCAAGACAACAGTGCATAAGTGTTCGCAATAAAGCTAATAGAATCCTTGGCTTCATATCAAGAAGCATAAATAATAGGAGTCCTCAGGTTGTTCTTCAACTCTATACATCCTTGGTTAGGCCTCATTTAGATTATGCTGCACAGTTTTGGTCACCGTATTACAGAATGGATATAAATTCTCTGGAAAATGTACAAAGGAGGATGACAAAGATGATCCCATGTATCAGAAACCTTCCCTATGAGGATAGACTAAGGGCCCTGAAACTGCACTCTCTAGAAAGACGTAGAATTAGGGGGGATATGATTGAGGTGTATAAATGGAAGACAGGAATAAATAAAGGGGATGTAAATAGTGTGCTGAAAATATCTAGCCTAGACAGGACTCGCAGCAATGGTTTTAAGTTGGAAAAATTCAGATTCAGGAGGGATATAGGAAAGTACTGGTTTGGTAATAGAGTTGTGGATGAGTGGAACAAACTCCCAAGTACCGTTATAGAGGCCAGAACGTTGTGTAGCTTTAAAAATAGGTTGGATAAATACATGAGTAGATGTGGGTGGGTGTGAGTTAGACCTGATAGCTTGTGCTACCAGGTCGGTTGCCGTGTTCCTCCCTTAAGTCAGTGTGACCTGACCTGACTAGGTTGGGTGCATTGGCTTAAGCCGGTAGGAGACTTGGACCTGCCTCGCATGGGCCAGTAGGCCTTCTGCAGTGTTCCTTCGTTCTTATGTTCTTATGTTCTTATGTAACGGCTGGATAAAGCCCTCTGTGTCTATGTATTGTTTGTAACGGCTGGATAAAGCTCTCTATATCTATGTATTGTCTGTAACGGCTGGATAAAGCCCTCTGTGTGATGAATGGTTTTGAAAACCGACAAGTTGAAGAATTGAGACACTTATGCAACACATGGGAATCTTTATTGAAGAAACGTTTCGCCACACAGTGGCTTCATCAGTCCAATACAAAGTAGAAATGGGTAAGGAGAGTAGAAGTATGAGGTAATCAGTCCCTCAACCTGGATTCGATGTGTTCAGTCCATCACTCTTGTAGTAAGTGCAGCATAGGGCCAGAGAGGTGGCTTATATACTGCGGTGAGATGAGTTGAAGCAGGAGGAGGCGGGATCTTAGTGGGACCTGCCACTAATGTAAGTAGGTCATCGTCCAAAGGTTTGGGCAAGCGTTGAAGTCTTTGTACCAAGATTCCATGATGTTGCAGTGTGTTAGGTAAGACACATATGCAACAGTTAGGTATCTTTATTAAAGATACCTAACTGTTGCATATGTGTCTTACCTAACAACCTGTCGGTATTTTATACCATTTTATTGTTCATGTTGCAGTGTCTGACAAATGTGATGAATGGTTTTGAAAACCGACAAGTTGAAGAACGTTTCTTCAATAAAGATTCCCATGTGTTGCATAAGTGTCTCAATTCTTCAACTTGTCGGTTTTCAAAACCATTCATCACATTTGTCAGACACTGCAACATCATGGAATCTTGGTACAAAGACTTCAACGCTTGCCCAAACCTTTGGACGATGACCTACTTACATTAGTGGCAGGTCCCACTAAGATCCCGCCTCCTGCTTCAACTCATCTCACCGCAGTATATAAGCCACCTCTCTGGCCCTATGCTGCACTTACTACAAGAGTGATGGACTGAACACATCGAATCCAGGTTGAGGGACTGATTACCTCATACTTCTACTCTCCTTACCCATTTCTACTTTGTATTGGACTGATGAAGCCACTGTGTGGCGAAACGTTTCTTCAATAAAGATTCCCATGTGTTGCATAAGTGTCTCAATTCTTCAAAGCCCTCTGTGTCTATGTATTGCTTGTAACGGCTGGATAAAGCTCTCTGTGTCTATGTATTGTTTGTAACGGCTGGATAAAGCTCTCTGTGTCTATGTATTGTTTGTAACGGCTGGATAAAGCTCTCTGTGTCTATGTATTGTTTGTAACGGCTGGATAAAGCTCTCTGTGTCTATGTATTGTTTGTAACGGCTGGATAAAGCTCTCTGTGTCTATGTATTGTTTGTAACGGCTGGATAAAGCTCTCTGTGTCTATGTATTGTTTGTAACGGCTGGATAAAGCTCTCTGTGTCTATGTATTGTTTGTAACGGCTGGATAAAGCTCTCTGTGTCTATGTATTGTTTGTAACGGCTGGATAAAGCTCTCTGTGTCTATGTATTGTTTGTAACGGCTGGATAAAGCTCTCTGTGTCTATGTATTGTTTGTAACGGCTGGATAAAGCTCTCTGTGTCTATGTATTGTTTGTAACGGCTGGATAAAGCTCTCTGTGTCTATGTATTGTTTGTAACGGCTGGATAAAGCTCTCTGTGTCTATGTATTGTTTGTAACGGCTGGATAAAGCCCTCTGTGTCTATGTATTGTTTGTAACGGCTGGATAAAGCTCTCTGTGTCTATGTATTGTTCGTAACGGCTGGATAAAGCCCTCTGTGTCTATGTATTGTTTGTAACGGCTGGATAAAGCTCTCTGTGTCTATGTATTGTTTGTAACGGCTGGATAAAGCCCTCTGTGTCTATGTATTGTTTGTAACGGCTGGATAAAGCTCTCTATATCTATGTATTGTCTGTAACGGCTGGATAAAGCTCTCTGTGTCTATGTATTGTTTGTAACGGCTGGATAAAGCTCTCTATATCTATGTATTGTCTGTAACGGCTGGATAAAGCCCTCTGTGTCTATGTATTGTTTGTAACGGCTGGATAAAGCTCTCTGTGTCTATGTATTGTTAGGTAAGACACATATACAACAGTTAGACAACTTTATTCCGAAACGTTTCGCCTACACAGTAGGCTTCTTCAGTCGAATACAGAAAGTAGGCAGGAACAGTAGAGATGTGAAGACGATGTAATCAGTCCATCACCCTTATGGAACTGAACTTCTCCAGGCCGAGGGACTGACAACCTCAAATTCTACGACTTTAAGGGTGATGGACTGATTACATCGTCTTCACATCTCTACTGTTCCTGCCTACTTTCTGTATTCGACTGAAGAAGCCTACTGTGTAGGCGAAACGTTTCGGAATAAAGTTGTCTAACTGTTGTATATGTGTCTTACCTAACAACCTGTCGGTATTGTATACCATTTTGATGTCTATGTATTGTTTGTAACGGCTGGATAAAGCTCTCTGTATCCATGTATTGTTTGTAACGGCTGGATAAAGCCCTCTGTGTCTATGTATTGTTTGTAACGGCTGGATAAAGCTCTCTGTGTTGGGCGGGAGTTAGAACAGAAGAATCAGGTGGCCGAAACCAAGACAACAGTGCATGAAGATTGAGACACTTATGCAGCATATGGGAATCTTTATTCAGGAAACGTTTCGCCACACAGTGGCTTCATCAGTCCAATACAAAGAGGAAGGCGTAAGGAGAGGAGTAGTATGAGGTAATCAGTCCCTCAACCTGGAGTCGATGTGTTCAGTCCATCAATCTTGTAGAATGTACAGCATAGGGCCGTAGACGTGGCTTATATACTGTAGTGAGGTGAGGTGAAGCAGGCGGAGGCGGGGTCATAGTGGTACCATCCACTAGTCGAAGTAGGTCTTCGTCCAAAGGTTGAACAAGTGTTGAAGAATTCTTTGTAACATTCATCACAACAGTGCATAAGTGTTCGCAATAAAGCTAATAGAATCCTTGGCTTCATATCAAGAAGCATAAATAATATGAGTCCTCAGGTTGTTCTTCAACTCTATACATCCTTGGTTAGGCCTCATTTAGATTATGCTGCACAGTTTTGGTCACCGTATTACAGGATGGATATAAATTCTCTGGAAAATGTACAAAGGAGGATGACAAAGTTGATCCCATGTATCAGAAACCTTCCCTATGACGACAGACTAAGGGCCCTGAATCTGCACTATGAGGATAGACTAAGGGCCCTGAAACTGCACTCTCTAGATTATTATTATTATTATTATAATCAAGGGGGAAGCGCTAAACCCGGAGGATTATACAGGGCACTCTCTAGAAAGACGTAGAATTAGGGGGGATATGATTGAGGTGTATAAATGGAAGACAGGAATAAATAAAGGGGATGTAAATAGTGTGTTGAAAATATCTAGCCTAGACAGGACTCGCAGCAATGGTTTTAAGTTGGAAAAATTCAGATTCAGGAAGGATATAGGAAAGTACTGGTTTGGTAATAGAGTTGTGGATGAGTGGAACAAACTCCCAAGTACCGTTATAGAGGCCAGAACGTTGCGTAGCTTTAAAAATAGGTTGGATAAATACATGAGTGGATGTGGGTGGGTGTGAGTTGGACCTGATAGCTTGTGCTACCAGGTCGGTTGCCGTGTTCCTCCCTTAAGTCAATGTGACCTGACCTGACTAGGTTGGGTGCATTGGCTTAAGCCGGTAGGAGACTCGGACCTGCCTCGCATGGGCCAGTAGGCCTTCTGCAGTGTTCCTTCGTTCTTATGTTCTCCTTTCTTATGTAAACAGGGGAACAACCCCCCCCCCCCCCCGCTGATGGTTACATCAGAACATAAGAAAGAAGGAAATCAAACCATACCATGGGTGGGGTTTGAACCCGCGGTCAGAGTCTCAAAACTCCAGACCGTTGCGTTTTGAGACTCTGACCGCAGGTTCAGAACCCCACCCGTGGTATGGTTTGTTTGCAATCGTGTCAATACGATTTCATGATGAGATTAAGACACATGTGCAACATCTGGGTATCTTTATTGTAGACGTTTCGCCATCCTGTGGCTTTATCAATACAAATTCTAGGACATAACTTGAAGACAGTAGAACTATGTACAGAAGATGAGGTAATCAGTCCCTCAACCTAGGAGTAGGTGCGAAGAGCACCATAGTCGTGGAGATTCTGAAGCAGAAGAAAGGAGCCTGGCGCTTATATAGTAACGTCAGGTGTAGCAGACGAGGGCATATTCACTGGTAGGCAGGATTCCCCAGTGGAAGTAGGTCCTTCCCAAAGAGATGGGTTAGTTGTAGTAGTAGTTGTAGTAGTAGTAGTATTTGTCGTAGTCGTGAAGGTTATGTACATGTCCTCAGAATTAAGATTCCATGATGTTGCAGTGTCTGACAAGTTGTGTACGAATGGTATATAACAACATCATGGAATCTTAATTCTGAGGACATGTACATAACCTTCACGACTACGACAACTACTACTACTACTACAACTACTACTACAACTAACCCATCTCTTTGGGAAGGACCTACTTCCACTGGGGAATCCCGCCTACCAGTGAATATGCCCTCGTCTGCTACACCTGACGTTACTATATAAGCGCCAGGCTCCTTTCTTCTGCTTCAGAATCTCCACGACTATGGTGCTCTTCGCACCTACTGCTAGGTTGAGGGACTGATTACCTCATCTTCTGTACATAGTTCTACTGTCTTCAAGTTATGTCCTAGAATTTGTATTGATAAAGCCACTGGATGGCGAAACGTCTACAATAAAGATACCCAGATGTTGCACATGTGTCTTAATCTCATCTTGTCGGTATTATATACCATTCGTACACAACGATTTCATGAGTCAAGAAAGAAGGAACACTGTAGCAGGCCTACTGGCCCAAGCGAGGCAGATCCAAGTTCCTAGGCTTCTTTCCACACTTAGCTGGGGAAGTTGCCCTGGATTCTGTGTTGCTATAGACTCCTCTGTGAGGGTATTATTATAATAATCAAGGAGGAAAGCTCTAAACCCGTAGGATTATACAGCGCCTGTGGAAGTTGTTCAGGCTTAATTGGTCTGCCAGGACGGATCTTAGCCTGGGTCTTCTCCATTTGGTGACTCGGCAGTGGCTCCTGAGGGAGTGTCAGAGTTGGTGCAAGTAATGTACGGCTGACAGCCCTATGGCAGGGGCACGGTGAACATTTATATCAAATGGTGTACCATTTACAGCCCCATGACAAGGGCACAGTGAGTCTTTGGATCCCATTATTATTATTATAATCAAAAAGAAGCGCTAAGCCACAAGGGCTATACAGCGCTGCCTTTGGATCCCAACTGAGCCATTACTGGCACTCGGGAATGGCTCAATTGATATTGTTAGCTGGCTTGACATCATGAATGATAATGGGATCCTATTATCTGCCTCAGTGCTGGAGGGAGTGTGTAGGTAAACACAGAAGTGAGGATTTAGAAAGTATAGGAGAGCAATAGACATAATTAGGAAGAAGGGGGGGAGCCCTGTTATATGTGGCATTTTGTCAAGAAGTGTTGTAAATGAATGGCTGTCCAGAGGGTTTTTGCTAGCAAAAATGTTCACCCTGAACGTGTTTGCTAGGATTTCATCCTCTTCTCTGCAACACTGCAAGCTCCTGATTGATTGCAGCACAAAAGGCCTAGAGCTATCATTCAGTTCCCCCCGTGGTTGTTTTTGCATCTTGCATCGCTTATTTGATTTGATTTGTTCGTGATTGTTTTGCATAGTATACATGTAAATTATCTAGGATAATCCTAGGCACAATTTCTTGGGTTAAATATCCAAATTCTTATTTTATCCATTGTAAAGTGTTCTAAGTATTTGACTGTCTTTTATTACATTTTAATTACTAAATTACTCAGATATGGTAAACACGAGGAAATTAAATCTTCATCAAAGTACAAAACAAATTCTGGCCACAAAATAGAGCGAAACACCAACGTCAAAGACCTGGGAGTGATCATGTCGGAGGATCTCACCTTCAAGGACCATAACATTGTATCAATCGGATCTGTTAGAAAAATGACAGGATGGATAATGAGAACCTTCAAAACTAGGGAGGCCAAGCCCATGATGACACTCTTCAGGTCACTTGTTCTATCTAGGCTGGAATATTGCTGCACACTAACAGCACCTTTCAAGGCAGGTGAAATTGCTGACCTAGAAAATGTACAGAGAACCTTCACGGAGCGCATAACGGAGATAAAACACCTCAATTATTGGGAGCGATTGAGGTTCCTAAACCTGTATTCCCTGGAACGCAGGCGGGAGAGATACATGATTATATACACCTGGAAAATCCTAGAGGGACTAGTACCGAACTTGCACACGAAAATCACTCACTACGAAAGCAAAAGACTTGGCAGACGATGCACCATCCCCCCAATGAAAAGCAGGGGTGTCACTAGCACGTTAAGAGACCATACAATAAGTGTCAGGGGCCCGAGACTGTTCAACTGCCTCCCAGCACACATAAGGGGGATTACCAACAGACCCCTGGCAGTCTTCAAGCTGGCACTGGACAAGCACCTAAAGTCGGTTCCTGACCAGCCGGGCTGTGGCTCGTACGTTGGTTTGCGTGCAGCCAGCAGCAGCAGCCTAGTTGATCAGGCTCTGATCCACCAGGAGGCCTGGTCACAGACTGGGCCGCGGGGGCGTTGACCCCCGGAACTCTCTCCAGGTAAACTCCAGGTAAATAAGTGTTAATGTGGCCCGGTGGCTAAAGCTCACGCTTCACACACGGAGGGTCCGGGTTCGATTCCCAGCGGGTGGAAACATTTCGACTCGTTTCCTTACACCTGTTGTCCTGTTCACCTAGCAGCAACCAGATACCTGGGTGTTAGTCGACTGGTGTGGGTCGCATCCTGGGGGACAAGATTGAGGACCACAATGGAAATAAGTTACAGTCCTCGATGAGGTACTGCCTTTCTTGGGTTATCATGGGTGGCTAACCCTCCGGGGTTAAAAATCCGAACGAAATCTCATCTTAGGGGAGTGTATATGACGCTACGCGAAACCCGAGACGGTGACCGGATCTCTTCGAAAACCGTTTAGTATAAACAACAAAATGGCACCTCATGACAATTCGTATTTCCAGCTAACAGAGCATAACAATGAACATCCCGGAGAGAGAATATGGTTATTTTATCACTGATACTCCAAAAGAGTGAGACGGTCGTGTGCAAGTTAAATTCGAACTCAAAAGCACACTAATGTTAGTTTGAGCTCATGTTGGGTATAAGGGATATGACGGTCTAAGGATCGGATGAAACCAATGGATCATTTATCAGAGAAGCAAGATAAGATAAGATAAGATTTCGTTCGGATTTTTAACCCCGGAGGGTTAGCCACCCAGGATAACCCAAGAAAGTCAGTGCGTCATCGAGGACTGTCTAACTTATTTCCATTGGGGTCCTTAATCTTGTCCCCCAGGATGCGACCCACACCAGTCGACTAACACCCAGGTACCTATTTGCTGCTAGGTGAACAGGACAACAGGTGTAAGGAAACGTGTCGAAATGTTTCCACCCGCCGGGAATCGAACCCGGGCCCTCCGTGTGTGAAGCGGGAGCTTTAGCCACCAGGCCACCACTAAACCTGTAGGGAACACAAATCATCTAGTGAATAGGAAACATTAATCTTCGATCAAAGGAAGAAGCGGACAGCTGCAATTCAATGGATCAAAAGCCCTAGAGCAGCTCACAGCGACGCCAGTTGGGTATAAGGGTCAAGACGGTTTAATAGCCGTATAAAACCCTATAATTCCAAATTAATGGCGTTGAAAAAAATTGGACAGGGCTCTTGATCCAAGGAAAAGGAATTATCGTCCCCCTCCTCTTTCCTCGGATCAAACCTGATTTCCTATCATACTCCGTGACGCTGGTGGTAGTGAAAGTGACTGGTGGTAGTGATGGTGACTGGTGGTAGTGAAGGTGACTGGTGGTAGTGAAGGTGACTGGTGGTAGTGATGGTGACTGGTGGTAGTGAAGGTGACTGGTGGTAGTGAAGGTGACTGGTGGTAGTGATGGTGACTGGTGGTAGTGAAGGTGACTGGTGGTAGTGATGGTGACTGGTGGTAGTGATGGTGATTGGTGGTAGTGAAGGTGACTGGTGGTAGTTTACCTGGAGTTTACCTGGAGAGAGTTTCGGGGGTCAACGCCCCCGCGGCCCGGTCTGTGACCAGGCCTCCTGGTGGATCAGCGCCTGATCAACCAGGCTGTTGCTGCTGGCTGCACGCAAACCAACGTACGAGCCACAGCCCGGCTGATCAGGAACTGCCTTTAGGTGCTTGTCCAGTGCCAGCTTGAAGACTGCCAGGGGTCTGTTGGTAATCCCCCTTATGTGTGCTGGGAGGCAGTTGAACAGTCTCGGTCCCCTGACACTTATTGTATGGTCTCTTAACGTGCTAGTGACACCCCTGCTTTTCATTGGGGGGATGGTGCATCGTCTGCCAAGTCTTTTGCTTTCGTAGTGAGTGATTTTCGTGTGCAAGTTCGGTACTAGTCCCTCTAGGATTTTCCAGGTGTATATAATCATGTATCTCTCCCTCCTGCGTTCCAGGGAATACAGGTTTAGAAACCTCAAGCGCTCCCAGTAATTGAGGTGTTTTATCTCCGTTATGCGCGCCGTGAAAGTTCTCTGTACATTTTCTAGGTCGGCAATTTCACCTGCCTTGAAAGGTGCTGTTAGAGTGCAGCAATATTCCAGCCTAGATAGAACAAGTGACCTGAAGAGTGTCATCATGGGCTTGGCCTCCCTAGTTTTGAAGGTTCTCATTATCCATCCTGTCATTTTTCTAGCAGATGCGATTGATACAATGTTATGGTCCTTGAAGGTGAGATCCTCCGACATAATCACTCCCAGGTCTTTGACGTTGGTGTTTCGCTCTATTTTGTGGCCAGAATTTGTTTTGTACTCTGATGAAGATTTAATTTCCTCATGTTTACCATATCTGAGTAATTGAAATTTCTCATCGTTGAACTTCATATTGTTTTCTGCAGCCCACTGAAAGATTTGGTTGATGTCCGCCTGGAGCCTTGCAGTGTCTGCAATGGAAGACACTGTCATGCAGATTCGGGTGTCATCTGCAAAGGAAGACACGGTGCTGTGGCTGACATCCTTGTCTATGTCGGATATGAGGATGAGGAACAAGATGGGAGCTAGTACTGTGCCTTGTGGAACAGAGCTTTTCACCGTAGCTGCCTCGGACTTTACTCTGTTGACGACTACTCTCTGTGTTCTGTTAGTGAGGAAATTATAGATCCATCGACCAACTTTTCCTGTTATTCCTTTAGCGCGCATTTTGTGCGCTATTACGCCATGGTCACACTTGTCGAAGGCTTTTGCAAAGTCTGTATATATTACATCTGCATTCTTTTTGTCTTCTAGTGCATTTAGGACCTTGTCGTAGTGATCCAGTAGTTGAGACAGACAGGAGCGACCTGTTCTAAACCCATGTTGCCCTGGGTTGTGTAACTGATGGGTTTCTAGATGGGTGGTGATCTTGCTTCTTAGGACCCTTTCAAAGATTTTTATGATATGGGATGTTAGTGCTATTGGTCTGTAGTTCTTTGCTGTTGCTTTACTGCCCCCTTTGTGGAGTGGGGCTATGTCTGTTGTTTTTAGTAACTGAGGGACGACCCCCGTGTCCATGCTCCCTCTCCATAGGATGGAAAAGGCTCGTGATAGGGGCTTCTTGCAGTTCTTGATGAACACAGAGTTCCATGAGTCTGGCCCTGGGGCAGAGTGCATGGGCATGTCATTTATCGCCTGTTCGAAGTCATTTGGCGTCAGGATAACATCGGATAGGCTTGTGTTAATCAAATTTTGTGGCTCTCTCATAAAAAATTCATTTTGATCTTCGACTCTCAGTCTGGTTAGCGGCTTGCTAAAAACTGAGTCATATTGGGACTTGAGTAGCTCACTCATTTCCTTGCTGTCATCTGTGTAGGACCCATCTTGTTTAAGTAGGGGCCCAATACTGGACGTTGTTCTCGATTTTGATTTGGCATAGGAGAAGAAATACTTTGGGTTTCTTTCGATTTCATTTATGGCTTTTAGTTCTTCCCGCGATTCCTGACTCCTAAAGGATTCTTTTAGCTTAAGTTCGATGCTTGCTATTTCTCTGACCAGTGTCTCCCTGCGCATTTCTGATATATTGACCTCTTTTAGCCGCTCTGTTATTCTTTTCCGTCGCCTGTAAAGGGAGCGCCTGTCTCTTTCTATTTTACATCTACTCCTCCTTTTTCTTAGAGGAATAAGCCTTGTGCATACATCGAGTGCCACCGAGTTAATCTGTTCTAGGCATAAGTTTGGGTCTGTGTTGCTTAGTATATCTTCCCAGCTTATATCGGTTAGGACTTGGTTTACTTGGTCCCACTTTATGTTTTTGTTATTGAAGTTGAATTTGGTGAATGCTCCCTCGTGACTAGTCTCATTTTGTCGGTCTGAGGCTCCACGCATACATGTCTGAACCTCAATTATGTTGTGATCTGAGTATATTGTTTTTGATATGGTGACATTTCTTATCAGATCATCATTGTTAGTGAAGATGAGGTCTAGTGTATTCTCCAGTCTAGTAGGCTCTATTATTTGCTGGTTTAAATTGAATTTTGTGCAGAGATTTAAAAGCTCGTGTGAGTGTGAGTTTTCATCAGAGCTGCCTCCTGGTGTTATTACTGCAACAATATTATTTGCTATATTCCTCCATTTTAGGTGCCTTAAGTTGAAATCCCCCAGGAGCAAGATGTTGGGTGCAGGAGCTGGAAGATTTTCCAGACAGTGGTCAATTTTTAACAGCTGTTCCTGGAATTGCTGGGATGTTGCATCCGGAGGCTTGTAGACTACCACAATGACTAGGTTTTGGTTCTCGACCTTTACTGCTAAAACTTCCACTACGTCATTTGAGGCATTAAGCAGTTCTGTGCAAACAAGTGACTCTGCAATGTACAGGCCAACCCCCCCCCTTTTGCCTGTTCACTCTGTCACATCTGTATAGGTTGTAACCTGGGATCCATATTTCGTTGTCCAAGTGATCCTTTATGTGGGTCTCAGTGAAAGCCGCGAACATTGCCTTTGCCTCTGCAAGCAGTCCACGGATGAAAGGTATTTTGTTGTTTATTGCTGGCTTTAGACCCTGTATATTTGCAAAGAAGAATGTTATCGGACTGGTGGTATTGTTGGTACTGGGGGGGGATTTTTTTTCCGGCATTAGTATCTGTATCTGTTGGTTTGGAGTGGAGGCCATCGACTGTGGTTCCACTCCAGGAATGACTGGATTTGGTGTACGATTTCTGCCATTTCCTGCCAGTTTTTTTTCCTTCCTGGCACTAAAAAACCTCTCCCTCTTGAGTGGCTGTGGCTACCCAGGTTTTCCCATGGCCTGGATGTTTTGTATCTTTTTGTCCCCTTTAGATGGTATGCCTGGCAATTTAAGTTATAGCACAGTCTTTCCTGTACTGAAGAGGTACACATTTCAGGGTGAAAAAGCTTACAGGAAGGGAGTTTGCATTTTCCTGTTGTCATATGGGCATGACATTTTCTAGGGTGGTCATAGTTGCATGTCCCATCTGTTTTTCCAGATTTCCCATGCCAGCAGATACCAAGTGCATAGTATGTGCACAGGCTTGGTTTCCGTTTGCCTTGGGTTTCTGTGACTGTATTCCCTGTTGGTGACTGGTGGTAGTGATGGTGACTGGTGGTAGTGAAGGTGACTGGTGGTAGTGATGGTGACTGGTGGTAGTGAAGGTGACTGGTGGTAGTGAAGGTGACTGGTGGTAGTGATGGTGACTGGTGGTAGTGAAGGTGACTGGTGGTAGTGATGGTGACTGGTGGTAGTGATGGTGACTGGTGGTAGTGAAGGTGACTGGTGGTAGTGATGGTGACTGGTGGTAGTGATGGTGACTGGTGGTAGTGAAGGTGACTGGTGGTAGTGATGGTGACTGGTGGTAGTGATGGTGACTGGTGGTAGTGATGGTGACTGGTGGTAGTGATGGTGACTGGTGGTAGTGATGGTGACTGGTGGTAGTGAAGGTGACTAGTGGTAGTGAAGGTGACTGGTGGTAGTGCTGGTGACTGGTGGTAGTGAAGGTGACTGGTGGTATTGATGGTGACTGGTGGTAGTGAAAGTGACTGGTGGTAGTGAAGGTGACTGGTGGTAGTGCTGGTGACTGTTAGTAGTGAAAGTGACTGGTGGTAGTGATGGTGACTGGTGGTAGTGAAGGTGACTGGTGGTAGTGACGGTGACTGGTGGTAGTGATGGTGACTGGTGGTAGTGATGGTGACTGGTGGTAGTGAAAGTGACTGGTGGTAGTGATGGTGACTGGTGGTAGTGATGGTGACTGGTGGTAGTGGTGACTGGTGGTAGTGATGGTGACTGGTGGTAGTGATGGTGACTGGTGGTAGTGAAGGTGACTGGTGGTAGTGATGGTGACTGGTGGTAGTGATGGTGACTGGTGGTAGTGATGGTGACTGGTGGTAGTGATGGTGACTGGTGGTAGTGAAGGTGACTGGTGGTAGTGATGGTGACTGGTGGTAGTGATGGTGACTGGTGGTAGTGATGGTGACTGGTGGTAGTGAAGGTGACTGGTGGTAGTGATGGTGACTGGTGGTAGTGATGGTGACTGGTGGTAGTGATGGTGACTGGTGGTAGAGATTGTGATTGGTGGTAGTGGTGACTGGTGGAAGTGATGGTGACTGGTGGTAGTGATGGTGACTGGTGGTAGTGATGGTGACTGGTGGTAGTGGTGACTGGTGGTAGTGATGGTGACTGGTGGTAGTGATGGTGACTGGTGGTAGTGATGGTGACTGGTGGTAGTGATGGTGACTGGTGGTAGTGATGGTGACTGGTGGTAGTGATGGTGACTGGTGGTAGTGAAAGTGACTGGTGGTAGTGATGGTGACTGGTGGTAGTGATGGTGACTGGTGGTAGTGATGGTGACTGGTGGTAGTGATGGTGACTGGTGGTAGTGATGGTGACTGGTGGTAGTGATGGTGACTGGTGGTAGTGATGGTGACTGGTGGTAGTGAAGGTGACTGGTGGTAGTGATGGTGACTGGTGGTAGTGATGGTGACTGGTGGTAGTGGTGACTGGTGGTAGTGATGGTGACTGGTGGTAGTGATGGTGACTGGTGGTAGTGATGGTGATTGGTGGTAGTGAAAGTGACTGGTGGTAGTGATGGTGACTGGTGGTAGTGATGGTGACTGGTGGTAGTGACTGGTGACTGGTGGTAGTGATGGTGGTAGTGAAGGTGACTGGTGGTAGTGATGGTGACTGGTGGTAGTGATGGTGACTGGTGGTAGTGATGGTGACTGGTGGTAGTGGTGACTGGTGGTAGTGATGGTGACTGGTGGTAGTGATGGTGACTGGTGGTAGTGATGGTGACTGGTGGTAGTGATGGTAACTGGCAGTAGTGATGGTGACTGGTGGTAGTGTAGGTGACTGGTGGTAGTGAACGTGAGCTGGTGGTAGTGATGGTGACTGGTGGTAGTGATGGGGACTGGTGGTAGTGATGGTGACTGGTGGTAGTGGTGACTGGTGGTAGTGATGGTGACTGGTGGTAGTGAAAGTGACTGGTGGTAGTGATGGTGACTGGTGGTAGTGAAGGTGACTGGTGGTAGTGAAGGTGACTGGTGGTAGTTTAGGTGACTGGTAGTGAAGGTGACTGGTGGTAGTGAAGGTGGCTGGTGGTAGTGAAGGTGGCTGGTGGTAGTGAAGGTGACTGGTAGTAGTGAAGGTGACTGGTGGTAGTGATGGTGACTGGTTGTAGTGAAGGTGACGTGGTAGTGAAGGTGACTGGTGGTAGTGATGGTGACTGGTGGTAGTGAAGGTGGCTGGTGGTGATGGTGACTGGTGGTAGTGATGGTGACTGGTGGTAGTGAAGGTGACTGGTGGTAGTGATGGTGACTGGTGGTAGTGAAGGTGGCTTGTGGTGATGGTGACTGGTGGTAGTGATGGTGACTGGTGGTAGTGATGGTGATAGTGAAGGTAACTGGTGGTAGTGAGGGTGACTGGTGGTAGTGAGGGTGACTGGTGGTAGTGAAGGTGACTGGTGGTAGTGAAGGTGACTGGTGGTATTGAAGGTGACTGGTGGTAGTGATGGTGACTGGTGGTAGTGAAGGTGACTGGGGGAAGTGATGGTGACTGGTGGTAGTGAAGGTGACTGGTGGTAGTGAAGATGACTGGTGGTAGTGAAGGTGACTGGTGGTAGTGATGGTGACTGGTGGTAGTGATGGTGACTGGTGGTAGTGATGGTGACTGGTGGTAGTGATGGTGACTGGTGGTAGTGAAGGTGGCTGGTGGTAGTGAAGGTGACTGGTGATAGTTATGGTGGCTGGTGATAGTGATGGTTGCTGGAGGTAGTTATGGTGACTGGTGGTAGTGATGGTGACTGGTGGTAGTGATGGTGACTGGTGGTACTGAAGGTGACTGGTGGTAGTGAAGGTGACTGGTGGTATTGAAGGTGACTGGTGGTAGTGAAGGTGACTGGTGGTAGTGATGGTGACTGGTGGTAGGGATGGTGGCTGGTGGTAGTGATGGTGACTGGTGGTAGTGAAGGTGACTGGTGGTAGTGATGGTGATTGGTGGTAGTGAAGGTGACTGGTGGTAGTGATGGTGACTGGTGGTAGTGATGGTGACTGGTGGTAGTGAAGGTGACTGGTGGTAGTGATGGTGACTGGTGGTAGTGAAGGTGACTGGTGGCAGTGAAAGTGACTTGTGGCAGTGAAGGTGACTGGTGGTATTGATGGTGACTGGTGGTAGTGAAGGTGACTGGTGGTAGTGAAGGTGAGTGGTGGTAGTGAAAGTGACTGGTGATAGTGAAGGTGACTGGTGGTATTGATGGTGACTGGTGGTAGTGAAGGTGACTGGTGGTAGTGCTGGTGACTGGTGGTAGTGGTGACTGGTGGTAGTGATGGTGACTGGTGGCAGTGATGGTGACTGGTGGTAGTGATGGTGACTGGTGGTAGTGATGGTGACTGGTGGTAGTGATGGTGACTGGTGGCAGTGATGGTGACTGGTGGCAGTGATGGTGACTGGTGGTAGTGATGGTGACTGGTGGTAGTGATGGTGACTGGTGGTAGTGATGGTGACTGGTGGTAGTGATGGTGACTGGTGGTAGTGATGGTGACTGGTGGTAGTGATGGTGACTGGTGGTAGTGATGGTGACTGGTGGTAGTGATGGTGACTGGTGGTAGTGATGGTGACTGGTGGTAGTGCTGGTGACTGGTGGTAGTGATGGTGACTGGTGGTAGTGATGGTGACTGGTGGTAGTGATGGTGACAGTGATGGTGACTGGTGGCAGTGATGGTGACTGGTGGCAGTGATGGTGACTGGTGGCAGTGATGGTGACTGGTGATAGTGATGGTGACTGGTTGTAGTGATGGTGACTGGTGGCAGTGATGGTGACTGGTGGTAGTGGTGGTGACTGGTGTTAGTGATGGTGAATGGTGGTAGTGATGGTGACTGGTGGTAGTGATGGTGACTGGTGGTAGTGAAGGTGACTTGTGGTAGTGATGGTGACTGGTGGTAGTGATGGTGACTGGTGGCAGTGATGGTGACTGGTGGCAGTGATGGTGACTGGTGGTAGTGAAGGTGACTGGTGGTAGTGATGGTGGCAGTGAAGGTGACTGGTGGTAGTGATGGTGACTGGTGGTAGTGATGGTGACTGGTGGCAGTGATGGTGACTGGTGGCAGTGATGGTGACTGGTGGTAGTGATGGTGACTGGTGGCAGTGATGGTGACTGGTGGTAGTGATGGTGACTGGTGGTAGTGATGGTGACTGGTGGTAGTGATGGTGACTGGTGGCAGTGATGGTGACTGGTGGCAGTGATGGTGACTGGTGGTAGTGATGGAGGCTGAGAACATTAATATAATACCAAACATATCATTTATTGACCAAACATTTAAATGCAGTAATTAATGTACCTGTACGAGTGACGCCGTCTTGGAGACTTTCTGACAATGAATCACAAATTACCCGCACACAACAAATACATATAGGCTCCCTCACTCTTTAGTGACAGTGCAACTTTGTAAATGATCCGTGTGCGACTGTAATGCGATCATAAGCTTCTCTCCTCTATGTGCGGATTATTTGTGTATTGTTCCCATCAGAGTATTGTGATTTTTTGTATCTTTGGGTAATGACGTTCCAGAATTATTGACCAACTTTGGTTTCCTCATTAGGGCCTTCAACTCTTCCCTTGCCATGAAGTTCTTACCATTCCTGCCTCTCACACATTCACGATGTTAGCCCAATTTCAATAGCGTTCACGTTGCAACCCATACTATGTTAGGTTAGGCAAGGTTGTCAGGAAACAGGACAAGTGTTTCTTGACGTGGGTCTTAGTCATATAATAACCTTCAGCTGGAACTTTTGGTTATCTGACCAAGGCCTTCCATTGGCTTACCAGTCCACACCTTTAAAATGCAAATTCTGCACCTCACTTGTGCACCTATTTATACCCCATATCCCTGTGTTGATTGTAGCAGCTTGACAAAGCTCCTGGAGAGCAAAATGTTGCCACAATACAATGTCGCATTAGTTGCATGTGTCCTTTTACCTAACATATCAGTAATTCTACCAACATTATTACAATTTCACAATTTGTTTCAGAAATGAATGGGCGGATTAACGATTAAGCACCAGTTCCTTCTCCAGCAGTGTACCTTGCTATGGCTAATTGAATAATAGCATTTTTAACTGATTCATGTAACAACTCCTAATGTTCACTACTTTGTAGACGAGTTTTGCCTTTCAGTCGTTCTTTAACCACTAGTGTTGGTTGTATTCCAGCAGCATGAAGACGATTCCTGACAGTCCTTGGAGTCACCTTTAAATTCAATTTCTCCCTTATTTTCATCGCATTAGTGGATGGATTCGTTACCGCAGCTTCCTTTATAGATTCATCTTGTTCTGCTGATGTTTTCTTGGGTGCTCCTGATCTGGCCCTGTCATAAAGGTTACGGTCTTCTTCCCATCTGTTTAACCACGTATACACGGTGTGCCGTGAAATGCCTAGTCGGCGAGCGATGTCCATAGGAGAAAAGCCTCTCTCACTCATCCTGATAATTCGACTTCGCTGGGCAATTTTGGCTGGCCTGAGATCCATGATATAGATATGGCCAGTGCTGTCTGCCACACTCTGAAAAAAGAAAGCTGGTCATTACCTTAGTCTGACATCAGTCCTACATTGCCATGCCATTCAATTCTACATTCCAATGTGTTTAATTTTACTGTCTGTGGTAGATAAGGAAATGTATTACAATGTCTTGTTATAATTAATTGTTCTGTGTCACAGAATACATACAGGTGCTCCTCGACTTTCGATGGGGTTGCATTCCAATAAATCCATTGTAAGTCAAAAGTATTGTAAGTCAAATATGAATATTATATGCTAAATACAATGGAACTTCAGTTTTCAAATTCAATTCATTCCAGATGTCGATCTGACAACCAAAGCAATTTTTCCCATAAAGCATAATATAAATAGAATTAATCCATTACAGACCCCAAATGACAATATATTAACAATGTACTAACTACTATATAAAACAATGTATAAAATTATACATCACAGGGAACAAAAATGAATACTAAATGAAAATTTAACTGAAATATTGTACAGTAAATGAAAATTCGACTGCCCCTTACCTATCAGGTGAGAGGTAATGCTGTTTTTCTTCTTTGTCTTTTTCACCACAAACACTTTGTTTTAGCTCACTGGTTCTTCGTCTCACTAAAATCCTGTCAAGTGAGGTTTATTTCAGGTTCCGCTTTAACACTTGTCAAAGTTGAGACATTGCGCTGTCATTGTACATGTTTCCCTGACAAATGCAATGGGCACATCATCCCTTCCCTCCTCTTCCTCTGATGACAGCTCCTCTGCTGCAATCTGTTGCTGCTCCTTCTGAAGGTCTACAAGTTCTTCTGTGGTTAGTTCAGTTTTATGCTCCTCCACATCATCCTCAGTCACTTCTAGGCCCAAGGTCTTCCCCAGAGACATAATATCCTCTGCCAACTCAGGATCATCAGCCTCTATATATTCTTGGAATTCAGGAACTTACTTTTCAACAGCCACTTTGTCAGCACTGCCAGCCTCCCCATGCCTAGCCACATTACGAATGCCTCTTCTTTTCTTAAAATTATTAAACCAACTCCTACTAACCTTGAAGGACTGAGTTTCAGCAATTGTTCCAGAGTTTTTTTTTTCAGGAGGTCATCATGCAACTGCCTCACTTTTCCATAAATAATGCCCTCTGAAATGCTTTGCAAGACAGGTATACAATACCGACAAGATGAAAGTTAAGACACTTGATTCTTGGACATAACAAGAAAACAGAAGAATTATATACAAAAGATGAGGTAATCAGTTCCTCAGCCTTGGAAGGACTGATTACCTCATCTTTTGTACAGTGGAACCTCAAATATCGAACTTTCTTCGGTTCAGAAGGCTGTTCGAGTGCCTTTACCGAATAAATTTATTCCCATCAGGAATAATGTAAATTATATTAGTCCATTTCAGACCCTCAAAAATACACTTATAAAATCACTTACAAAAATACACTTACATAATTGGTCGTGTTGGGAGCAGTTCGATTTTTGAGGTTCCACTGTATATACATGTAGTTCTTCTAATTTCTTATGTCCAAGAATCTGTATTGATAAAGCCACTGGATGGCGAAACGTCTACAATAAAGATAACCAGATGTTGCACAAGTGTCTTAACTCTGAAATGCTGTTGCCCTGTAACTGTTTTTCATTTATCGAAATCAACAAGAGTTTTTCAACATTCTCAATAATATAAGTTAGGGACTTGCTGCCTTCATGTTGGGTAATTATCTTAAGTTCATCTCCAAAGTAATTGCTGCCCTACCATCGTAAACTTGAAATATCCTAAGTCGAGAAACACCTGGAATCATGTCAGAGGCATAATGATTTTTAATACTAAATGCTTTTTTAAAAAAAAGAAAAAAAAAGTTAAAATTAGATATGCTAGTACAGTGGACCCCCGCATAACGATCACCTCCGAATGCGACCAATTATGTAAGTGTATTTATGTAGGTGTGTTTGTACGTGTATGTTTGGGGGTGTGAAATGGACTAATCTACTTCACAATATTCCTTATGGGAACAAATTCGGTCAGTACTGGCACCTGAACATACTTCTGGAGTGAAAAAATATCGTTAACCGGGGGTCCACTGTAAATGGTTGTTGAAGAGTCTGCACCGATCAACACTCAATGAGGAACGGTGACCCCAAAACACACTTGTCATTTCGTTATCTTACCCCCTCGTCCTTGCTCTGTGTCTTCTTCCGCCGAACTTGACCATCCTTGGGCATGGTGTTCTTCGTATCTGCCGCCTGTTGTAAACAAAATATATTTTGAACCACATACGAAGTTATCCTAATATTTAACAAACACTAACATAATCTTGTAAAACATTTTTGCTAAAATTTTTCATTATCAAATTTGATTATTATTATTATTATTTTTTTTTTTTTTTTTTTTTTTTATTATCACACTGGCCGATTCCCACCAAGGCAGGGTGGCCCGAAAAAGAAAAACTTTCACCATCATTCACTCCATCACTGTCTTGCCAGAAGGGTGCTTTACACTACAGTTTTTAAACTGCAACATTAACACCCCTCCTTCAGAGTGCAGGCACTGTACTTCCCATCTCCAGGACTCAAGTCCGGCCTGCCGGTTTCCCTGAATCCCTTCATAAATGTTACTTTGCTCACACTCCAACAGCACGTCAAGTATTAAAAACCATTTGTCTCCATTCACTCCTATCAAACACGCTCATGCATACCTGCTGGAAGTCCAAGCCCCTCGCACAAAAACTATTATTATTATTATTATTATTATTATTATTATTATTATTATTATGTTCATGAAAAAAAAGTAGAGTACATACAATCTGAATTAATATAATACAGTATAGTACATACAGTAATACATAATACAACAGAGTACATATAATATGAACCTACATAATACAATAGATATACAGTGGACCCCCGCATAACGATTACCTCCGAATGCGACCAATTATGTAAGTGTATTTATGTAAGTGCATTTGTACGTGTATGTTTTAGGGTCTGAAATGGACTAATCTACCTCTCAATATTCCTTATGGGAATAAATTCGGTCAGTACTGGCACCTGAACATACTTATGGAGTGAAAAAATATCGTTAACCGGGGGTCCACTGTAAATACAAATACAAAATTTATTTCTTTGCAAAGGTTACAATGTGTGATTACATTATACAACTTGAACATAAGAACATAAGAAAGGAGGAACACTGCAGCAGGCCTGTTGGCCCATACTAGGCAGGTCCTTTACAATTCATCCCACTAACAAACATTTGACCTACCCAATTTTCAATGCTACCCAAGAAATAAGCTCTGATGTGCAAGTCCCACTCAAATCCAACCCCTCCCACTCAAATCCAACCCCTCCCACTCAAAGAAAGCTAATACATGGACTTTTCAAATCTTACCCAAAAAATTTGTTTATACAGCTCTGACTCGCTATTACAGCACCTGCACATCACTGTTTACATCCTCCATGAGCTCTGCGTCTCTCGATTATATCTGGAAACTTTCCAAAATTTCAAGCATTTTAAAGTTCTTGTGTATTATATACTACTATATACTCTGAGAACTGTACTTGTGTATACCTGTACCTAAATAAACTTACACACTGTGTTGGCGTGTAGGTACACATTAAAATTGCTAAGAGTGTCGTCTCACTAGTGTTGGAGATGCAATAAGCATTATAATACTTACCATACCATGGGCGGGATTGAACCCGCGGTCAGAGAGTCTCAAAACTCCAGACCGTCGCATTAGCCACTGGACCAGCTAGCCACAATAAGATTCGTCCAACTAGGTATATTTCTACACCATAGGAAGGTTAGACTCTCTGACCGCGGGTTCAATCCCGCCCATGGTATGGTTTGTTTGCAATCGTGTCATTACAATTTTGTGAGTCATTATAATACTTGCTCTGGGGCACTTTAAATGTCATATGTTACGTTATTATAGACATTTTCACTAATCCATCTATGACATTTTTTCAAAATTATATAAGAAACACACTACATACATAAAAATACGTATATACAATTATAGTACAACAAATAAACATAACTGTGAGATGTGGTAGCCAGGCGGGCTACCACGTCTGACTTCCTACAATAAATGCTACTCATTTCTCACTCTACATTAAGACTACAAATACAGTAGAACCCCAATATCCACTGATTTGGCATCCATAGTTTCAGTTATCCATGGTTTACTGTGGCCCAAAAAATACTTCTAAATATTTACATAATAATGGCCCCAAAGCACAAAATTAGAGAAGCTGGCAGTTGTTCAAAGCCTAAGAGAAGCTGTGAAGTGCTTCCCATCAGTGAAAAAGTGACAATTCTCCACTTGTTGTGCATAATTTATCAATTAAACTTTATAATAGGTATGTATAGGACTTCCTAGGTAGTAGGTTGGTAGACAGCAACCGCCCAGGGAGGTACTACCGTCCTGCCAAGTGAGCGTAAAACGAAATCCTGTAATTGTTTTACATGATGGTAGGATTGCTGGTGTCCTTTTTTCTGTCTCATAAACATGCAAGATTTCAGGTACGTCTTGCTACTTCTGCTTACACTTAGGTCACACTACACATACATGTACAAGCATATAGTATATACACACCCCTCTGGGCTTTCTTCTATTTTCTTTCTAGTTCTTGTTCTTGTTTATTTCCTCTTATCTCCATGGGGAAGTGGAACAGAATTCTTCCTCTCTATGCCATGCGTGTTGTAAGAGCCAATTAAAATGCCGGGAGCAAGGGGCTAGTAACCTCTTCTCCTGTACATATTACTAAATGTAAAAGGAGAAACTTTCATTTTTCCTTTTGGGCCACCCCGCCTCGGTGGGATACGGCCGATGTGTTGAAAGAAAGAAAGTATAGGACTTATATATAGGGTTTGCTATTATCCATGGTTTTGGTATCCATGGAAGGTCCTTGGATACGGGGGTCCTACTGTATACAGAGTTTGCCACTATCCACGGTTTTGGTATTCCCAGCAGGTCTTTGGAATGTATCCCCCATGGATACGGGGGTCTTACTGTATATTAACATGAGTAATGACTGTACTGCATGTGCATTTTACTTTGTTTTTTCATACCTAGTTCTATTGCTAATATACAATAGTGTAAACATGTTAACAAACAGGCATTTACATGCATTTAAAAGTGCAAAAAAAGGCGATTCACCTTACAGCAATTTTTGGTCTACAGCGGTAGCCTGGAACCTATCCCGCCATATAAGCAGGGCCCTCATGTATATTGAAATGACACAAAAATATTTGAGAATCCTGTTTGTATTTATCACATTCTAGCTCATGAAATTGCAATAACACGATTGCAAACAAGCCATGGACCAGATAGGATTTGAGCCCATCCATCCCATGGCTAAACCCACTTAGTTACGATTATAATAATTGAACTCATGGTGAGTGACGCCCCATGGGTTCAAACCCCCACCCATTCTGTGTTCTTTTAACCACATATTATTTGAGCCTATTTAAGGCTTGGAGGGGTATGAAATTCCAGAAAACAATTCCTGGTCTGATTTAGACACAGGCTGACCTTGCACAGCAAACAAGCAATACCTGAGTAAATTCTCTTCTCTTTCTTGCTGCAAAACTTACAAGTAAATCGAGTTATATCTTTTATTATCATCTGGCATTTTTGTACGCTGGTAAGGCACAGCACGAGGCATTTCCGTCGGAGCCAAACTAGATAAATCGCTTTCCACACTTGAGGCACGTGAAGAGCTTGGAGAAGATATCAGGCTCCTTGGCAATTCCTTGCTTAAATTTCTTGCACTATAAGACACAGCAAGTCTGAAGTTTTTGAGGGTCATGAATTTCTGTTTCAGAGCCTTACAGTCCCACCTGTACAACATCCAGGCACTGACACAGGGAAGATCAAGGATGTATGCAAAGAGGCACATGTACCACCGTTTTGATTTGAGCGGAGACTTGTGTGAACGAACCAACACATCACTCTTGTCTATGCCTCCTACATGCATATTATAGTTCTTTATGACTGAGGGACAATCAATGGCCACTTTTTGTTTGGTCTCCTTGCTGTACCTCTTTATCTTCGTCACTGGGTTGATGCCCATGTCATTTGTCAACAAAGTAACAGTCTTACTGTCTTTCCAATGTACAACAAGGACACCATCAGAGGAACTGTAATCAAATGTACCCTTTTTCACTTGCTTTTTTTTCATGTCCTTGGCAGTCATTAGTGGTGGTTTTCCAATCCTGTTATCCCCTGCAGCACCTGTGTACCTGCAGTTGAATGTGTTATGCAGATATTTCACCAGAGGAAGACTGGTGAAGAAGTTATCAGCATATATTGCTGTGGAATTCATGTGGTCCATAGTCTTTGCAAGGCAAGTAATGATCTTTGAACTCAAGGGCATTTTTTTCTCCTCCTCTTTTAAGTCAACACTGTGAAAATCAAAGGTTGTCTTGCCTTGATATATTGATATGTCATGTAAAACAATAAATAAATAAATAAATGTACGAACCCATCATCACTGGCACGGCAGAAGAGTTTGAAACCTCATTTATCAGGCCTTGTCCTGATAAAATGCCTAGGATTTCCTGCTCCTGTGCCCTTATATCCCACTTCTGCCTCATCAACTGACTGCTTGGGTGTACCTGCAACTCTTAAGCAAGCTTTTCTTAGAGCATCGAACATTGGTCTTACCTTATAAAACCTGTCAGCTGTTGTATTTTTATTATTATTCATATGAACTATTCTCCTCAGCAGTTTGAACCTTGAGTAATACGTGTTTTGTGTGGCTCAGCAATCGTCTAATGAGGGCATGTGGGTTATACCCATGTAAAGTAACACTCCGACAAATTGTATCAAGACTTTGTATGCTGTCTTGAAGTTAGTGTTAGCAGCTTTCTGTGTTGCATACAAGTTGGTGTTGAATACTATGTTTTGTAAAAGTTCCTCCGAAAATAGTTCACAAAAATATTCAAACGGAGTCATGATTTGTATTGGTCCCTCGTGTCTGTAGTCGGGTAATGGAGTGCTTGTTATATCAACCTTGTCCCAGACGACCTCAGTGTTGTTATCTATGTCTGTGTGATTGTCATCTTCCTCCTCAACTGGCTGTCTTCGTATGTTCGAATGTTTTGTGCTAACTCGCTGTTTTTTCCTTGGTAATTCTTGTTCGTCATCTTCGCTCGATGATGTGGAAGAATGTGGCTCAAATTCATCCTCGGTTTCCTCTTCCTCTGCAACTTTCAAAATTTTTGGAAACCAATGCATAGTCTCCCCTCATTTGGGCTCTTGATCCATGAAAAAGGGGCATATATAACTGGAAGGACAAGAAAATACAAAATGAGCAAATATTACGCATTTACAATGTACAGTTGACCTCTGAACAACACGCTGGGTTTGAACTGCACAGAGTCCACTTATACTGAAATTTTTTTGAGATTTGAGACCGAAAAATTTAAGAAACAGTTAGGTATGTCATGAAGGCATAGAATTTATGCAGACACTAGTCTATTTTATCATTTATTGCCATATAATATACATAAATCTATTATAAAAAGTTAAAAATATATCAAAACTTCCACACACAAACAATTACAGATCGTACAGAATCCATTCGCAGTCGAGTGAAATGTAAAGATGCAATATAATTATTACTAATATAATTACAACTAAGTGCTAAATCCACAAGGGTTAATAATATAATAATAACAATAGTATATTATTATTATTCTTACAGATGGCATATGTTCCATTCATGGTCAAGAGAAATGTAAACATATGTAAAGATGCGATATTAAATCATAAATAATTATGAATTTTCTTTTCACATTATCCTCTCAGTTTTGACGTCTAACATTAGTAATATGTATAATATCTACAATGTTTTGTATCATATAAGACAATATTGATTCATCTTGTAAACAGACGACGGAAATTAACGGTATCCATAAATACACTACAGTACTGTAAATGTATTTTCTCTTCCTTATGATTTTCTTAATAACATTTTCTCTTTTCTAGCTTACTTTATTGCAAGAATACAGTATATAATACATATAAAATACAAAATATGTGTTAACTGACAGTTAACTGACACAGACCCTGAGCTGCTTTGGGGATTAGCGTGGACAGTTACAAAGCATGGCTTGCTTCTGCAGTGTTTTAAAAATTGAGGTTGGAGAGTTGAAGGAGGAGGTCTTGCTTCTCCAGGAGGAGATTAGGAGGCTGAAGGTCCACCTCAATGGGTCTGGGAGAGAGTGTGAGGTGGCTGGAGTTGTGGGGAATGAGGCTTCTAGCAGTGAGGTGCAGTCTGTCTCTCACTGTGAGGAGGCTGTAGGTGGGGAGGTAGCAACGGCTACCAGCAGTGAGGTGCAGTCCAGCACCTGCTACAAGTGGCGAGTGGTTCACAGTAATGGGAGGTGCATCAGAGTAAGGAAAGTTAAGAGTGAAGATCTGAAGGTAGGAAATCGCTTCTCTGTTCTTCAGGATGAATGTACTTCAGTGGCCAGTGAAGGTAAGGGTACTACTGCCCCTGCTAACAGAGGTAAGTGCATTCTTGTGGTTGGTGACTCTCAGGTAAGATATATTGACCGTGCTTTTTGTAATAGGAATAAGAAGATGAGAGATAGAGTGTGCTTCCCTGGAGCTGGTGTTGGGGACATAGTTAACAGGCTGGATAATATCATGTCAGGTAATGGGAACAAGCCCATTATTTGTCTCAGTGCTGGTGGAAATGATATTGGGAAGGGTAGGAGAGAAGAGCTGCTAGGTAAGTACAGGTCAGCTATAGATTTCATTAAGTCTAAGGGAGGGATCTCAATCATATGTAGCATCTTGCCTAGAAGGGGAGTAGGAAATGAATGGTTGTCTAGGGCAATTGGTGTAAATTGCTGGCTAGACAGATACTGCAAGGAACTTGCAATCCCATTCATTGACAACTGGAACAACTTTTATGGCAAACATGATATGTATGCAAGGGATGGGGTACATCTCTCTGGGGCAGGGGTGGTAGCACTTGCAAACTCAATTGAGAAGGCCATTGGTGAAATGCCTATGATTTTAAACTGACAGAGGATAGAGGTATGGGTGTGTGTGGGAAACAAGCAGGTTGCAACACTAGGGTTGGAAACAGTAAATGTATAAAAGGCATTCAGCATGAAGTTATAAATAAAGACAATAGATCATGTCAGCAAACAAAGGGGGACAGCAGCGGACAGCAAGGGAATAGCTCCCTTAAGGTTTACTATACTAATAGCAGGAGTGTAAGAAATAAGATAGATGAGCTAAGATTAATTGTAAGTGCAGGAAACATAGATATTATTGCTATAACAGAGACCTGGCTCAATCTGAAAGATAGAGAGATGCCCTCTGAATGTCACATACAAGGCTATAAATTATTCCACACTGACAGGGTCAACAGGAAGGGTGGTGGAGTAGCGATGTATGTCAGAGACAATTTAAACTGTTGTGTTAGACAAGATATAAAAGTAGAAGCGTCAGCCACTGAATCTGTTTGGTTACAGCTTCTCGAGGGCCGAGAAAAACTAATTTTGGGTGTGATTTACAGGTCCCCAAATCTTGATAGGGAGTGAACATTAAAATGGTATAAAATACCGACAGGTTGTTAGGTAAGACACGTATGCAACAGTTAGGTATCTTTATTGTTTCACAATAAAGATACCTAACTGTTGCATACGTGTCTTACCTAACAACCTGTCGGTATTTTATACCATTTTAATGTTCAATCTGTCAGACACTGCAACACAAGGGTATCTTGGTACAGACCTGCAATCAACTTCGACAACTTCCACTAGTGAGAGGGGCTGGATTTGAGAGGGACCTCTCAACATCTGAGTTCTTACCTCTCCTACGTCTCACCTCTTGGCGCTATAAAAGCTCCATCCTGTCACTTCTTCTCCATATTGTTTCATACTATGGAACAATGCTCTTCTCCAGACTGAGGGACTGACCACCTCAAAACTTTAAGGGTGATGGACTGATTACATCGTCTTCAAGTATCTTCTGCTTCTATCAACTTTTCTGTACTTGACTGAAGAAGCCTACTGTGTAGGCGAAACGTTTCACAATAAAGATACCTAACTGTTGCATACGTGTCTTACTTGATAGGGAGTGCAGTAAACTTCTATGGGACGAAATTCGTAAGGCATCTACATACGAAAATGTTGTGCTAATGGGAGATTTCAACTATAGACAGATTGACTGGAGCAATTTGACAGGAAATTTAGAGTCAGGTGACTTTTTTTATACCATCCAGGATTGTTTTTTAAAACAGTTTGTGACAGAGCCAACTAGGGGAAATAACCTCCTTGACTTGGTTCTTGCCAGTAGGGAAACACTAATTAATAATCTTGAGGTTAATGATGAGCTTGGGGAAAGTGATCACAAATCACTCAGTTTTAATATATCATGGAATTCCCTTAATAATGGCAATCAAGTCTCCGTCCCTGACTTTCGCTTGGCTGATTTCATAGGACTAAAAAATTACTTAGGTGAGCTGAACTGGAATGACCTTATTAAGGGTCAGGTAGGTGGTGATGGTTGCCGATATGATGCTTTCCAGGGCATAGTTCTAGCTGCTCAGTCAAATTATGTTCCAAATAGGGAAATCAGATCAAACAAAAATGATCCTAAATGAATGAACAATAGATTAAAATATCTGATTGGTCGAAAGAGAGGCATATACAGTGGACCCCCGCATAACGATGGCATCACATAGCGATTTTTCCGCATACCGATTACTTTTATCGCAAAATTTTTGCCGCGCATACCGATTAAAAACCCGCTCGCCGATTTTCGTCCGAGACGCGTCCAATGTGCCCTCACATGTGCCGCCCGTCCCATTGTTTACCAGCCAGCCTCCGCGGTAACATCCAAGCATACACTCGGAATATTTCGTATTATTACAGTGTTTTCGGTGCTGTTTCTGGAAAATAAGTGACCATGGGCCCCAAGAAAGCTTCTAGTGCCAACCCTGTGGTAAAAAGGGTGAGAATTAGTATGGAAATTAAGAAAGATTTTGAAGGGTTTGGGGCTAACCCTGAGAAGCCTATGCCAGTTGTGGAATCCATTGTGCCTACTTCAAAGATTAAGGAAATGTGTGCACAGTGGGTTGAACTGCAAACCTTTATAGATGAAAATCACCCTGACACAGCTGTTGCAAGCCGTGCTGGTGACTATTTCAATGACAATGTTGTGGCCCATTTTAGACAAATCGTAAAGGAACGGGAGGTACAGAGCTCTATGGACAGATTTGTTGTGCGACAGAGGTCCAGTGACTCTCAAGCTGGTCCTAGTGGCATTAAAAGAAGAAGGGAAGTAACCCCGGAAAAGGACTTGCTACCTCAAGTCGTAATGGAAGGGGATTCCCCTTCTAAACAGTAAGAAGATAATGCTCTCCCCTCCTCCCATCCCATCAATCATCACCAGATCTTCAATAAAAGTAAGTGTCATGTAATTGTGCATGCCTTTTTCAGTTTGTGTGTATTAAAATTAACATTTCATGTGGTAAAAAAAATTTTTTTTCATACTTTTGGGCGTCTTGCACGGATTAATTTTATTTCCATTATTTCTTATGGGGAAAATTCATTCGCATAACGATTATTTCGCATAACAATTATCCCTCTTGCACGGATTAAAATCGTTAACCGGGGGTCCACTGTATAGGCAAATCAAAATAGGAGAGGGGCAATTAAGAAATCGATATATTCAGTTAAAGAGAGAAATAAAAAAGGGAATTAGAAAAGCAAAAAGAGATTATGAGGTTAAAGTTGCAAGAGAATCAAAGACTAACCCAAAAGGATTCTTTCAGGTTTACAGAAGTAAGATCAGGGACAAGATAGGCCCACTCAAAAGTTCCTCGGGTCAGCTCACTGACAGTGATAAGGAAATGTGTGGAATTTTTAACACATACTTCCTCTCAGTTTTTACACAGGAGGATACCAGCGATATTCCAGAAATGATAAATTATGTAGAACAGGACGATAATAAACTGTGCACGATTAGGGTCACAAGTGACATGGTCCTTAGGCAAATAGATAAATTAAAACCTAACAAATCCCCAGGCCCTGATGAACTGTATGCAAGGGTTCTAAAGGAATGTAAAGAGGAGCTTAGCAAACCTTTGGCTAATCTTTTCAACGTATCACTACAAACTGGCATGGTGCCAGATAAGTGGAAAATGGCAAATGTGATACCTACTTTTAAAGCAGGTGACAGGTCCTTAGCTTCGAACTATAGACCAATAAGCCTAACCTCCATAGTGGGAAAATTTATGGAATCAATAATTGCCGAGGCAGTTCATAGCCACCTTGAAGAGCATAAATTAATCAACGAATCTCAGCATGGTTTTACAAAGGGGCATTCCTGCCTTACGAATTTATTAACTTTTTTCACTAAGGTATTTGAGGAGGTAGATCATGGTAATGAATATGATATTGTGTATATGGACTTCAGTAAGGCTTTTGACAGGGTCCCACATCAGAGACTATTGAGGAAAATTAAGGCACATGGAATAGGAGGAGAAATTTTTTCCTGGATAGAGGCATGGTTGACAAATAGGCAGCAGAGAGTTTGCATAAATGGGGAGAAATCAGAGTGGGGAAGTGTCATGAGCGGTGTTCCACAGGGGTCAGTGTTGGGCCCCCTGCTGTTCACAATCTACATAAACGACACAGATGAGGGCATAAAGAGCGACATCGGCAAGTTTGCCGATGACACCAAAATAGGCCGTCGAATTCATTCTTACGAGGACATTCGAGCACTCCAGGAAGATTTGAATAGACTGATGCAGTGGTCGGAGAAGTGGCAGATGCAGTTTAATATAGACAAATGCAAAGTTCTAAATGTTGGACAGGACAATAACCATGCCACATATAAACTATATAATGTAGATCTTAATATTACGGATTGCGAAAAAGATTTAGGAGTTCTGGTTAGCAGTAATCTGAAACCAAGACAACAGTGCATAAGTGCTCGCAATAAAGCTAATAAATCCTTGGCTTCATATCAAGAAGCATAAATAATAGGAGTCCTCAGGTTGTTCTTCAACTCTATACATCCTTGGTAAGGCCTCATTTAGATTATGCTGCATTTTGGTCATCAAGAAGCATGTAAAAGGAGGATGACATTGATCCCATGTATCAGAAACCTTCCCTATGAGGATAGACTGAGGCCCTGAATCTGAGTCCTCAGGTTGTTCTTCAACTCTATACATCCTTGGTTAGGCCTCATTTAGATTATGCTGCACAGTTTTGGTCACCGTATTACAGAATGGATATAAATGCTCTGGAAAATGTACAAAGGAGGATGACAAAGTTGATCCCAGCGGATGGGTCTATGAAAGATGAGGTGAATCATAGAATTGATGAGGGAAAAAGAGTGAGTGGTGCACTTAGGAGTCTGTGGAGACAAAGAACTTTGTCCTTGGAGGCAAAGAGGGGAATGTATGAGAGTATAGTTTTACCAACGCTCTTATATGGGTGTGAAGCGTGGGTGATGAATGTTGCAGCGAGGAGAAGGCTGGATGGAGTCCTCACTCTCTCGAAAGACGTAGAATTAGGGGGGATATGATTGAGGTGTATAAATGGAAGACAGGAATAAATAAAGGGGATGTAAATAGTGTGCTGAAAATATCTAGCCTAGACAGGACTCACAGCAATGGTTTTAAGTTGGAAAAATTCAGATTCAGGAAGGATATAGGAAAGTACTGGTTTGGTAATAGAGTTGTGGATGAGTGGAAAAAACTCCCAAGTACAGTTATAGAGGCCAGAACGTTGTGTAGCTTTAAAACTCGGTTGGATAAATACATGAGTGGATGTGGGTGGGTGTGAGTTGGACCTGATAGCTTGTGCTACCAGGTCGGTTGCCGTGTTCCTCCCTTAAGTCAATGTGACCTGACCTGACTAGGTTGGGTGCATTGGCTTAAGCCAGTAGGAGACTTGGACCTGCCTCACATGGGCCAGTAGGCCTTCTGCAGTGTTCCTTCATTCTTATGTTCTTATGTTCTTTATGTTATTGCTAAGGCTTACAGTCAACAGTAGGCCTTTAGTAGTAAAGATTTTGAGGAGTTAAAAGTTATATGTGGATTTTTGACTGCGTGGGGGGTCGGTGCTCCTAGCCAAATATGTAACAAGAAAGATTTTGATTAACAGGAAATACCGAGAACCTGGCGGGGCATCAGACATGATGCTTTTTTTTATTCACGTAAATTCAATAGCATGAAATTGTTACTTATCAATGCCACAGGTACTTCATTTGCATACACTCACCCAAGTGAAGTATGCATAAAATTACTTGTACTGTTACTACCTTATTAATCCTAAGTTGGTCTTAAGTTTGCCCGAAATGCTCTGCACATTTATGGGATTTCTGATTGTACACCCAAATGTTATTCACCTGTGTACAAACATTGTATCGTGCTGAAATAAAGTGTTTCTCTCACTATATCAAAATTATGTTCAAACTGAATTCAATAACACACTGGGAACACATTCAGTAACTTACTGCCATTCTGGAGTGCCGAAAATGTGTGAAATGTGAGAATTTTGATGTGGAAAATCCCTCTCAGGCGAGAAGTAGCATTATAATATTTATATCTAGCGCTCCCAGCCAATGGGAAACAACACCGCCAAACTGCACTGCTCAAGCTCCACCAGGTTTGTGATTGGCTGGCACAAGACAAAAACTCTTGGAGGGCACATAAAGCATCCATGGTGCCTTAAAAACCATGACTGTACATCCTTTTATTTGAGGATCTGCTTAGATCACGGAGGACTAAGCCTCCACCACTCCTTCAGATGACTGACTGAGCCAGGCTTGTCAGTGACGGGTAGCTCTAATTCCCTGAATGAAGAACCCTTCAATGGCATCAAGGCAAAATAATAAAAAAATGAGAGAGATCAGCCCACAGATGTTTAGAACAAAGAAAGAACAATCTGTGGCAGCTTCTCACCTGGCTATAATAAGTCGTTTCCCTGGTTTTGTCTGTCGCTTTGGCGTTGACAAGCAGCAAGTTAGGAATGATTTTTTGTATTATCTCTGTCATATTATTGCTGTTATCCACCCGATCTTCCAACTCTATTGGTTCTGCGGAGAATTAATAATTACTTATTTTTATCTAAGACATGAGAAGTGTTTGGCTGACAACAGGAAATAGTATTATGAGAGAAAATAAAGATGACAGTCACAGTGTCAGGTTGAGGGACCGACCGTCTTCTATCAAGAGTAAAAGACCTATCAAGGCTGAAGGACTGACCACCCTCAATCAAGGTTAAAAGACTAAATACCTTCTAAAAAGACTAAGGGATTGATGATCTTCAATCAAGGCTAACAGAATAAACACTCTCTATCAAGACTGAGGGACTGACCCCCTTCTATCAAGGCTGAGGGACTGACCACCCTCAATCAAGGCTAAAAGACTAAATACCTTCTAAAAAGACTAAGGGATTAATGATCTTCAATCAAGGCTAACAGAATAAACACTCTCTATCAAGACTGAGGGACTGACCCCCTTCTATCAAGGCTGAGGGACTGACCCCCTACAATCAATACTAAAAGGCCAAACACCTTTTATCAAGGATGAGGGGTCTAACCATCTTCTATCAATACTAAAAGACCAAACACCTGTTATCGAGGCTGAAGAACTGACCACCTTAATATTACTACAGCACTTACTAGCACAAAATCACCTCTGTCTTCAAGTGAACAAGTCTGCTGAACAAGTGAAGCTTTTCATCAATCAGTACCCAAGTGTTGTACATGTGTCTTATTCATCAATTGGTACCCAAGTGTTGTACACGTGTCTTATTCATCAATCGATACCCAAGCATTGTACATGTGTCTTATTCATTAATCGATACCCAAGCATTGTACATGTGTCTTATTCATCAATCAGCAGCCAAGTGTTGTACATGTGTCTTATTCATCAATCGGTACCCAAGTGTTGTACACGTGTCTTATTCATCAATCGATACCCAAGCATTGTACATGTGTCTTATTCATTAATCGATACCCAAGCATTGTACATGTGTCTTATTCATCAATCAGTACCCAAGCATTGTACATGTGTCTTATTCATCAATCAGTACCCAAGCATTGTACATGTGTGTACACTCAGAAGGATGAGAGATGTAAAACTTGAATGGAATATTAGACTCATGATGTTCTTATATTCTAAGACTGATTGATTAATTCCTCACTGGAATGTCCAACACTTAATGCATAGCAAGAAATTATGCACTGATGCATATCAGCTGCATACATTTACTCATAGAGTTGTGTTTGCAACGGTTAAGCCTCAGCTCCTGTAAATACAACCTTTTCTTAGTGACGTACTCATTTACCGACGCCTCGGACTTACGACGGGCTCTCTGACCAGTATTCATACCTAAATAATGTATATTAGAGCTAATTTCCTCTATTCTGTTTATTACAATATACAGTACACTACTGAATAAACACTTAAAAATATACCAGAAATGTTATAAATGGTGCAAAGGTGACATTAAAAACAATATCAAAGATGGATGACACAAACCCACCACCATTATAGTATGCTCCTCACTTAGTGACGATTTCGTTTAACGACGTGGTCTTAGGAACATAACTCCGTCGTTAAGTGAGGAGAGGCTGTACATACGTATGCAAAATAACCACTGTGAAAAAAATTATGAACTTCTAAGAGCTTTCTCACATTATCAGGGAACTGTCAGAATAACAGAACGGCAGGACATATGTGAGGTGATATCTCAGCCTTATAGGCCTTCTACTGTTCTAAAAAAACCATACCACGGCCGGGATTTGAACCCGCGGTCAGAGAGTCTCAAAACTCCAGACCGTTGAGACTCTCTGACTGCGGGTTCAAATCCCGCCCGTGGTATGGTTTGTTTGCAATCGTGTCATTACGATTTCCTGAGTCATGTTCTACTGTTCTGTTATTATTACAGGTCATTAATAATGTCAGAAATCACAAAAGTGCATGACTGCCATAGGCAAAATTTATATTTACCTATAAAAAGAATAATTTTCTATAATACAAGAACAGCACACCATTTTCTGTAAACACAGTGGTACCGCGAGATACGAACAGCCCAAAACTTGAACAATTATGTAAGTGTATTTATGTAAGCGCTTTTTTAAGTGTGTTTTTGGGGGTCTGAAACATACTAATCTAATTTACACTATTCCTTATGGGAGCAAATTCGTTCAGTATTAGCACTCGAACAGCCTTCTGGAACAAAATAAATTCGTATTCCGAGGTACCACTGTAAATGAAAGAATAACTAGTACAGTGGACCCCCGGCTTACGATATTATTTCATTCCAGAAGTATGTTCAGGTGCCATTACTGAACGAATTTGTTCCCATAAGGAATATTGTGAATTAGATTAGTCCATTTCAGACCCCTAAACATACACTTACAAACGCACTTACATAAATACACTTACATAATTGGTCGCATTGGGAGCTGATCGTAAAGCGGGGGTCCACTGTACAGTATAAATTGCTTTCTCAATGAGAATAAAATATGAGAAATATATAGCAATTATACAAGTTAGTGTTGATTGATTATATCCCAGATATAACTGTGGTAGTAAGAACTCAATGTTGGTCCATGTTCTGACACTCTTCTTGGTCACACTGTGTTAATATATTACTCAATTTAAAAATAAAATATAACTTGCTATAATTTACGTCTCTAATGAAAAAGTAAGATAACTCACCATCTTTGACCCCAATGAAGCTGCTCGGGTTGTCGTTCACATCAATGTCCTGTAGGTGTTGTACAAGATAATACAGGAGGCCCTCCACATTCACGAATGTTTTGTGCGCAAATATGACGTAGGGAAATATAATACCGTACTGTAGCGTTCACAAATGTTTTGATGTGCAAATATATTGTAAGGAAATATAATAGGTAATGACATTTACTTAGCCTAACAGTACTGCTTCTTTAGCCTATTGAACTACGAACAATCACAAAACACAAGAAAACATCGTAAAATATTGTACACATATACATGTTATGGTGTTATAACAAATAATAAACAAACAAATCCCTCACCACTCGTAAGGCAGACGAGCTCTGATGACTTGTGATGATGATGATAATGATGGTGATGATAGTCAGCCATGCAATTACTGATGACAGTTGAATAAAGGTGATTATATGGAGTGTAACTGCATGGCATGATGAGTCTAGTGTGTGGAGTCTAATTCTTCGCTGCCAGCGTCACTGCCGACATCGCTAGTGTCAGAGTCAGTAACGGAGTCAGATTCTGCCACAGGTTGAGGGTCAGGTGAGGTGGTAAGGGTAGTGGCAGGCTTCTTTGTGAAGAACATTGTGATGGGTAACTGAGACCGTTTCCTCTTCATATCTAGAAACAGAGTTTTGTAGGGAATTATGCTCCTATCAATGTCATTCATCACCTTCAAAGCCCTCAACATCGATGGGTCTGTATCGTAAAAAAATTGTTTGAGCTGAGCTGTCATTCTCATCGCTTGCCCTAGTTTTTCAAGGGTCAGGGCTTGAGGTTGATTGGCCTCAGCAACACTCTCCTCATCATCCTCATTCTCTGCCTGCACAATCTCCAACAATTCTTCATCATTTAGACCCAGTGCATGTTCTTCAACCAGTTCTCTCACCTCACCCTCCTGCATGTCCTCAAACCCTACACCACCAACTAGCCTTGCTAACTCCACAGTCTTCCTCACGGCTTTGTTAACCTCGTCCTGAGCACCAAATCCAACAAAGTCACACACACACTCTGGCCACAAAGCCTTCCAACAACCCTTCACTGTCTGAGGGTGCAAATCCTTGACACTATCATGCACTATTGAGAGGCAGTCAGCGATGGTGAATTTCTTCCAGTATTGAATGACGCTCATATCTGGATCTGCATCCAACACAGTGTGGAGTCTTTGCATTGACCTCTGTGTGTAGTAGGCTTTAAATGTAGCTTTCACACCCTGATCAAGAGGTTGTATCAGGGAGGTTGTGTTTGGTGGTATGAACACAACCTCAACATCATCACACATTCCCTCCAGAGATGGTGGGTGACCTGGAGCATTATCAAGAAGCAGGAGAATTTTGTTTGGGAGGCCCTTCTCTTGTAGGTACGCCCGTACCTCCGTCAGAAAGCACTGGTGAAACCAGTCCATACAGATGACGTTGGTGGTCCATGCTTTCGGACTGTGCATCCAGAATACTGGAAGGAGATTCTTGTTGCGTCCCTTCAGTGCTCTGGGGTTGGCAGCTTTATAAATAAAGCCTGGCTTTATCATGTGCCCAGCAGCGTTAGCACATAGCATTAATGTGCATGGGTCTTTCGCAGCCTTGAACCCAGGTGCACTCTTCTCCTCAATGGCAATGAAGGTCCTCGCAGGCATCTTCTTCCAATACAGGGCTGTTTCATCCATATTCCACACCTGCTCAGGCTTGTATCTCTTCACATTGATGATTTTTTTCAAAGTACCAGGGAATGCAGATGCTGAAACGTGATCAGCCGAACCTGATTCTCCACTTATCTTCAGGTTGTACAGGGAGAACCGTCTCTTGAATTTATCAAACCATCCTTTACTTGCTAGAAATTCAGGATGGGTGATGGTAGGACATCCTGGTTCTGTACTGGTGCTAGCCTCATCACTAGCCAACATATCATACAAAGTCTTTCCCTTTGAACGAATCGCATTGCTGTCTATGGGATTTCCTTTTCTATATTGGTCTGAAATCCACACAAATAATGCTGATTCCATCTTAGACATCGCATTGTTTCTTACTTGTGACACTTGCTTGGCTGAGGGAGGAGCAGTAGATGCTAGTGCCGCCCTTATCTTCGCCTCATTTTTCTTGATAGAGCGCACTGTGCTTTCATTTACACTAAATAATTTTCCAATGGCAGAATTGCTCAAATTACCTGTCCTACACTTGTCTAGCAATTTTACCTTCTCCTCCAGATTCATGACTTTCTTTGAGCGCTTAGGGGTTGGCTCATCAATAGCTGTTGCTGCTCGCTTGGGGCCCATACTTGCACCACCACGTATTTTGTATTCATCGATGTCCTGCAGGTGTTAAAAAATATATAATTATTGCCATTCTATTCTCAAGTACAGGAGGCCCTCCACATTCACAAGGTTTAGGGAATCAAGAACTTCGCAAATCTTGAAAATCTGCGAATGTTTGGTGCGCAAATATATTGTAGGGAAATATAATAATAGCATTTACTTAGCCTAACAATACTGCTTTCTTAACCTGTTGAACCACGATCAATCATAAAACACATGAAAACTTCATAAAATATTGTACATACATGTTATGGTTTAATAACAAATAATGAACAAACAAAATATTGACCACTCGTAAGGTTAGGCCGACGAACTCTGATGACTTGTGATGATGATGACAATGACGATGTTGATGGTGATGATAGTTAGCTATGCAGTTACTGATGACAGTTGAATGGAGGTGATTATATGGAGTGTAACTGCATGGCATGATGAGTCTAGTGTGTGGAGTCTCTTCACTGCCAGCGTCACTGCCAACATCGCTAGTGTCAGAGTTAGCAACGGAGTCAGATTCTGTCACGGGTTGAGGTTCAGGTGAGGCGGTAAGGGTAGCAGCAGAGAAGCATTTTCCCATACTTTTTTCCCTGCATTTGTTGCAAATATGGTTGGGCGGCTGGGCATTCGCAAATGTTCAAAGCTCGCAAAAGTGGAGGGCTAGCTGTATATTATTATTATTACTATTACAGTGCCCCAAGGCCTGGTGGCTAAAGCTCTGGCTTCACACGACGAGAGTCTGGGTTCAATTTCCGGCAAGGGTAGAAACATTGGGCATGTTTCTTTACACAGGTTGTCTATGTTCCCCATCAGCAAAATGGGTACCTGGGAGTTAGTTGACCGATGTGGGTTGCATCCTGGGACAAAACTGATCTAATCTGCCCAAAATGCTCTGCATATCAAGTGGCTTTCTACATAGTATGTCACTGATGTCAGCTAGGCCTGTATACCTCGTACATGTATACTTGTAGAAATAAAGATACAGCTAGCCCTCCACTTTTGTGAGCTTCAAATATTCGTGAATGCCCAGCTGCTCAATCATATTTACCAAACAAATGGGGAAAAAGTACGGGAAAATGCTTCCCGCTGCGTCCCTACTACCCTCCCTCTTACCCTCTCAACCGGCAGCCCGCCAGTCCGCCACTCACTCAGTCATTATCCAGTTACTGTTTGCGTCGGTCGTGTCCAGTTCCTGTTCGTGTCCTACTGTACACATGTGTTTGTGTGGTGGTGCAAGTATGGCCCCCAACTGAGCAGCAACCCCTATTGATGAACCAACCCCTAATCATTCAAAGAAAGACTCCACACACTAGACTCATCATGCCATGCAGTTACACTCCATGTAATCACCTCCATTCAACTGTCATCAGTAACTGCATGGCTAATTATCATCACCATCGTCATAATCATCACAAGTTGTCAGAGTTCGTCTGCCTAACCTTATAAGTGGTGAGCTTTTGTTTATTAACCCGTAAACGGTCCAAGCAGATCTACGTTCACATGTGTAGTGCTACAAAAGTAGATCTACGTTTTTTTACATATTTTCAAATATAACAAAAAGAAAGTAGATCAAAGTTTTTTATACATTTTCAAATGTAAAAAAACAAAAAGAAGATCTACTTTTTTTTACATACTTTCAAATGTTGAAAAAACGTATATATATGTTTGGACTGTTTACGGGTTAATTATTTGTGATTAAACCATAACCATATACAATATTTTATGATGTTTTCATGTGTTTTATGATTGTTCGTGGTTCAATAGATTAAGGAAGCAGTATTGTCTGAGGTAATCAGTCGACTCCAGGCTGAGGGACTGATCATCATTATTCTCACTTCTCTACGTGACTTGTTAAAGGTCCTAAGTTAATACAGTGGTACTTGACTTACGAGTTTAATTCGTTCCATGACTAAGCTCGTAACTCAATTTGCTAGTATATCAAATAAATTTTCCTCACTGAAATTAACTGAAATGCCATTAACCCTTCATCGCGCAAGGGGTCCGAAAATTTGAAATTCGAACTGAACTCCCTATGGTGGATAGAGTAACTCAATACAAGGTCAATGATCCCATATAAATTGATTTCTGATGGTTAGTTTTCGAGCAATTGCCAATCTCCGAAGACCGAAAATATTAGGCTGCTCCCGACAAAGGGATTAAAAAATTTTATGTTGCAAACTTGCAATTGTTAATAAAACACACCAAAACAATTTTTTAAATTTAATATACAAACAGACAATATAAAAAACATAAATGGAACTTGTATCAAAACATTTTTTAATTGTTACAAAAATATAAAAAGGAAGGAAATATCAACAATGCCAAATTGCAAAGTGATGCAAGTTTCAATCCCTATATTCCTGAGATTCATTTGGAAGACCAATGATTCTATATTGCTAAATGGCAAGATGGAAGTCTGAGAAACAATTTCTATCAGTCTTTATGCACAGATTTACTTTGCATACACTACACACGAATGACGATGTTACCGTTTTCTTCGAGGTGCTGCAATACTTGCAAGTAAACGGCCTTTGCCCTGCCATTGGGAAGTGCATTAGACTAATGTCTTTCCTAACACTGTCATCAGGCATTTCTGTACGTTTTCCCCTTCCAGGTTTCACTATGCCAACACAATTGGAAGTACATGGTGAATTAGTTGGTGAAGGTCTTGGAGTTGTTCTTAGGATGCTGCCTCTAAGGTTTTGTCCTTTAGACCTTGCAATTTCAGAGATACAATTCCTGAAATACTTCAGTTGCATACACTTTTGCTTTATTGCTCGAGAATCACGGCAATAAAGCAGCCATGCATTCACAACAGCAAGATCAAGAATATAGGCAAATAGCCGCATGTACCAACGTTTTGATTTCATTGGTGTTTTGTAGAGATGCACCAACATGTTGCTTTTGTCAATACCTCCCATGTTTGCATTATAGTTCTTGATGACTGCAGGGCACGATATTTTCTCTTTCCTCTTTGTAACCTTGTTATATCTGTCAACAAGACTCAGAGGCTTGACCCCAATATCAGTAGTCACTAAAGTCACAACTTTGGTGTCCTTCCATCTTACAACAAGGACACCATCATTGTTGTTGAAGCAAAAATTGCCCCTGACCACAGTGTTCCTTTCCATTTGTTTGATAGGCGCCAGATCTGGCTTACCACATCTATTGTCACGTACTGTTCCAGTGTATCTGCAGTTATACTTATCTCTTAGTAGCTTGACCAAAGGTATACTTGAAAAGAAATTGTTAGCATAGATTGCTGATGTGTTGGTCTTGTTCATAGTTTGTGCAAGTACCAGAACAATCTTTGTACTTATTGGAAGTTTAGATTCTTCCTGTGGCAGCTGTATGGGATGTGCGTCAAAAGTTGTTGTGCCTTGATACATGAGTATATCATGTATGAGTCCATCTTGACTTGCACGACAAAAAAGTTTGAAACCCCACTTATCTGGTTTTGTTTTGATGTACTGCCTTAGGTTTCCAGCAGTTTTACCCTTGAAACCAACCATGACTTCATCAATAGATTGCTTGGGTGTAGCTGGAATTTTCAAGCAAGCATTAGTTAGTTCAGTGTAAAGAGGCCTTACTTTGTAGAATCTGTCATTATCCTTTTTTGTGTTGTCATTGAAATGAATATGACTTCTAAGGTACCTAAACCTCTTAGACGCCATGCTATCTGCAACCTGTGGGATCCTAAAAGCAGCTTTCCAATAGTCTTCGAGGGATGGTAGTGAAGCAATACCCATGAACAACAAAATACCTATGAACCTCAAGATCTCTTCAGAATCTGTTGAAAAAGTACTATTTATGTCTTTTTGCCTTGCATACAAATTTGTTTGATATGCTATGTTATCTATCATGGCTGGAGTAACGAACATACGAAAATACTCATATGGAGACCTAATTGCAAGAGGCTTTTCATGTTCATATGCCGGCAAAGGATCATTTTCAATGTCATCTACGGTCCACTCAGATGAAACTTGAAGAGCAATATTCTCATGGATCTCTTCCTCATCCGGGTATTCCTCAATCCTAAAAGTTCTCTTTTTCCTCATTACTTTCTGCTTTTTGGCTGGCCTTTCTTCCCTTTCTTCCTCCTCATCATCAGTTGACATCTCTGCATCCTGTGCATCCGGTGGCAAGTATTCATCACCACTATCCAGCAATTCTGGTTCGTCTACCTCTGGTTCCGAGTCACTGTCTTCAGAAACGCAGACATACCTCGACCTGCTGGTCGACTGCTCCCCATAAAACAGCCTCTCATGGAACTGGAAGGACAATAGAAACCTCCTGTATAAATCCAGACCACTACAGAGTTCATATATGCAATTGAAAATTTCTTATAAATATTTATTTGACTAAAATTGGACATTCCCGGAAACTCGCACAAGACCGAAATAATTCGGTCTAAAATGCTTGCACTTTTTTCAACTGCATGCTACACTCATATTATGCTTCACACGGACTTTAGGTATATATCAAAACATGCCTAAACTATTCATGTTGACGCTGAGTTCAGTGGCTTTAAGATTAATGTGGCCACAAGTGGTCGAGGATTATCAAAAACCTTGATAATAACCCATGTGCAACATCCTTTCAATTTTGATACCACTGGAAGTGTCATCCTGCCAGAATGTCCTATAACCTATACTCTAAGTAAAGAGAAACAATTCTGGAACATGTGTAATGCGTATCTGGCAGGCCGGGTGGCTGACTAACTTTGGTCGTCTCTATCTCTGTCTTCATCTATCTTTGCCTGTCTCTGTATCTCTGTTTATCTCTGTCTCTATCTCACAGATACACATAAATAGTTATTATACATATTGTAAATTACCTAGGATAACCCAAAAAATCCAGACAAAGTACTATACTGTGCTTGTAGATATAAGGCATAATAGATACAGTGGACCCCCGCTTAACGATCACCTCCAAATGCGACCAATTATGTAAGTGTATTTATGTAAGTGCGTTTGTACGTGTATGTTTGGGGGTCTGAAATGGACTAATCTACTTCACAATATTCCTTATGGGAAAAAATTCGGTCAGTACTGGCACCTGAACATACTACTGGAATGAAAAAAGTTCGTTAACCGGGGGTCCACTGTATAAGGCATAATAGATATAAGGCATAATAAGAATGACTGTCAAGTAATACATATTTTCACTTGTTCAGGAATCAGACGTGACGACTGCATCACGTATAATACCTGTTGGTTCTGAAACAGAAAGAGAGACAAGCAGACAGAGACAGGAAGACGGCCATACAAGTGGACAGAAAGACAAGCAGAGACAGAGATAAAGAGAGAGAGCTAGACAGATAGACAAATAAACAGACATACAAATAGAAAGATACACAAACAGACAGACATGTTTATAAGTAACAGTAAAAATAAACAAACCTAAGGCAGTGTCACTCCACTGCTGCACCATCAGCAGTGGAGTGACACTCATCTTACATCATTCTTCAAGGAGTTTCATATATACTCCAGCATGTCTAAAATATTGCTGGGACCTATAATACAGTGGACCCCCGGTTCGCGATGCTATCGATATCTGATAAATCCGGTAGCCGATGCATTATATCGCCAAAAATTTGCCTCGGTTCCTGTTACAAAACCCGGTATGCGATGCGATTCATACGAGACGTGTCCACATGTGGCCTGACCTGCCCCATGCGTGCCAGTGTTTACAAGCCAGCCAGTGTGCGCGCATCTAAGGATACATTCGGTACATTCCATATTATCCATATTATCACTGTTTTTGGTGCTTGTTTCTGCAAAATAAGTCACCATGGACCCCAAGAAAGCTTCTAGTGCCAACCCTGTGGTAAAAAGGGTGAGAATTAGTATGGAAATTAAGAAAGATTTTGAAGGGTTTGGGGCTAACCCTGAGAAGCCAATGCCAGTTGTGGAATCCATTGTGCCTACTTCAAAAATTAAGGAAATGTGTGCACAGTGGGTTGAACTGCAAACCTTTATGGATGAAAATCACCCTAACACAGCTATTGCAAGCCATGCTGGTGACTATTACAATGACAATGTTATGGCCCATTTTAGACAAATCTTAAAGGAACGGCGACAGAGGTCCAGTGACTCTCAAGCTGGTCCTAGTGGCATTAAAAGAAGAAGGGAAGTAACCCCGGAAAAGGACTTGCTACCTCAAGTCCTAATGGAAGGGGATTCCCCTTCTAAACAGTAACAACTTCGACGCTCTCCCCTCCTCCCATCCCATCAATCATCACCAGATCTTCATTAAAGGTAAGTGTCAATTATTCTATTGTTATTATTCTATTGTTATTGTTGTTATTGTAATTATTCTATTGCATTAAACTTAATATTTCATGTGGTAAAAGTTTTTTTTTTCATACTTTTGGGTGTCTTGCACAAATTAATTTGATTTCCATTATTTCTTATGGGGAAAATTGATTCACTTTCCGATAATTTTGGTTTACGATGAGCTCTCAGGAACGGATTAATATCGTGAACCGGGGGTCCACTGTACGTACTTTGTATATATTTCTGGAATATTTTGAGGAATTGTTAAATGTTGATGAAGATAGGGAAGCTGTGATTTCATGTAAAGGGCAAGGAGGAATAACATCTTGTAGGAGAGAGGACGAGCCAGTTGTGAGTGTGGGGGAAGTTCGTGAGGCAGGGTTAAGGCAGCTGGGATTGATGGGATAAAGATAGAAATGTTAAAAGCAGGTGAGGATATAGTTTTGGAGTGGTTGGTGCTATTATTTAATAAATGTATGGAAGAGGGTAAGGTACCTAGGGAATGGCAGAGAGCGTGCATAGTTCCTTTGTATAAAGGCAAAGGAGACAAAAGAGAGTGCAAAAATTATAGGGAGATAAGTCTGTAGGTAGTAGGTTGGTAGACAGCAACCACCCAGGGAAGTACTACCGTCCTGCCAGATGACTGTGAAACAAAAACCTGTAATTGTTTTGCATGATGGTAGGATTGCTGGTTTCTTTTTCTGTCTCATAAACACGCTAAGATAACAGGGATATCTTGCTACTCCTACTTACACTTTGGTCACACTTCACAGACACGCACATGCATATATATATATACATACATCTAGGCTTTTCTCCTTTTTCTAAATAGCTCTTGTTCTTTTTTATTTCTTCTATTGTCCATGGGGAAGTGGAAAAGAATCTTTCCTCCGTAAGCCATGCGTGTCGTATGAGGCGACTAAAATGCCGGGAGCAATGGGCTAGTAACCCCTTCTCCTGTATACAATTACTAAAAAAGAGAAGAAGAAAAACTTTATAAAACTGGGTTGCTTAAATGTGCGTGGATGTAGTGCGGATGACAAGAAACAGATGATTGCTGATGTTATGAATGAAAAGAAGTTGGATGTCCTGGCCCTAAGCGAAACAAAGCTGAAGGGGGTAGGAGAGTTTCAGTGGGGGGAAATAAATGGGATTAAATCTGGAGTATCTGAGAGAGTTAGAGCAAAGGAAGGGGTAGCAGTAATGTTAAATGATCAGTTATGGAAGGAGAAAAGAGAATATGAATGTGTAAATTCAAGAATTATGTGGATTAAAGTAAAGGTTGGATGTGAGAAGTGGGTCATAATAAGCGTGTATGCACCTGGAGAAGAGAGGAATGCAGAGGAGAGAGAGAGATTTTGGGAGATGTTAAGTGAATGTATAGGAGCCTTTGAACCAAGTGAGAGAGTAATTGTGGTAGGGGACTTGAATGCTAAAGTAGGAGAAACTTTTAGAGAGGGTGTGGTAGGTAAGTTTGGGGTGCCAGGTGTAAATGATAATGGGAGCCCTTTGATTGAACTTTGTATAGAAAGGGGTTTAGTTATAGGTAATACATATTTTAAGAAAAAGAGGATAAATAAGTATACACGATATGATGTAGGGCGAAATGACAGTAGTTTGTTGGATTATGTATTGGTAGATAAAAGACTGTTGAGTAGACTTCAGGATGTACATGTTTATAGAGGGGCCACAGATATATCAGATCACTTTCTAGTTGTAGCTACACTGAGAGTAAAAGGTAGATGGGATACAAGGAGAATAGAAGCATCAGGGAAGAGAGAGGTGAAGGTTTATAAACTAAAAGAGGAGGCAGTTAGGGTAAGATATAAACAGCTATTGGAGGATAGATGGGCTAATGAGAGCATAGGCAATGGGGTCGAAGAGGTATGGGGTAGGTTTAAAAATGTAGTGTTAGAGTGTTCAGCAGAAGTTTGTGGTTACAGGAAAGTGGGTGCAGGAGGGAAGAGGAGCGATTGGTGGAATGATGATGTAAAGAGAGTAGTAAGGGAGAAAAAGTTAGCATATGAGAAGTTTTTACAAAGTAGAAGTGATGCAAGGAGGGAAGAGTATATGGAGAAAAAGAGAGAAGTTAAGAGAGTGGTGAAGCAATGTAAAAAGAGAGCAAATGAGAGAGTGGGTGAGATGTTATCAACAAATTTTGTTGAAAATAAGAAAAAGTTTTGGAGTGAGATTAACAAGTTAAGAAAGCCTAGAGAACAAATGGATTTGTCAGTTAAAAATAGGAGAGGAGAGTTATTAAATGGAGAGTTAGAGGTATTGGGAAGATGGAAGGAATATTTTGAGGAATTGTTAAATGTTGATGAAGATAGGGAAGCTGTGATTTCGTGTATAGGGCAAGGAGGAATAACATCTTGTAGGAGTGAGGAAGAGCCAGTTGTGAGTGTGGGGGAAGTTCGTGAGGCAGTAGGTAAAATGAAAGGGGGTAAGGCAGCCGGGATTGATGGGATAAAGATAGAAATGTTAAAAGCAGGTGGGGATATAGTTTTGGAGTGGTTGGTGCAATTATTTAATAAATGTATGGAAGAGGGTAAGGTACCTAGGGATTGGCAGAGAGCATGCATAGTTCCTTTGTATAAAGGCAAAGGGGATAAAAGAGAGTGCAAAAATTATAGGGGGATAAGTCTGTTGAAGAAAAACTTTATAAAACTGGGTTGCTTAAATGTGCGTGGATGTAGTGCGGATGACAAGAAACAGATGATTGCTGATGTTATGAATGAAAAGAAGTTGGATGTCCTGGCCCTAAGCGAAACAAAGCTGAAGGGGGTAGGAGAGTTTCAGTGGGGGGAAATAAATGGGATTAAATCTGGAGTATCTGAGAGAGTTAGAGCAAAGGAAGGGGTAGCAGTAATGTTAAATGATCAGTTATGGAAGGAGAAAAGAGAATATGAATGTGTAAATTCAAGAATTATGTGGATTAAAGTAAAGGTTGGATGCGAGAAGTGGGTCATAATAAGCGTGTATGCACCTGGAGAAGAGAGGAATGCAGAGGAGAGAGAGAGATTTTGGGAGATGTTAAGTGAATGTATAGGAGCCTTTGAACCAAGTGAGAGAGTAATTGTGGTAGGGGACTTGAATGCTAAAGTAGGAGAAACTTTTAGAGAGGGTGTGGTAGGTAAGTTTGGGGTGCCAGGTGTAAATGATAATGGGAGCCCTTTGATTGAACTTTGTATAGAAAGGGGTTTAGTTATAGGTAATACATATTTTAAGAAAAAGAGGATAAATAAGTATACACGATATGATGTAGGGCGAAATGACAGTAGTTTGTTGGATTATGTATTGGTAGATAAAAGACTGTTGAGTAGACTTCAGGATGTACATGTTTATAGAGGGGCCACAGATATATCAGATCACTTTCTAGTTGTAGCTACACTGAGAGTAAAAGGTAGATGGGATACAAGGAGAATAGAAGCATCAGGGAAGAGAGAGGTGAAGGTTTATAAACTAAAAGAGGAGGCAGTTAGGGTAAGATATAAACAGCTATTGGAGGATAGATGGGCTAATGAGAGCATAGGCAATGGGGTCGAAGAGGTATGGGGTAGGTTTAAAAATGTAGTGTTAGAGTGTTCAGCAGAAGTTTGTGGTTACAGGAAAGTGGGTGCAGGAGGGAAGAGGAGCGATTGGTGGAATGATGATGTAAAGAGAGTAGTAAGGGAGAAAAAGTTAGCATATGAGAAGTTTTTACAAAGTAGAAGTGATGCAAGGAGGGAAGAGTATATGGAGAAAAAGAGAGAAGTTAAGAGAGTGGTGAAGCAATGTAAAAAGAGAGCAAATGAGAGAGTGGGTGAGATGTTATCAACAAATTTTGTTGAAAATAAGAAAAAGTTTTGGAGTGAGATTAACAAGTTAAGAAAGCCTAGAGAACAAATGGATTTGTCAGTTAAAAATAGGAGAGGAGAGTTATTAAATGGAGAGTTAGAGGTATTGGGAAGATGGAAGGAATATTTTGAGGAATTGTTAAATGTTGATGAAGATAGGGAAGCTGTGATTTCGTGTATAGGGCAAGGAGGAATAACATCTTGTAGGAGTGAGGAAGAGCCAGTTGTGAGTGTGGGGGAAGTTCGTGAGGCAGTAGGTAAAATGAAAGGGGGTAAGGCAGCCGGGATTGATGGGATAAAGATAGAAATGTTAAAAGCAGGTGGGGATATAGTTTTGGAGTGGTTGGTGCAATTATTTAATAAATGTATGGAAGGGGGTAAGGTGCCTAGGGATTGGCAGAGAGCATGCATAGTTCCTTTGTATAAAGGCAAAGGGGATAAAAGAGAGTGCAAAAATTATAGGGGGATAAGTCTGTTGAGTGTACCTGGTAAAGTGTATGGTAGAGTTATAATTGAAAGAATTAAGAGTAAGACGGAGAATAGGATAGCAGATGAACAAGGAGGCTTTAGGAAAGGTAGGGGGTGTGTGGACCAGGTGTTTACAGTGAAACATATAAGTGAACAGTATTTAGATAAGGCTAAAGATGTCTTTGTGGCATTTATGGATTTGGAAAAGGCGTATGACAGGGTAGATAGGGGGGCAATGTGGCAGATGTTGCAAGTGTATGGTGTAGGAGGTAGGTTACTGAAAGCAGTGAAGAGTTTTTACGAAGATAGTGAGGCTCAAGTTAGAGTATGTAGGAAAGAGGGAAATTTTTTCCCAGTAAAAGTAGGCCTTAGACAAGGATGTGTGATGTCACCGTGGTTGTTTAATATATTTATAGATGGGGTTGTAAGAGAAGTAAATGCGAGGGTCTTGGCAAGAGGCGTGGAGTTAAAAGATAAAGAATCACACACAAAGTGGGAGTTGTCACAGCTGCTCTTTGCTGATGACACTGTGCTCTTGGGAGATTCTGAAGAGAAGTTGCAGAGATTGGTGGATGAATTTGGTAGGGTGTGCAAAAGAAGAAAATTAAAGGTGAATACAGGAAAGAGTAAGGTTATGAGGATAACAAAAAGATTAGGTGATGAAAGATTGAATATCAGATTGGAGGGAGAGAGTATGGAGGATGTGAACGTATTCAGATATTTGGGAGTGGACGTGTCAGCGGATGGGTCTATGAAAGATGAGGTGAATCATAGAATTGATGAGGGAAAAAGAGTGAGTGGTGCACTTAGGAGTCTGTGGAGACAAAGAACTTTGTCCTTGGAGGCAAAGAGGGGAATGTATGAGAGTATAGTTTTACCAACGCTCTTATATGGGTGTGAAGCGTGGGTGATGAATGTTGCAGCGAGGAGAAGGCTGGAGGCAGTGGAGATGTCATGTCTGAGGGCAATGTGTGGTGTGAATATAATGCAGAGAATTCGTAGTTTGGAAGTTAGGAGGAGGTGCGGGATTACCAAAACTGTTGTCCAGAGGGCTGAGGAAGGGTTGTTGAGGTGGTTCGGACATGTAGAGAGAATGGAGCGAAACAGAATGACTTCAAGAGTGTATCAGTCTGTAGTGGAAGGAAGGCGGGGTAGGGGTCGGCCTAGGAAGGGTTGGAGGGATTGGGTAAAGGAGGTTTTGTGTGCGAGGGGCTTGGACTTCCAGCAGGCATGCGTGAGCGTGTTTGATAGGAGTGAATGGAGACAAATGGTTTTTAATACTTGACGTGCTGTTGGAGTGTGAGCAAAGTAACATTTATGAAGGGATTCAGGGAAACCGGCAGGCCGGACTTGAGTCCTGGAGATGGGAAGTACAGTGCCTGCACTCTGAAGGAGGGGTGTTAATGTTGCAGTTTAAAAACTGTAGTGTAAAGCACCCTTCTGGCAAGACAGTGATGGAGTGAATGATGGTGAAAGTTTTTCTTTTTCGGGCCACCCTGCCTTGGTGGGAATCGGCCGGTGTGATAATAATAAAAAAAAAATAAAGTCTGTTGAGTATACCTGGTAATGTGTATGGTAGAGTTATTATGGAAAGAATTATGAGCACGATGGAGAGTAGGATAGCAGATGAGCAAGAAGGCTTCAGGAAGGGTAGGGGGTGTGTGGACCAGGTGTTTACAGTGAAACATATAAGTGAACAGTATTTAGATAAGGCTAAAGAGGTTTTTGTGGCATTTATGGATTTGGAAAAGGCATATGACAGGGTGGATAGGGAGGCAATGTGGCAGATGTTGCAGGTGCATGGTATAGTGGAGGGAAGACAGGGTAGGGGTCAGCCTAGGAAAGGTTGGAGGGAGGGGGTAAAGGAGGTTTTGTGTGCAAGGGACTTGGACTTCCAGCAAGCATGCGTGAGTGTATTTGATAGGAGTGAATGGAGACAAATGGTTTTTAATACTTGACGTGCTGTTGGAGTGTGAGCAAAATAACATTTATGAAGGGATTCAGGGAAACCAGTAGGCCGGACTTGAGTCCTGGAGATGGGAAGTACAGTGCCTGCACTCTGAAGGAGGGGTGTTAATGTTGCAGTTTTATAAACTGTAATGTAAAGCACCCTTCTGGCAAGACAGTGTTGGAATGAATGATGAAAGTTTTTCCTTTTCGGGCCACCCAGGCTTGGTGGGAATCGGCCAGTGTGACAATAAAAAAAAAATAAATAAATAGTAAATGACCAAGGCAGGTGAAAATGTTCACCTGCGGGATGCTGGGCGGATGTTGTGGCATTCACTGCGCTAACTACAGGTGGCCATCCACGTTCATGATTTCCACTTTCACGAGCTTCGAACAATCACAAATGCCCAGCCACCCAACCACATTTACATTTCCTGCTGCGTCCCTAGTACCCTCCCTCTTACCCCCTGAACTGGCAGCCAGCCCGCCAGTCAGCCACTCACTCAGTCATTGTCCAGTTATTCTTCACGTTGGTCTGCGCTGTTTGTGTCCTACCATACACATGTGTTTGTGTGGTGGTGCAAGTATGGCCCCCAAATGAGCAGCAACTGCTATTGATGAGCCGACCCTAAGCACTCAAAGAAAATCAAGAATCTGGAGGAGGTGAAATTCCTAGACAAGTGTGTTATTATTATTATTATAATCAAGGGGAAGCGCTAAACCCGGATGATTATACAGCGCCTGGGGGGGATGTGGAAAGCATTCAGGCTTAATTCGGGGAACTGGAGCACAGATCCAATTCCCTAAATCAAGAGCCCCTCACCAACATCAAGGAACCTTCCTTGAGGGGTAGACAAGTGTAGAGCAGGTTATTTGAGCAATTCTGCCACTGGAAAATTATTTAACTCTTTTCCAGGTCATGCCTCATATTTGAGAAACTGCAACAATTGCAACCTATATTGTGATAATATAAGCAACTCTAAGACATTTGTGATCATTTTTTTTTTTTTAGTTTATTTTTGGGCCATAAAGTACCCTTTTTGGCCGCATCAAATATGAGGCGCTTCCCAACAATGGTTAAACTGCAGGTGACAAATCAGGCATCAAATCTGATGCAATCCTGACAATGGTATTTATCTAAAAGAATCATAACATCTGCTATAACTGATAATAACAGGCATATATATACAATTAAGGTTTATTAAAAAAAAAAAAAAGCACAGAAACTTGATTTTAATAATTTTAACATATTTGTAGTAATTGACATAATACAAAAATTTTAAAAAGTTACAAAAATATGGATATGTCACAAAATGAGTATCCTTTCTGTATTTATGACATTAAACATGTTTATCAGAGGAATTTAAGCATCCTGTTCCTTATGGAATTCCAGGAAACAATTCCTCATTGAGTTCAGACATAGATTAACCTTGCAGAAGGAACAAGAAAATGAAGAGTAGGTCCTCTTGTTTTTGGTGTTGCAATGTTTACATGAAAGCCTCTTTGTACAAACTGGCCAGTGTGTTTGATCATATCTTGTATCATCACGATGCCTTTTTCCATACCGATTGGGAATGTCATTGAGTGAAGAAGACCTTGAATAAGACAGTAAATTTGAAGAACTTGGAGATCTCAGGCTCCTTGGGATTCCCTTGGTTGGTTTTCTTGCAGAATGGGAGATGGAAAAACGGAATTCCTTGAGGTTCATGTATCTCTCTTTCAAAGCACCACAGTCACGCCTGTACAACAACCAGCCGTTGACACAACAAAGATCAATGATATATCCAAAGAGCCTCATGTACCAGCGTTTTGCTTTGAGTGGAGATTTGTAGAGATGCACCAACATATCAGTCTTATATATGCCTCCCATATGGGCATTATAATTCTTTACCACTGCAGGACAGTCCACCTCCACCTCTTGCTTGGTCTCCTTGCTGTACCTCTTTATCTTTGTCACTGGGTTGATGCCCACATCATTAGTCAATAAAGTAACAACCTTACTGTCTTTCCAACGTACAGCAAGGACACCATCCAATGAACAGTAATCCATGGCACTCCTTTTCACCTTTTTATTTTCCATGTCACTGACAGACATAAGCGGTAGTTTTCCAATTCTGCCGTCCCTCGCAGTGCCTGTGTACCTGCAGTTGAATGTAGCGTGCAAATATTTCACTAGAGGCAAACTGGTAAAGAAGTTATCTGCATAAATTGCACTGGTCTTTGTGTGGTCCATAGTCTTTGCAAGGCAAATAACAACCTTGGCACTTATAGGCATTTTTTTCTCCTCCTCTGTTAGGCTAACATTGTGATAATCAAATGTTGTTTGACCTTGATACATCATTATGTCATGTATAAACCCATCATCACTGGCCCGGCAAAAAAGTTTAAATCCCCATTTATCAGGCTTGGTCCTGATATATTGTCTGAGATTTCCTGCTCTTGTTCCCTTATATCCTACCATTACCTCATCAACTGATTGCTTTGGTGTACCTGGAACTTTTAGGCATACTTTTCTTAGACCTTCAAACAGTGGTCTTACTTTATGGAATCTGTCAGCTGTTGCCTCGGTATTATCATTTACATGAATAGTTGTCCTCAGTAACCTAAACCTTTTAGATGTCATAACAGTTGTAACATCAGGATGACAATGGTAAAAAGACCAGTAATCCTCTAAAGACGGCAGGCTGTCCATACTCATGAATATCAGAATTCCGACAAATTGCATGATCTCTTGACTAGTTGTGTTGAAGTTAGTATTAACATCTGTCTGTGTTGCATACAAGTTTGTGTTAAGTACAAGGCTTTCTAACATTTCTGCAGTAAATAACTCACAAAAATATTCAAATGGTCTCTTGACATGTGTTGGTACGCCATGTTTGTAGTCAGGTAATGGAGTATTTGTTATGTCAACTTTGCTCCAGGTGGCGTTAGTGTTGTTGACAATTGCTTCAGCAACCTCGTCATCTTCAATTGCTTGTTTTCGTACATTTCTTCCTTTCACACTAACTTTCCCACTTCTCTTAGACAAATCTTCACGTTCATCTTCACTTGAAGCAGAAGCATCTGGCTGTGGCTCATATTCATCTCCAGAATCCACTTCCTCATTAGTGTCACTGTCATCATGTAACTCTGGCACGATGTAATCCCTTTTTCTCTGAGCCCTTGATCCATAAAACTAGAATGAACAGAAAAAACAAAATGAGCATTCCAAATAAGCAAATTGTTAGCTATCAATGACAAAAATGGTCTAATTGTGATCTGTTAATCCATGATATATGATACCTTCAGTGGCACGTGATAATCTATCATTGTCGGGGCTTGACTCAATATTGATACAAAAAAGCAAACATAACTTTAAGTGCATTCACTTGTTACTTCTCAATGCCTCAGGCAATTCATTTGCATCTCAAAATGAGGTTCAAACATTCAATAATGCACTGGAAACACATTCAGTAACTTACCGCCATTCTGGAGTGGTGTAAATTGGTGAAATATCGAGAGTGAGGTTCGAAAAGCTGCTCCTTCAACAATTCAGACAGTACTGAACACTCCTGGAGCTCCCAGCCAATAGCAGTTGACAACACCCAAGTGACACCACCTTCAAGCTCCGCCCAGAAGGTTTGTGATTGGTTGGATTGAGGCGAGAAGTCTCTGTGTCCATGGCACCATGAAAACCATGCTTTTTCGGCCTCAATATTGTTACAAGCACGGTATTGGGTTTAATGCTATGTGCTAACGCTGCTGGGCATATGGTAAAGCCAGGCTTTATTTATAATGCTGCCAACCCCAGAGCACTGAAGGGACACTTCCTGACGGAGGTACGGGCGTACCTACAAGAGAAGGGCCTCCCAAACAAAATCCTCCTGCTTCTTGATAATGCTCCAGGTCACCCACCATCTCTGGAGGGAATGTGTGACGATGTTGAGGTTGTGTTCATACCACCAAACACAACCTCCCTGATACAACCTCTAGATCAGGGTGTGAAAGCTACATTTAAAGCCTACTACACACAGAGGTCAATGCAAAGGCTCCACACTGTGTTGGATGCAGATCCAGATATGAGCGTCATTCAATACTGGAAGAAATTCACCATTGCTGACTGCCTCTCAATAGTGCATGATAGTGTCAAGGATTTGCACCCTCAGACAGTGAAGGGTTGTTGGAAGGCTTTGTGGCCAGAGTGTGTGTGTGACTTTGTTGGATTTGGTGCTCAGGACGAGGTTAACAAAGCCGTGAGGAAGACTGTGGAGTTAGCAAGGCTAGTTGGTGGTGTAGGGTTTGAGGACATGCAGGAGGGTGAGGTGAGAGAACTGGTTGAAGAACATGCACTGGGCCTAAATGATGAAGAATTGTTGGAGATTGTGCAGGCAGAGAATGAGGATGAAGATGAGGAGAGTGTTGTTGAGGCGGATCAACCTCAAGCCCTGACCCTTGAAAAAGTAGGGCAAGCGATGAGAATGACAGCTCAGCTCAAGCAATTTTTTTAATACACAGACCCATCGATGTTGAGGGCTTTGAATTTGATGAATGACATTGATAGGAGCATAATTCCCTACAAAACTCTGTTTGTAGATATGAAGAGGAAACGGTCTCAGTTACCCATCACAATGTTCTTCACAAAGAAGCCTGCCACTACCCTTACCACCTCACCTGACCCTCAACCTGTGGCAGAATCTGACTCCGTTACTGACTCTGACACTAGCGATGTCGGCAGTGACGCTGGCAGCAAAGAGTTAGACTCCACACACTAGACTCATCATGCCATGCAGTTACACTCCATATAATCACCTTCATTCAACTGTCATCAGTAACTGCATGGCTAATTATCATCACCATCATCATCGTCATTGTCATCATCATCACAAGTCATCAGAGTTCATCTGCCTAACCTCACGATTGGTGAGTGTTTTGTTTGTTCATTATTTGTTATTAAACCATAACGTGTATATGCAATACTTTACGATGTTTTCGTATGTTTTATGATTGATAGTGGTTCAACAGGTTAAAGAAGCAGTATTGTTAGGCTAAGTAAATGCTATTATTATATTTCCCCATAACATATTTGCGTACCAAACATTCGCGAATTTTCAACATTTGCGAGGTTCTTGATACCCTAGCCCTCATGAATGTGGAGGGCCACTTGTACTGGCAGAGTATCTGAAGCTAGCGTGTAACTCGGATTCTGGTTCGCAACTTAGAGCAAAAAATCGACTGAGCAACGGCTCGTAACTCAGAAAACTCATAAGTTGGGGCACTCTTAAGTCAAGTTACCACTGTACAGTGGACCCCCGCATAGCGACCTTAATCCGTGCAAGAGGGCTGGCTGTTATGCGAAATGTTCGGTATGCGAATGAATTTTCCCCATAAGAAATAATGGAAATCAAATTAATCCGTGCAAGACACCCAAAAGTATGAAAAAAAAAATTTTACCACATGAAATATACATTTTCCTACACACAAAGAGAAGGATACATGCACAATAGTAGAGTAGTACATGCACAGTATATATTGTGCATGTACTACTCTACTAAATGAAGAATAAATGACACTTACCTTTATTGAAGATGCAGCAATGACTGATGAGACACTGTGTCCTGGGAGTGCCTTTTCCTCCTGAGTACTGTAGGTCCTGTTTGGTATTTTCTTCCAGAACAGGCCTTATCACACTGTGTATGCCACTACGATTCTTAAATCTCTCAAACCAACCTTTGCTGGCTCTAAATTCACCAATATGAGCACTAGTTCCAGGCATTTTCCCTGTTCACCTGGGTGTTAGTCGACTGGTGTGGGTTGCATCCTGGGAGACAAGATTAAGGACCCCAATGGAAATAAGTTAGTCTTCGATGACACTGACTTTTTTGGGTTATCCTGGGTGGCAAATCCTCTGGGGTTAATTGTTTCTTGGTATTCTCAATAAGCCACACCAACAACGGTGGTACAGCAGCAGCAGCAGCTGACGGTGGTACAGCAGCAACAGACGATGCTACAGCAGCAACAGACGATGCTACAGCAGCAGCAGACGATGCTACAGCAGCAACTGACGATGTTACAGCAGCAGCAGACGATGCTACAGCAGCAGCAGACGATGCTACAGCAGCAGCAGACGATGCTACAGCAGCAGCAGACGATGCTACAGCAGCAGCAGACGGTACTACAGCAGCAGCAGCAGCTGACGGTGGTACAGCAGCAGCAGCTGACAGTGCAGCAGCAGCTGACAGTGCAGCAGCAGCTGACGGTGGTACAGCAGCAGCAGCAGCAGCAGCTGTACCACCAATAGTAGCGATGGTTGATTGGGGTTTATTATACAACCTGGCCAGCTCGGAGACACGCACTCCACTTTCATACTTATCAATGATCTTTTTCTTCATCTCCATAGTAATTCTCACCCTTATTGCTGTAGGGTTGGCACTAGAAGCTTTCTTGGGGCCCATGGTCACTTATTTTCCAGAAAAAAATCACCAAAAACACTGTAATAATACGAAATGTTCCGATTGTATGCTTGGATGTTACCGCGGAGGCTGGCTGGTAAACAATGCCACCAGCGGAACATGTGAGCGTGGCTCAGGCCGCACATTGGACGCGTCTCGGACGAAGGGCGGTGAGCGGGTTTTTGGGCGGTATGCGAGGCAAAATTTTTGCGATCAAAGCGTCCGGTATGCGGATTGTACGGTATGCGATGCGTCCGGTATGCGGGGGTCCACTGTATTATATTTCCCTACATCATATCTGCGCACCAAACATTCATGAATTTTCAAGATTCATGATCCCCTAACTCTTGTGAATGTGGAGGGCCTCCTGTATTATACTATTATTATTATTATTATTATTATTACATTATATTATTATAAATGCTTTGCATATCTATGGACTTTCTGCATGCACAACTATGAATCAGCCATCTCTGTACAAACACTGTATTATGTGGGTGTATGTCTATGACTTTGACAGAGGAATGAGTCTTCAATACTTCTTGACATGAATGACTGAAATAGGCTTAGAAAAAAAGAGAATCAAGCCTCTGCTAATTCTTACACTGGATGACCTACACCGGTCTGCGGGGGGAGTTGACTGGTATACTCCAGGTATACACGCCTCTAAACCAGGCTTCCCTGGGAGGGTCTTCAGGGTCTTGATGTCTAAGGTTCCCTGGGAGGGTCTTCAGGGTCTTGATGCAGGTAAGAAGCCTTTCCCCTGCATCAAGACCCCCTTCCCCCTCAAGTACAAGTGAGAGACGTTAAAAAACAGAGATCTAGAAAACGAAGAAAGAAATCATTGGCAACTTCTCACCTGGCTGTAATTGGTCGTTTCCCTGGAAATATCTGTCGAGGTGTCATCAAGACGATGCACGTTAGTCACTACATCTTTCCTGTCCTCATTGTCACCACACATCTTATAACAGTCACCATTATCCACCCAATCTTCCATCTTTATTGGTTCTGTGGGAGAAATTATAAGTTGCCTATTTTTAATGAGAAAATGGGAAGTATTTAACTGAAAACAGATAATGGTATTACTATAGAAAACAGAGGTAGTTATTACAGTGCCAGACTGAGGAAGTGACCACCTTCAGTTAAGAATGAGCGACTGAACATCTTCAACCAAAACTGAGAGACTGACCAAGTTCACAATATGCAAAACAACCACTATGAAAAAATGTGAACTTCTAAGGACTTTTGTGATTTCTCACATTATTAACCCTTAAACTGTCCAAACGTAGACCTACGTTCACGTGCGTAGCGCTCCGACCTTGATTTTCCCAATTTGAAAGCATATAAAAAAAAAACGTAGATCTACGTTCGGAGCCTGCCGCATGTCAACATATATCTACGTGTGGACAGTTTAAGGGTTAAGGACCTGTGAAAATAATAGAACAACAGAAGGCTTATAAGGCTGAGATATCACTTCACATACGGCCTTCTATTCTTCTATTATTTTTACAGGTCCTTCATAGACAAATAACCCGCATATAGGAGTGAGGAGCTTACGACGATGCTTCAGTCATTGCGACTTCGTAAATATACGGTACAAGTGAGACCGAAACATTGTCATAAGCTCCTCTCTCCTATACAGTGGTCCTCTGCTTTTCGTAGTTCCCGGCAATCGTAAATTTCGCCAATCATAGGGGTATTTTCGTATAAACATGGACTCGCTTTTCATAGGTTGACTCGCGAGTCGTAGTTCATCCGGGACGCGTACCCACGGTGTGAGCCGGGGCGGCAGCCAGTCTGGCATTGTTTACCAGTGAGCGAAGGTCCCCTCACGTGCTCCAGCGAAATATTTCATAATATTCCATTTATTTTAGTGCTTGCCAGTACTAAATAAGCTACCATGGCTCCAAAGAAAGCTCCTAGTGCCAAGCCTGTGGTAAAGAAGGTGAGAAATATGATTGAATTTAAGAAAACCATCATTGAACAATATGAAAGTGATACAAGTGTGGCCAAACTGTCCAGGATGTATAAGAAACCCTACACAACCTTATGTTCCACAGTGGCCAAGAAAAAGGAAATAAAGGACACTGTTGTTGCAAAGGGAGTAACTATGCTGACAAAAATGAGATCACCAGTACTGGAAGAGGTTGAGAAGTTATTATTGGTGTGGATAAATGAGAAACAATTAGCAGGAGATACTCTTATGACTTCGATTATTTGTGAAAAGGCTAGGCAGTTGCATGAAGATTTGGTAAAGAAATTGCTTGCAAATAGTGGTGATGTGGGTGAATTTAAGGCCAGCAAAGGCTGGTTTGAGAGATTTAAGAACCGTACTGGCATACATGGTGGCATGGTGAGGCTGCCAGTTCGGACCACAAGGCGGCTGAAAAATATGTGCATGAATTCCAGGAGTACATAGAGGCTGAAGGACTGAAACCTGAACAAGTGTTCAATTGTGATGAAACAGGCCTCTTTTGGAAGAAAATGCCAAAGAGGACCTTCATTACACAAGAGGAAAAGGCAATGCCAGGACACAAGCCTATGAAAGACAGGCTGACGCTAATGTTCTGTGCTAATGCTAGTGGGGATTTCAAAGTGAAGCCATTACTAGTGTACCATTCTGAAAATCCCAGAGTGTTCAGGAAAAACAATGTTATGAAGAGTAAATTGTGTGTGTTTTGGAAATCTAATAGTAAGGCATGGGTCACGAGGGAAATTTTTGTAGAGTGGTTCAATGAAGTGTTTGGCCCTAGTGTGAAGGAGTATCTCCTGGAAAAGAAATTGGATCTCAAGTGCCTGCTAGTAATGGACAATGCACCTGCTCATCCTCCAAACTTGGATGACCTAATTTTCGAGGAGTTTGGGTTCATCACAGTAAAGTTCTTGCCCCCGAATACCACTCCTCTCCTCCAGCCCATGAACCAGCAGGTCATTGCAAACTTTAAAAAACTCTACACAAAAGCAATGTTTCACAGGTGCTTGACTGTGACCACAGACACTCACTTGACCCTAAGGGAATTTTGGAGAGAACACTTCAGCATCCTCCTTGCATAACCCTTATAGGTATGGCTTGGGAGGGAGTGACTACCAGGACTTTGAACTCTGCTTGGAGAAAACTGTGTCCAGATTGTGTCGACAAGAGGGATTTTGAAGGGTTTGGGACTGACCCTAATGAGCCTATGTCTGTTGTAAAATCAATTGTGGCACTGGGGAGTTCCATGGGGTTGGATGTGAGTTTGGAGGATGTGGAAGAATTGGTGGAAGACCACAATGAAGAGCTCACCACTGAGGAGCTGCAAGAGCTTCAGCAGGAAGAGCAACACATCGCAGCTCAGAATCTTGCTGCAGAGGAGGAGGAAGAGAGATGGAAGAAGGTGCCTTCTTCAGAAATTAAAGAGAATTTTACTATGTGGGGTAAGATGGAAAGCTTTATGGAGAAACATCACCCTAACAAGGTTGTTGCAAGCCAGGTTGGCAACATGTACAGTGACAAAGTCTTGGGCCATTTTAAGGAAGTGTTAAAGAGATGCCAGAAACAGAGCTCTCTCCACAGTTATTTTGCTAGACAGGACTCCAGTGACTCTCAATGTGGTCCTAGTGGCATTAAGAAACAGAGAAGAGAAGCAACCCCAGAAAAGCAATTGGTACCTGAGGTGTTGCTGGAAGGGGATTCCCCTTCCAAACTATAAACAATCCACTCTCTCTCCTCCTCCAGTCTCCCATACACTAAGAAGAATCACCAATAAAGGTAAGTGTTATGCTGTTAATGTTTCATTCATCATTTACCATTGTATTGTTTATGTACTACATCTATATTTCATGTAAAAATTTTTTTTTGTTTTAATACTTCTGGGTGTCAGGAACGGATTAATTGTATTTACATTATTTCTTATGGGGAAAATTGATTCGTAAATCGTAAATTTTGTTTATAGTAACGGCTCCAGGAACAGATTAATTACGAAAAACGAGGGACCACTGTATATGGGTAATTTGCGTATTGTTCCGCTCATTGTACCTTTCTGTTCTTTAAGGTCCTTGATAATGTGAGAAATCATGAAAGTGCTTGAAAGTTCACTATTTTTTCACAGCGATTATTTTGCATATTGATATATTATTGAATTTAAGAAGTTAATAAAACTTACTATAATTTATTACTCTACAGTATTTAAAATGTAATAAAACTTACCATCTTTCACCTCAATCAAGTCATCATCAACGTCGGTGTTTGTGTCATCGCGCACGTCAACGTCCTGAAACCATTATGCAGCGAAAATTAGAAAGTTTTGTTCTCGTATTCATGTATATGTGCATTGGCATATATGTAAGTAAATGACACTTAGGTACTCCTCGACTTACTATGCTCGACTTACGATATTTCGACTTTACTGTGGTGCAAAAGCAATTACTTTCGAAATGAGACTTAAGATAATAACCCAGCATGAAGGCAGCAAGTCCCATTTATGTACTTTTCAATACTTGTATTTAATTACAGTACAGGTCTCTCTCAACATTCGCATTTTCAACTTTCACGGGCTTCACACATTCATGAATTCCCAGCTGCCAAATCATACTTGAGTTTCCCACCAATCGCGCGTCCCTACTACCCTCCCTCCAACCCCTGCAACTGGCAGCCAGCCCGCCCGCCCGCCACTCATTCACTCATTCTCCAGCCACTGCTCACGTCAGTCTCTGTTGTTTGTGTGTCCTATTGTGTTTGTGTGGTGGTGAAAGTATGGTCCCCAAGTGAGCAGCAACCGCTGTTGATGAGCCAACCCCTAAGTGCTCAAGGAAAGCCATGAACCTGGAGCAGAACGTGAAATTGCTAGACAAGTGTAGGACAGGTAATTTGAGCAGTTTTGCCATTGGAAAATTATTTAGTGTAAATGAAAGCACAGTGCGCTCTATCAAGAAAAATGAGGCGAAGATAAGGGCGGCACTAGCATCTACTGCTCCTCCCTCAGCCAAGCAAGTGTCACAAGTAAGAAACAATGCGATGTCTAAGCTTTCCTGGGAGGGTCTTCAGGGTCTTGATGTCTAAGGTTCCCTGGGAGGGTCTTCAGGGTCTTGATGTCTAAGCTTTCCTGGGAGGGTCTTCAAGGTCTTGATGTCTAAGGTTCCCTGGGAGGGGCTTCAGGGTCTTGATGTCTAAACTTCCCTGGGAGGGTCTTCAGGGTCTTGATGCAGGTAAGAAGCCTTTCCCCTGCATCAAGACCCCCTTCCCCCTCAAGTGCAAGATGAGAGACGTTAAAAAACAGAGATCTAGAAAACGAAGAAAGAAATCTTTGGCAACTTCTCACCTGGCTGTAATTGGTCGTTTCCCTGGAAATATCTGTCGAGGTGTCATCAAGACGATGCAAGTTAGTCACTACATCTTTCCTGTCCTCATTGTCACCACACATCTTATAACAGTCACCATTATCCACCCAATCTTCCATCTTTATTTGTTCTGTGGGAGAAATTAAAAGTTGCCTATTTTTAATGAGAAAATGGGAAGTAATTAACTGAAAACAGATAATGGTATTACTATAGAAAACAGAGGTAGTTATTACAGTGCCAGACTGAGGAAGTGACCACCTTCAGTTAAGAATGAGCGACTGAACATCTTCAACCAAAACTGAGACACTGACCATGTTCAATCAAGAATAAAAGACTATTCACCTACTATCAGAGCTGAGGGACTGACCACCCCAAAACTGCTTCTGTTGAATCTAGCTCTGGTTATCTTCCACTGAGGAAGGGCAACTAAAAAACAAGAGGAAAAACATTCACACACATTCATTCAATTAGTCTTGTCAAAACTGCACTGACGTGACTGTTCAGATGTCCCTCCAAAATGCATCATCCTCACCCATCCTTCGGAGTTGTCCATCCTTTGGAGTGCAGGCACTTTGGAGGAAACTCTGAAGGATGGACGAAGATGATGTCAGACTCTAGACCGGCTAACTGGCTTCCCTGAATCCCTTCATACACCGGCCTGGTGGTTAATGCTCTCGCTTCACACGGTGAGGGCCTGGGTTCGATTCCCAGCCAGAGTAGAAACATTGGACGTGTTTCTTTCCACCTGTTGTCTATGTTCCCCATCAGTAAAATGGGTACCTGGGTGTTAGTCGACTGGTGTGTGTCGCATCCTGGGACACTGACCTAAGGAGGCCTGGTCACAGACCGGGCCGCAGGGGCATTGACCCCCGGAACTCTCTCCAGATAAACTCCAGATAAACTCACCTCAGAGTCGAACACAGACCCTCCCAGCACTGTGGGAGAGTCAAAATACCATGTAAGGTTAGTTTAGGTAAGATTCATAGGAAACAAGACAAGTGTTTCCTGATGATGGTCTTAGTCATATGATGACCCACAGCTGGAGCTTTTGGTCATCTGACTGAGGACTTCCACTATACCATGTAAACTAACATACTTCCTTACCATAAAATATGAGGTTCAAATCCCCAACTCTTCTCATAGCCTTCCGAAGATTTATCCTCAATTTACAACAGAAACCCACTAAATATAGCTTATCAAGTTAGATTAACCTGCATGCATTAGGCCCTCCTAATCTACTTAATTCCTCCTCTCTGTATTTCAACTTGAAAGTACATCATATGATGTACTTTCTTCAAGACTGAGGGACTCAACACATCGATTTCTGGCTGAGGGACTGATTACCTCAAACTCCTCCTCTATTTCTATTGTTCTTCTTTGTACTGGACTGATAAAGCCACTATGTGGTGAAACATTTGCACAAGTGTCTGATTCTTGTTTTAATATGCAATAAGATCACAGGAAACAGGCGATATCACAATATGCAAAACAACCACTTTGAAAAAATGTGAACTTCTAAGCACTTTTGTGATTTCTCACATTATTAACCCTTAAACTGTCCAAACGTAGATCTACGTTCACGTGCGTAGCGCTCCGACCTTCATTTTCCCAATTTGAAAGCATATAAAAAAAAAAACGTAGATCTACGTTCGGAGCCTGCCGCATGTCAACGTATATCTACGTGTGGACAGTTTAAGGGTTAAGGACCTGTGAAAATAATAGAACAACAGAAGGCTTATAAGGCTGAGATATCACTTCACATACGGCCTTCTACTGTTCTATTATTTTTACAGGTCCTTCATAGACAAATAACCCGCATATAGGAGAAGAGGAGCTTACGACGATGCTTCAGTCAATGTGACTTTGTAAATATATGGTACAAGTGGGACCGAAACATTGTCATAAGCTCCTCTCTCCTATTTATGGGTAATTTGCGTATTGTTCCAGTCATTGTACCTTTCTGTTCTTTAAGGTCCTTGATAATGTGAGAAATCATGAAAGTGCTTGGAAGTTCACTATTTTTTCACAGCGATTATTTTGCATATTGATATATTATTGAATTTAAGAAGTTAATAAAACTTACTATAATTTATTACTCTACAGTATTTAAAATGTAATAAAACTTACCATCTTTCACCTCAATCAATTCATCATCAACATCGGTGTTTGTGTCATCGCGCACGTCAACGTCCTGAAACCATTATGCAGCGAAAATTAGAAAGTTTTGTTCTCGTATTCATGTATATGTGCATTGGCATATATGTAAGTAAATGACACTTAGGTACTCCTCGACTTACTATGCTCGACTTACGATATTTCGACTTTACTGTGGTGCAAAAGCAATTACTTTCGAAATGAGACTTAAGATAATAACCCAGCATGAAGGCAGCAAGTCCCATTTATGTACTTTTCAATACTTGTATTTAATTACAGTAATTATTTGTTCATATAGGTAGTAGGTTGGTAGACAGCAACCACCCAGGGAAGTACTACCGTCCTGCCAGATGACTGTGAAACAAAAACCTGTAACTGTTTTGCATGATGGTAGGATTTGCTGGTTTCTTTTTCTGTCTCATAAACACGCTAGATAACAGGGATATCTTGCTACTCCTACTTACACTTTGGTCACACTTCACAGACACGCACATGCATATATATATATACATACATCTAGGTTTTTCTCCTTTTTCTAAATAGCTCTTGTTCTTTTTTATTTCTTCTATTGTCCATGGGGAAGTGGAAAAGAATCTTTCCTCCGTAAGCCATGCGTGTCGTATGAGGCGACTAAAATGCCGGGAGCAATGGGCTAGTAACCCCTTCTCCTGTATACAATTACTAAAAAAGAGAAGAAGAAAAACTTTATAAAACTGGGTTGCTTAAATGTGCGTGGATGTAGTGCGGATGACAAGAAACAGATGATTGCTGATGTTATGAATGAAAAGAAGTTGGATGTCCTGGCCCTAAGCGAAACAAAGCTGAAGGGGGTAGGAGAGTTTCAGTGGGGGGAAATAAATGGGATTAAATCTGGAGTATCTGAGAGAGTTAGAGCAAAGGAAGGGGTAGCAGTAATGTTAAATGATCAGTTATGGAAGGAGAAAAGAGAATATGAATGTGTAAATTCAAGAATTATGTGGATCAAAGTAAAGGTTGGATGCGAGAAGTGGGTCATAATAAGCGTGTATGCACCTGGAGAAGAGAGGAATGCAGAGGAGAGAGAGAGATTTTGGGAGATGTTAAGTGAATGTATAGGAGCCTTTGAACCAAGTGAGAGAGTAATTGTGGTAGGGGACTTGAATGCTAAAGTAGGAGAAACTTTTAGAGAGGGTGTGGTAGGTAAGTTTGGGGTGCCAGGTGTAAATGATAATGGGAGCCCTTTGATTGAACTTTGTATAGAAAGGGGTTTAGTTATAGGTAATACATATTTTAAGAAAAAGAGGATAAATAAGTATACACGATATGATGTAGGGCGAAATGACAGTAGTTTGTTGGATTATGTATTGGTAGATAAAAGACTGTTGAGTAGACTTCAGGATGTACATGTTTATAGAGGGGCCACAGATATATCAGATCACTTTCTAGTTGTAGCTACACTGAGAGTAAAAGGTAGATGGGATACAAGGAGAATAGAAGCATCAGGGAAGAGAGAGGTGAAGGTTTATAAACTAAAAGAGGAGGCAGTTAGGGTAAGATATAAACAGCTATTGGAGGATAGATGGGCTAATGAGAGCATAGGCAATGGGGTCGAAGAGGTATGGGGTAGGTTTAAAAATGTAGTGTTAAGAGTGTTCAGCAGAAGTTTGTGGTTACAGGAAAGTGGGTGCAGGAGGGAAGAGGAGCGATTGGTGGAATGATGATGTAAAGAGAGTAGTAAGGGAGAAAAAGTTAGCATATGAGAAGTTTTTACAAAGTAGAAGTGATGCAAGGAGGGAAGAGTATATGGAGAAAAAGAGAGAAGTTAAGAGAGTGGTGAAGCAATGTAAAAAGAGAGCAAATGAGAGAGTGGGTGAGATGTTATCAACAAATTTTGTTGAAAATAAGAAAAAGTTTTGGAGTGAGATTAACAAGTTAAGAAAGCCTAGAGAACAAATGGATTTGTCAGTTAAAAATAGGAGAGGAGAGTTATTAAATGGAGAGTTAGAGGTATTGGGAAGATGGAGGGAATATTTTGAGGAATTGTTAAATGTTGATGAAGATAGGGAAGCTGTGATTTCGTGTATAGGGCAAGGAGGAATAACATCTTGTAGGAGTGAGGAAGAGCCAGTTGTGAGTGTGGGGGAAGTTCGTGAGGCAGTAGGTAAAATGAAAGGGGGTAAGGCAGCCGGGATTGATGGGATAAAGATAGAAATGTTAAAAGCAGGTGGGGATATAGTTTTGGAGTGGTTGGTGCAATTATTTAATAAATGTATGGAAGAGGGTAAGGTACCTAGGGATTGGCAGAGAGCATGCATAGTTCCTTTGTATAAAGGCAAAGGGGATAAAAGAGAGTGCAAAAATTATAGGGGGATAAGTCTGTTGAGTGTACCTGGTAAAGTGTATGGTAGAGTTATAATTGAAAGAATTAAGAGTAAGACGGAGAATAGGATAGCAGATGAACAAGGAGGCTTTAGGAAAGGTAGGGGGTGTGTGGACCAGGTGTTTACAGTGAAACATATAAGTGAACAGTATTTAGATAAGGCTAAAGAGGTCTTTGTGGCATTTATGGATTTGGAAAAGGCGTATGACAGGGTGGATAGGGGGGCAATGTGGCAGATGTTGCAAGTGTATGGTGTAGGAGGTAGGTTACTGAAAGCAGTGAAGAGTTTTTACGAGGATAGTGAGGCTCAAGTTAGAGTATGTAGGAAAGAGGGAAATTTTTTCCCAGTAAAAGTAGGCCTTAGACAGGGATGTGTGATGTCACCGTGGTTGTTTAATATATTTATAGATGGGGTTGTAAGAGAAGTAAATGCGAGGGTCTTGGCAAGAGGCGTGGAGTTAAAAGATAAAGAATCACACACAAAGTGGGAGTTGTCACAGCTGCTCTTTGCTGATGACACTGTGCTCTTGGGAGATTCTGAAGAGAAGTTGCAGAGATTGGTGGATGAATTTGGTAGGGTGTGCAAAAGAAGAAAATTAAAGGTGAATACAGGAAAGAGTAAGGTTATGAGGATAACAAAAAGATTAGGTGATGAAAGATTGAATATCAGATTGGAGGGAGAGAGTATGGAGGAGGTGAACGTATTCAGATATTTGGGAGTGGACGTGTCAGCGGATGGGTCTATGAAAGATGAGGTGAATCATAGAATTGATGAGGGAAAAAGAGTGAGTGGTGCACTTAGGAGTCTGTGGAGACAAAGAACTTTGTCCTTGGAGGCAAAGAGGGGAATGTATGAGAGTATAGTTTTACCAACGCTCTTGTATGGGTGTGAAGCGTGGGTGATGAATGTTGCAGCGAGGAGAAGGCTGGAGGCAGTGGAGATGTCATGTCTGAGGGCAATGTGTGGTGTGAATATAATGCAGAGAATTCGTAGTTTGGAAGTTAGGAGGAGGTGCGGGATTACCAAAACTGTTGTCCAGAGGGCTGAGGAAGGGTTGTTGAGGTGGTTCGGACATGTAGAGAGAATGGAGCGAAACAGAATGACTTCAAGAGTGTATCAGTCTGTAGTGGAAGGAAGGCGGGGTAGGGGTCGGCCTAGGAAGGGTTGGAGAGAGGGGGTAAAGGAGGTTTTGTGTGCGAGGGGCTTGGACTTCCAGCAGGCATGCGTGAGCGTGTTTGATAGGAGTGAATGGAGACAAATGGTTTTTAATACTTGACGTGCTGTTGGAGTGTGAGCAAAGTAACATTTATGAAGGGATTCAGGGAAACCGGCAGGCCGGACTTGAGTCCTGGAGATGGGAAGTACAGTGCCTGCACTCTGAAGGAGGGGTGTTAATGTTGCAGTTTAAAAACTGTAGTGTAAAGCACCCTTCTGGCAAGACAGTGAGGGAGTGAATGATGGTGAAAGTTTTTCTTTTTCGGGCCACCCTGCCTTGGTGGGAATCGGCCGGTGTGATAATAAAAAAAAAATATTTGTTCATGTATTATTTAGTGACAGTAGTCATTTATTTAGCATATTCATAATCAACTTACGATACATATTTTAAACTTACGATATTTTTGACTTACAATATTCTCGACTTACAATGGGTTTGTCGGAACATAACCCCATCGTGAGTCGAGGACCACCTGTAATATGCACTGACAGTTCTCAAATATAAAATATTTGTCACTACTCACCATAGGCTGTCCAGTTTTCATACTGTTTTGGGATTTTATAGGTCTATCAGTCTTGCATTTGAAGTGAATGTCAAATTTGTCTGATGATTCACAGTGGGCAAACTTCGAAGCTTTCTCTCTCTCTGGTCTGGAGCGTGACACACCTTCAAGTATGTAATATTGGTAAAAAACATATTCTTTGAAACAAATGATAATATTCTTGACTATGTTAAGAGTACACTAAGTTATTAACATGACTCACGAAATCGTAATGACACGATTGCAAACAAACCATACCACTGGCGGGGATAGAACCCGGTCTGGAGTTTTGAGACTCTCCGATCGCGGGTTCTATCCCCGCACGTGGTATGGTTTATATTATTCTTAGCAAAGTCAAGAGTAGTCAACTATCTTAGTATGTTATTTACAGCTAGAGCAGAAGTAGTGAAGAAGTATATCCAAGATTAAAGATCTTATGGAATGGTCTTCATAGTAGGTATTAACCCTTAAACTGTCCAAGCAGATCTACGTTCACATGCATTTTACACGTTTTCAAATGTAAAACAAAAAAAGATCTACGTTTTTTACATACACTACTTTCAAATGTTGAAAAAACGAAGATCTACGTTTGGACAGTTTAAGGGATATGAAATAAGATAAATTTTTTTTGGAGTTTTTAACCCCGGAGGGTTAGCCACCCAGGATAACCCAAGAGCAGTGTGTCATCAAGAACTGTCTGTCTTATTTCCATTGTGGTCCTCAATCTTGCCAAAAGGAGCAGCGGCGACTCATGTATAGGAACTGCGGAGCTGCCGCACTCCCTATTTTCACTCTATATTATCGATATTCAATACGAGTCATTTATTCTTTAATTCACCCTTTATACTTATATATTATATAATCCTTAGGCTTAATGGCAGTAGCCATCCCCTAGTACATGAAAAAATTACAAAAATCCTTTTATGGAACTGTGCGTAAGTATTACACAAGCGTCAAACAATTCTCCGAACCCAGAGAAGGTCCGAACCTCTCCAGGGATGTACCCCTCAAGGAAGGTTCCTTGATGTTGGTGAGGGGCTCTTGATTTACGGAATTGGATCTGTGCTCCAGTTCCCCGAATTAAGCCTGAATGCCTTCCACATCCCCCCCCAGGCGGTGTATAATCCTCTGGGTTTAGCGCTTCCCCCTCGATTATAATAATAATAATAAATCCAGGGATGTACATAATCTGTGTAACGATTACAAGCGTACATGGACGAGGCATCTAGAGGTCTCGCAATGCGTATTTCGGAACGCCGATACGCAGGCAGGACCGACGGTTCAATGAACACCCGCGTTCAAAGCCAAAATTTCCACAACCATTTAATCAACTATAGAAATATTATAATTATTATAATCATGGGGAAGCGCTAAACCCGTAGGATTATACAGCGCCTGAGGGGGGATGGGAGGTATTCAGGGAACTGGAGCACAGATCCAATTCCCTGGATCAAGAGTCCCTCACCAGCATCAAGGAACCTTGAGGGAGAAATACGGATAAAATTATCCGTATATCTAACAATTTCAACCGGAACGACGGCGGAACACCGAGACCGAACGAGGCCGCTGTCTGGGCGAAACGTTCCAAAATAAACATGGGTCCAAATTATCAATATTTTATATATTATATTAAGGTTGGGGAGCGCTAAACCCGTAGGATTAAGGTTGTCAAGAGACTAAAGAAGTCAATTATTTTCGCTGTAAGACGCTATTAACGTCATTATAATTATCACCTACAAGCCCACGGTAAACCCGTACGGGCTACCCAGCGCCGACAAAAGTGATAAAAAACACCTTCAATATATAAGACAACAACACCTGCCAAGACTCGTCAGTTTTCACACTAATATCTCCACTAAAACACCTGAAAAAGTCTCCAAAATACTTGTGGCTTCTCCAGACTTATTTTTGGATGACGTCTCCATCTCCCCCGTCCAAAAAGACGCCAAAAACGGCCAAAAAAACAGGAAAATAACGGCCACTGGGACCCCGTGCGACACCACACTGTTGTTTGTAGGACCACTGACAATGACGCCGTAACGAACCCGACCTTTCAGTGTCCGAACCGACCTTCCAGTGTCCGAACCCGGCCTTCCATTGTCCGAACCCGGCCTTCCAGTATCCGAACCCGGCCTTCCAGCGTCCAAACCCGGCCTTCTAGTGTCCGGACCCGACCTTCCAGTGTCCGAACCCGACCTTCCAGTGTCCGAACCCGACCTTCCAGTGTCCGAACCAGACCTTCCAGTGTCCGAACCCGGCCTTCCAGTGTCCGAACCCGGCCTTCCAGTATCTAAACTCGGCCTTCCAGCGTCCAAACCCGGCCTTCTAGTGTCCGAACCCGGGCTTCCAGTGTGAAAACCCGGCCTTCCAGTGTCCAAACCCGGCCTTCCATTGTCCGAACCCGGCCTTCCAGTGTCCAAACCCGGCCTTCTAGTGTCTGAACCCGGCCTTCCAATGTCCAAACCCGACCTTCCAGTGTCTAAACCCGACCTCCCAGTGTCCAAACCCGACCTTCCAGTGTCCAAACCCGGCCTTCCAGTGTCCGAACCCGGCCTTCCAGTGTCCAAACCCGACCTTCCAGTGTCCAAATCCGGCCTTCCAAAGTCCGAACTCGACCTTCCAGTGTCTGAACCCGACGATCCAGTCCAGAAAAGAAACCTCAACCAAAGTCTTCCCTTCCAGTATCTGGGAAAGAAACCTCAACCATAGTCTTCCCTTCCAGTATCTGGGAAAAAAACCTCAACCATAGTCTTCCCTTCCAGTGTCTGGGGAAGAAACCTCAGCCATAGTCTTCCCTTCCAGTGTCTGGGAAAGAAACCTCAACCATAGTCTTCCCTTCCAGTATCTGGGAAAGAAACCTCAACCATAGTCTTCCCTTCCAGTATCTGGGAAAGAAACCTCAACCATAGTCTTCCCTTCCAGTATCTGGGAAAGAAACCTCAACCATAGTCTTCCCTTCCAGTGTCTGGGAAAGAGACCTCAACCATAGTCTTCCCTTCCAGTGTCTGGGAAAGAAACCTCAACCATAGTCTTCCCTTCCAGTGTCTGGGAAAGAAACCTCAACCATAGTCTTCCCTTCCAGTATCTGGGAAAGAAACCTCAACCATAGTCTTCCCCTCTAGTGTCTGGGAAAGAAACCTCAACCATAGTCTTCCCTTCCAGTGTCTGGGATAGAAACCTCAACCATAGTCTTCCCTTCCAGTGTCTGGGAAAGAAACCTCAACCATAGTCTTCCCTTCCAGTGTCTGGGAAAGAAACCTCAACCAAAGTCTTCCCTTTCAGTGTCCAGGATAGAAACCTCAACTGAAGTCTTCCCTTTCAGTGTCCAGAACTGAAACCTCAACCAAAGTCTTCCCTTCCAGTGCCTGGGAAAGAAACCTCAACCAAACTGGAAGAGAAACCATACCACGGGCTTTAACCCGGGGGTAGAGAGTAGTGAAACTCCAGACCGACACGTTATCAATCGTTTGAACTGGCATCACATATGCTGTACTGTCCTCAAGACTGATGGAGTAAATACATCAATTCCAGGCTGAGGGACTAATTACCTAAAGCACCTCCCCTCCTTACACCATTCATCTTTGTACTGGACTGATGAAGCCAGTGTGTCGCAAAACAGTTCCTCAGTAAAGATTCCTATAAGTTGTATAAGTGTATCATTTTTCAGTTTGTCAGTTTTCTATATTATTTATGACAATAATCTTTATTTATACCAGTACAATAGGACCCCTGTATAGAAGGTCCTTCCATGGATACTAGAACCATGGATAATAGCAAACCCTATATACAGTAGGACCCCAGTATCCAAGGACCTGCCATGGATACCAAAACTGTGGATAAGAACATAAGAAAGAAGGAACACTG